>NC_089494.1:257113589-257442089 GCF_036850765.1 Saccopteryx bilineata
GGTACAAATGAAGTATTCTCCATAGTATTGAACTAGTATAAACTTCACTTACCCAAACATTTGCTTTAATGTGTAAACATAAGAAGGTCATGGTCCTGACATTGACTGTCCCAGGCTGCTCTTCAGTACAAACGGGGTGAGAGCATCTCATTAATGCTACTTGAACACTGGTGTTTCTAAAACCTGCCCTCCTGACTCAGACCGTGTGTTTTTCCTGCTGGCTTTGAACCGCTCTGAGAAGTACGGCAAGTTCTAGCCCACACGTGTTGTTTCTACCTCAGCTATTTCGAGCACTTCCCACTAGAAATGTGGCTGTTTTCCTCCCACAAACTCCTGATAAAGGATCAGACCCTCCTCTCATCAGCCATTTTCAAGCAACAGTTACAACGCTGGGGAACAATTTTTTTTTTTCGTTTTCTGTTGCATGAGGTTTTAGAACTGTTTCTATATATTTCTGCATCATTGATTCCAAACCTGAAATCCGTTTTTTGGTGCATGCTCTAGTTTTTATGCAATTTTAATTTCTTTTTGTTACAGTTAATAGCATGAATTGGTTTTTAAATTGGAGTTAAAGAGCAACGACTCTTGGATTGAACATAACCACAAGGCAATTAATGTTTTACAAACTTTACTTTTACATAATTGTAGTTGGTTTTAAATGTAAAAAATTATTATCTGATAAAAAACACCCTCTTATTTTGTTTTAAGATTGAATCATGGCTTCTTTGAGTAGGCGTAAATGTAAGAATAGTCCTGACACCTTCTGTTATATATGTGGCTTACACACTTCAACGTCAAAGGCGCAATATTTCATCATTTGTGACACGTGCATATATTGCCTATTTTCAAGTTCCCCTTGGCAATCAAGACAAGAATTTGGCTCCTCATATTGTGTGTCATAATTGTGAGAAAATGCTGCGTGACTGGACAAAAAGAAAACACAAAGGTATTCCCATGGTTTGGCGTGAACCTAAGGACCACAGCAGTGACTGTTATTTCTGTCTGATCCATACAAAGGGCATCGGCAAGAAAAAATGGCATATGATCGCATATCCTAATATTCCTTGAGCAATACGACCTATCTCACACTCTGAGACACTCCGGTTCCGGTTTTCAATGGTTTTATTTCTTCTAAGCATGAAGAAAGTGAACATGGTGATCAAGTGTATTTTGATAAGATGCATGAGGAAATGGTTGTAGAATCTGAAGGGTCTTCTTCTGATGCCAAGGAGTCATTAACCCCTCAGCAGTTTAGCCAACCCAAATTGAATGACTTAGTAAGAGATTTGGGCATATCAAAGAAAGCAGCTAAGGTATTAGCCTCCAGGCTTCATGAAAAGAATGTACTTCACCAATTAGCTAATGTATCCCATTTCAGGAAGTGTGAACAAATTTTTGTGGACTTTTTTTCCAAAGACAAACACTTTGTTTACTGTCATAATATCAGTAGTCTTCTCAGCCAGCTAGATGTTACCACTTACAGTCCAACAGAATGGCAGCTATTTCTTGACAGCTCTAAATCAAGTCAGAAATGTGTTCTCCTACACAATAGTAATGTTTATGCAGCGGTTCCAATTGGTTATTCAACTCATCTGCGAGAATATTATAATGACATAATTGTTTTCGACTTTCTGAAGTATGAGGAGCATAACTGGATCATTTGTGTGGATTGTAAAATGGAAAATTTCCTGCTAGGAAAACAGAGAGGCTTCATGAAGTATCCTTGTATTCTGCATTTGTGGGACGAGCTTGGGAGAAACACTGGACACAGAAGAAGTGGCCGAAATGTGAAGCTCTGGAAGTAGGGATGCAAAATATTGTGAATGAACCTGTAGTTAATCGGGATAGGATCATTTTTCCCCCACTTCACATCAAACTCGGCTTAATGAAGCAGTTTGTTCAGGCTTTGAATAGAGAAAGTGAATGCTTTCAACATATTATTTCTTCTTTTTCTGCCTTGTCTTTTGAGAAGATAAAAGCAGGTGTATTCGATGAACCTCAAACTCGAACCCACATATGTGACAAAGAATTTGCCAGGAAGATGAATAAGGAGGAGAAAGCAGCATGGCAGTCTTTTGTGGCAGTTACAAAGAACTTCCTTGGCAACAAAAAAGCAGAAAACTATGAACTTCTGGTTCAAAGGATGCTGTTGGCTTTCCGTGACATTGGATGTAACATGAGCGTTAAGATTCACTTCCTGAACAGTCACCTTGATAAGTTTCCCGAAAATCTAGGAGCTGTTAGTGATGAGCAGACTACTGCTGGAGCATCAAACGAGATTGTCTTCAACAAGTACACAAACACAAGAGGTACAAATGCAAATTTTTACCTGAATAGAATTTAAATAAGTTTTGCACAAATTTTATGATTAAAATAAGTGTTTTAATATGTTCTATTTCGAAATTGTAGACAAATTCTGATGCAATCATATCTTTTAGTGTATTAGTGTATTTATTGCATTATATAAATTATTATATTTTCACAAAGATGATGCCCAAGAAGACATTCTACTTCATTATGTTAAACTAAATGTTGAAAATTTTACAATAAGATAAAAACCTAAAATCTTGAATTGCAAAAAAATTGTAGCTTACAGAGAAAAACTACTGTCAGATTTGAGATCAGCACACTCGAATTAGGTAAGAACAAGTGTTTTGTGGATGCAACTAAAATTTTGTTCCTCAGTGTAATCATTGCAAACATTTGTTGAGCATGAACTGTGTGCTTAAACACTATGTTATGTACTGTGCAAATATATTAACTCATTTGTCTTTTCAGCAGTTTTAGGAGGTAGACACTAACATTATCCTCATTTCACAGATGGGGACCCAAAGGTACAGAGAGGTTAAGGGACTAGCTCAAGGCCACACAGCCAGAAAGTAGCAAAGCTGGGATATAAACTTAGGTTGTCTGGTTCCAGTATCTAAACACATAAATAGTGGTGAAAACACATTCTCCGTGCCCAGTGAAGAGGACATGCTTATGTGGTATATTTTCCTTATCATCCACTGCATGTGAGATGATTACACATTATTTCTGAAATACACTCTAAACTCTGACAGACAATTGGTTGTTTTTCTTGGAAAACACACACTCCCCCCTCAGAAGGCAATTATAAAGTTTGAACATTTTTCATTTTTCAGCTTTGTGTTCTTAGACTTGACTTTATTTCCTCTCCTTTGCGTGCACGAAGCAGCCAAGTTTCCAATTATATCCTGAAACCCAGGTGGCTTCATCTGGATTTTATCATACAGCCTCTTCTGAATTCTATCAAACACGTGAAGACATTGAGGAAGAGGCCAAGGGAGAAATGAATCAAGCTGGAAACATCACCCTTCTGTTGGAAGATATGACTAAGCATATAAAAATATCAAATCACGAGGTTGTGCACCTGAAACTAATATAATAAGTATGTCCACTACAGTTCAATTTTTAAAGATGTTTGGAGATTGGAGATCAAGTAAAATGTTCTTTATTGAGAGTGGTAGGAAATAATCCCATCCAAGCTTCAGAGGGAAGCCATGCTGAAGGCGCTGACCATCTCTGAATTGTCAGGTGGTACGAGGATGTTCACTGTGTGCTCATCACGGCGGAGGATCAGGGACACGCAGGGCCAGGAGCCGTGCTGAAGGCACTCACTGTCTCTGAATTGTCAGGTGGCACAAGGATGTTCACTGTGTGCTCATCATAGCGGAGGATCAGGGACATGCAGGGCCAGGAGCCGTGCTGAAGGCACTCACTGTCTCTGAATTGTCAGGTGGTACGAGGATGTTCACTGTGTGCTCATCATGGCGGAGGATCAGGGACACGCAGGGCCAGGAGCCGTGCTGAAGGCACTCACTGTCTCTGAATTGTCAGGTGGTATGAGGATGTTCACTGTGTGCTCATCATAGCGGAGGATCAGGGACACGCAGGGCCAGGAGCCGTGCTGAAGGCACTCACTGTCTCTGAATTGTCAGGTGGCACAAGGATGTTCACTGTGTGCTCATCACGGCGGAGGATCAGGGACACGCAGGGCCAGGAGCCGTGTGTTTGAGTTTGCAGCCTCTGCTTCACCTGTCTTAGAATTTGGTCACAATGAGCAAATCTGAAGACCCCTTTTATCTTTCTTGGTAATGCAGGGTCACAAATCAATTTACTGCAAATGATCAAAACTTGAAAAGGTGGTGACTTACTTGATAATCACTGGATCATAGATTTGGAAGAAGACTTGAGTGTTCTAGTTCATTCTCTCACTCCACTGATGATCTATCTGCGTAGCCTGGGAAGACGGCTCCTCCACTCCTGCTTGCCGCCTCCCAAGCAGGAAAAAAAAGGCGCCTCAGCTTCACAAAACACGGAGGAGTTTCCTGAGCGACAGTGAATGTTCCTGCTCTGTTTTTCACACGCGAGAGCCTTCACAGTATCTGAAGGTAATGCTTAGACTTCCTCCGCCCCCCACAACTTCATCTTCCTTTTTCCGAGTTCAGCATGTCTGGCTCTTTCAACTGTTCTTCATGCAACATGATTTCAATTAGATAATCATCTTGGTTGGTTGCCCTCCGATGAACCACTATTCAATTAAGGGCTAACTGACTCATGGGCACTGTGGTAAGGTTATCAAGAAGTCAACAGTTTGAGCTACAGTCTCAATTCTGCGTGGCCCGAAGAAGTCATTTTCCAGCTCTTGGTCTCTGTGTACCTGGCCTCCATCCCAGGACCTTGGGGTGCCTCACTCTACTCTGGACTCTCCTTCCTGAGACCTGTGGAACCGATCTACCCTTTTCCCCTCCCTGCCATCTTTCTTGTTTTTCTAATGCCTGCTGGGCTTCACTTCCTAGAGACAGAACATTCCCGTCAGGCTTAATATTTTAAAGCAAAACTATTTTCCCTCAAACCCGCTTTTCCTGTCGTTAATCCCACAGTCCTCTCAGAGTCTCAGGATTTCAAACACACGTCCTCGTTGCCTTTGCTCCCTCTCCTACTTCCCCCAAACTTCCCACCGTCAAACCTGATTGTCCTTCCTTTATCAAGTCTCTAAAATCTGGCATCCTGGGGCACTGACGTTATCATAATTTATTCAGCCTAGCATCTCTCCAGACTGTTTTTGGAATCCTGTCCTGAAATGTTGCATGGAAAAAGAGTAACATGTAATGGTAAGTAATGTTGGATGATACTAGTTACATATTGCAATTTTAATCCTGGTCTGCTCGAGCTGCCATAATACAATACCATGGACTAGTGGCTTAAGCAACAGACATTTAATTCATTTTCTCACAGTCCTGAAGGCTGAATGTCAGATCAGCATAGCAGTGTGGTCAAGTTCTCTTCCTGCCTGATAGATGACTCTCTGCTTACTGTGTCCTCACACAGTGAGAAAGAGAGAGCTCCGGTCTCTCCTCTTCTTAAAGACCCTAATTCTATCACGAGGACCCCACTCTCATGACCTCATCTATACTTAATTATCTCCCAAAGGCCCCACCTCCAAATACCATCACATCGGTGGTCAGGCTTCAATGTGTGAATTCTGGGGTGACACGCTTTGGTCTGTAGCAATCTCCAAGAAGGGTATATCATTTAACTATTTCTATGTTAAAGAAAAACAACATTTAGGGGCTTAACACAGCAACAATTTATTATTCCTTGTGAACGTGTGTGTTGAGTGGGCAGCACCACTGATCTTGGCTGCGCTGGGTGAGGCCATTTCTCTGGTCTCAGCAGCAGTTGACACATGTGTCTTGTAGGCCGCTGGCTGTTGCCTGCTCCAGGGTGGCCTTGGCTGGAGCAACTGATGCTGCTCCGTGGATTTCATTCTCAGGTTCTTCTTGTGGATAACGTGGATGTGTCCTCAGGCAATTGTGAGACTTCAAGAGAAGAAGTGGAAATATGCAAGTGCTTTTGCATCAAGTTTGCTTTTGACCCACTGGCCAATGCAATTCTCAGGCTCAAGCCAGGCCCAGTGTGAGATACAAGAGACATGAACACAAGAAAGCATGAGGAAGCTGTCTCCTGGGTGCAGTCAATGTTCCTCTATGGGGCAAAAGAGTCTGTGATTTCCAAAGAAATCCTTGATTCAAAGAAGTCTTATTTTGAGGCACAAGTTATGGTATAACTTGTGCAAAGCTCATATTCAGGAAGAGGCTGTTCTAAGGTCTTGATACTTGTGAGGAGAAGGAGAAGTTTTCTGTCACTCTGCTCACATCTCATCTTCAGTCCATAGGAAAGAAAGAGATAATGCTACTGCCTTCCCTTTCAGTCACCCTTTCTTCATCTAGCGCCCTCTAATGGACAAAGAGTTGCAATCGGCTTGGTCTAAAACTGAAATTTACTGGACACGGTTTCACTAGCGAGTGAAGATACAGCCTTGACCCCTTGTGACTTTTCTGCTGAGCCTTTTCTGATCTTAGGTTAGACCAGGCAGGGACCTATTTCCTCAGAGCAGGGCAAGGACAGTTCTCTTGGTCTAGCCATTCACTTCCTGTCCCCAAATGAGGTGTGTGACTTTCAATTTCTGTGTAGCAACCAGCAAGTCATTTCCCCATATGGTGGGTCAACCATTCTTTCACACTGTTTTAGATTTTTGTTCCATACAGTTGGTTGAGTAAGTGGGCTCAAGTTGGCTTTGTAGATTTGGGGATGGGCATGAGCAGGAGCAAAGGTCACTGGTATTCAGGCCTAAACTTGTGCTTTAATAATCAGAAGAGATTAATGTTTATTCTCCCCAACCAGGGAGGTGAAGGGGCACTTGCAAAGCTTTTAAGCCTCACTTTATCTGCCACTTTGCTTCTAATTCTTGCATACACAGATCTCTTGGCAGGGCAGACCCCTGTTTACAAGGACACTCAATGCTTTCAAGCTGCAATCTATTATGTTACTCACAGGGTACTTATTACTCTCTTTTATGTCATTGTTCTTGATGTGAGTGCCTTTTTTTTTTTCCTGACTAAAGTTTAAGCTTCTCAAAGGCCCAGGATTATGTCTTAACCTTTTTTGTAACTTTCTTTTATGCATGGTGCCTCATAGACTATCTTGTGTTTATGTACATACTTAAAACAATTGCCAAACAAAACCACACAAGGATAAAACCACTTGAAAGTTTATGTTGTGAAATGTGTTCAGAGTTATGAAACAAATTAAGATATGCCTGCACAGTTTCACCCATTTTCAAACCATTGTGAACAGTTACCAGATACGATGCTCGGAACTTGATATTATCACGTTGTGAATCCTAACAAGAAAAGGGGGAGACTATGTGAATTTAATAAACCATATTCTGATGGTGGTTTATTATCAGGATGAAAAAGGAAAATGGGGAGAAAGTCAAGAACATAATTTTGCTTGGATTTGGTTTTGGGGATAGACAGACTCTCTGGCTCAACTTTTATTTTGTCTTCGTGGATAAACTTGTACCTGATTGTGAAGTGTGATATGTTTTTTTTTTCAGTTCACAAAATGTCAAAATAAAATGTTAAGAGATAAATCTTCAAACTTATTTTAGAATCAAGCCAGAACTTGCTATAATATACTTTCATTGAGAATAGTGGTTCTTTAAATTTGCAGTGTGGTATATCGTCCACTAAGATATTCATTCTTCAGCTTCACTCTTCAAACCGAAAAACAAGACTGGAAGACAGCTAGTAGTTTAATAATACAATGGATATAGAACTGCATACATGTTAATGTTATCTAAGTTTACAATAATTGTTGTGTGAATGTGATAGGGTTTCTCTGGGTAATTTCTCCTCTTGATACTTGACTTACAAACACAAATGTAATCTCAAATGTATTGATTGAGACATGTAGATTCACTGCAGGTTTTGTGAGGAAATAGAAGAGAGGATTGTGTCATACACTCAAAAGCAAATTAATCCAAATTACAGGATTGCTCTGGAATGTCCCCTCCTCTAGAATTTATATGTTAAAACCCCAACCGCAATGTGATAGTACTTGGAGATGGGGCCATTAGGAGGTAGTAAGATTTAGATGAGGTCAGGAGAGTAGGACTCTCGTGATGAGATTAGTGCCCTCAGGAAGACACCAGAGAGCTTGCTTCCTCCCTTTCTTTCTGCCACGTGTGGACACAAGGCAGAAGGTGATCATCTAGAAGCCAGTAAGAGAGGCGTCGTTGGAGAACCAAGTTGGCCAGTCCTTGATCATGGACTCCTGAGTCTCCAGAACTGTGAGAAATAAACTTGTGTTAAGTCACCCAGTTTGTGGTATTTTGTCATGGTAGCCCAAGTCAACTAAAACAGAGGTATTATTGGTAATGACATCAAGACATTGGATAGAGAACAGGACTGTCCTAAGTGCACTGGAATGTATGTTAACTCTATCCATTGGCCTTCCCTCTTTGCACCCGAGTCCAGGTAACATCTCTCTCCACCTTAAATAGTGTCTTTAATGCTCATGTCACCAGGGAAAGAGAAACTAAGAACACAGTGAGGTAACATTACACTCGTACTTCCATGGCTAAAATGTGTGATTGGCAGTGCCAAGACATGACAATTGTGTGGAGCAACTGGAACTCATGTACAATGCGGGCGGGAGAGGAAAACAGCACAAACACTTCAGAGAGCAGCTGGCACCATTCGTGTAAACTTACCTGATGATACCATTATTATAAAACCCAGCAATTCCGTTTCAATGTTATTTATTCAAGATAAGTGGAAAAAAATATATCCATAAAGTTAATACCAAAATATTCATACCAGCCTATTTCATGATATCTAATAACTGGAGACAAAACATACATTTATGAGTGAATGAATAAGCAGTTTGAAGTGTATCCATATGATAGAACATTATTCAGCAATAAAACTGGAAACAACCCAAGTATCCATCATAGGTGAATGAATAAACCCATTGTAGTAAATTTATACAATGGAATATAACACACACCACACACACACACACACACACACAGAGTGAAGGGCTGATACATGTCACAACATGAATGAATCCAAAAACACTATGCTGAGTCAAAAAAAAAACAGTTACAAAAGAAAACCTACTGTGTGATTTTATTTCTAAGAATTCTAAAGCAGACAAACCAAACTGTAGTAACAAAACATACCAGTAGTTGCTTGGATTGGGGGGTGTCCGTGGGTACTGAAGAGCCCTAGTGTCATTTTGGGGGAGTCCCAAGAATGTTCTCTATCTTGATTGTGGTGGTGGTTAAAAGGTAAACAGTTGTCACAACTCATTGAACCATATACACAAGATGGTTGCATTTTATTATATGTAAACTCTACCTAAATAAAATTGAATTAAAAAGAAAAAAAAATACTGAAAATAATTTCTGCAATTATTTTGAGAATTCTGACTCTTCCTTTCAGCTTCTGTATACTTTTCAGAAAGTCAAATGTGACAGGTGTGAGGCAAAAGTTAGGACTATTGATTGATGTTCCAACCTGCCTTGTGTTGTCTTCAGTTCATTGTATCATTGATATATGTCTGATAAACATCAGAGTCTTCATATGTACTGTGCTCTGGTACTTGTTTTGAGTTATTATCTGTAAGCTGCACTTGTGGGTTTTTTTTTATAAATTTATTCTCATTTTTTTTACTTATCTAAGCACAAGGCTCTAAACTAAAAATTGCACAACTCCTGTTGGCTTCAGCCACACTGTCCTAGGGTGATTTTCCTAATCTACACGGACCGTTTTTGCATTAAGCATTCCATAGCCCTGGATTTAGATGCCACGTAATAATGAAAGTCCAGCTTGGAAACTATGGACCAACTTAAGTAAGGATTGGTCGTGAAATTACCCCGGCTCTAAGCTGCCAACACAACTCGAGGGATGAGGGTTGGCATCTGGTGGCCAGCTGCTCAGACTCTTTAAAAACAACAACAGGCTTTAAAAGCCTTCCAGATGAAATAAAGTATGCAGGTGGCTTCATTTAACTCAATGACTTGACTCATCTGCCTTAGAAACTGGGTCCCCAAGAGTTTTCCATCGGAACTGTGAAAATGTCACAGGGGAAAGTGGCGGATGGTAGGCACGGAAGGTTCTGGTTCAGGGTTTGCGGCGGGACTCCAGTCTCATCCCGGGAAGAGACCCCCGCTGTTCCTGAGCCCAGCTGCCCTCCAGGCCCGCGGTGGGACATGTAGCAAGTTGTCAACAGCACAGTTCTTCCGGGCCCCTCTTCTTGGCCCGCTCTGATGCCAGCAGCTGTCCTGGCTTCTGCTCAGTGCCGCAGATCCAGCTCTCCACCCAGCCCTGCGAGTCGAAGGCAGAGGGCCTCCAGGGCTAGAATGCTTTCCAAGAAATGCTTTCCAGGTATTTGGCCCCCGCTTTCCAGAACCTCCCCATGATACCTCCTTGCTGTCTCTCAGAGCCGCGTCTTTGAGCGGAAGGATCATAGAGTTATTTTACCCGTCCACATTTCCCAGGAGCTGAGGCTCAGAGGTAGGAGACGGTATTTGCCACAGCAGCTACTTGTGTCAGTTTACGACCCTGTGGTCTAGGTCCCGAACTTCCCTCCAAAGTTCCTTGACTTACACAAAGATTCGGCAGCATGCCTGTCTCCCCCAGCACCCCAGGGTGTGGTTTGAGAGATTTCAGGGAAAAGGTCCCTGATCTAAAAATAACTTCCTCAAAAATGCTATTTGGGTGTCTTCCTTTTGAGTCGCATAGTTCTAATTTGCAAGGCGCCCTGGATTTTCAAGGATTTCCTGAGCCTCCCAGACATCACCCGGAGCCATCATCAGTGCCTGGAGTGCCCTAACTGGTGACATCCTGCTCCTGGGAACACAGATATCAGAGTCAGCCTTGTTCCCCAAAGGACAAGCCTGTCACACATGAGCAAGCCACTCACTAAATGCTGAACTAATTAATTAGTCATCCTATTAGTCTTTCGTGCTTCAGCAAAAAAAATGAGCTAAATACTGGCGTTACTTTTCTAATAATAGACAAAAACTGGCCTGCGCGTAGGGGAGGATTATCTGGAGGAAGGACGGAGGGAGGAAGCAGTCTCAGCATGGAAGCGGGAGTTTGGTGCAGACCCGGTGTTGCCGTGTGCTTGAGTCGCCTTCACAGAACACCAAGGCTCTCCGCTTCTCTGCGCCTCCATTCTCAGAGGGGAAGCGTAAGCTCTCTGAAGAATTAAATGAGGTCATGCATGTGCGATCTAAAATGAGCGTGTATGGTCTCTCGTGCCATACATGTTAAGAACTGGCGGCGAATCACGATTCTAAACAGTCTAAGACAGTACTTCTCAAGCTTTAATGTAGGGCCCAGGAAGAACAGCACCATCGGCAGAATTCCAAGATGATGTCCCCGCCTCCCAAAGGCCTCCCGCCCTGGGATCGCTGTGATTTATAATGACAGATACAGGTTCGGTCTCTGTCCTCATCGCTAGCTCAGAGCTCCTAACACCCTTAGAATTTTCTGAGCGATGAAAGCGAGACAGGTGTCTTGGTATTCAGAACACACTTCTGCCAACCACTCCTGAGTTGACACGTATCGGGTAACTCTCAGAAAGCACCTAAGGATGGGGGCTGGTTGTCGGGAGAAGCAACCACGTGATGGCCCAGCTGGAACTTTCAGGGACCCCGCCCCTCCCAGACCCCTGGGGAGGGAAAAGGGGGCTATAAGTTAAGTGGTTGTCTAATGGCCAGTGGCTCAATCAATCACGCCTCTGTCGTGAAGCCTCCTTAAAGCCCAAGAGGAGGGGCGTGGGATGGCTTCCAGGTAGATGAGCAGGAGGCTGTGCACCTGGAGAGAAGGGGTGGGAATCTGTACTCTCCACCTAACCTGCGCTATGCGTCTCTTCCGTCCAGCTGTTTCCGAGCTCTATCCTTTCATAAATAAACCGGTAATGTTGTAAGGAAAACATTTCTCTGGGTTCTGAGAGCTGCTTTGGCAAATTAACGGCCCTTGAAGCGGAGGAGTACCTGGGAGCCTCTGATTTGGAGCCAGTCCCTCAGAAGCCCGGGTGACAGCCTGGACTAGCCAGTGGTCTGGGTCTGAAGCCGGGAGGGGGAGTTTTGTGAGGCTGAGCCCTTAGCCCGCGGACCTGCTCCTATCTCTCGGTCAGAATAGAGTTACATTTGCGGGACAGGCAGCCAGTGCTCACTGAGAACTGGAGCATTGCTTGGCAGTGTTGGAAAACCCCCTATCCTACACCTACGCCTTCACCCCTGGAACCTGGGACTAGGGTGCCACTTTGGTGACCGTGTTTTACAACATGGCACAAGTGACCTAAGAGAAGGAGGTGACCTCATCGGGTCACAGGAGCCCTTAAAAGCAGAGAGCTTTCTCTGGCTGGTGGGTGGGGACACAGGATGTGTTGATTCCGAGGATGAGAAAGGCTCCCGTGGGAAGTTGTTGCTGTGGATTCAGAGGACGCCAGCTGAGCAGGAACGCAAACACGGGCTGCCCCCAGGAGTGGCGTGTGGACCCCGCTCACAGCAGGCGAAGAAGCGAGGATTCCAGTCTCACACCCGCACGGAGATGAATCCTGCTGATTCCGGATGAGCTTGAAGTGGAGTCTTCCTCCAGACCCTCAGATACGAGTGGCCTGGCCAACTGAGTGTGAAATCCAGCTGACCCGCCACCCCACCCACTCCAGCTACTGATCTACAGAACTCTGAGCTGGTAAGTGAGTGTTCTTTTCAGTGCCTAGGTTGTGGTGCTGGCTTATGTGGAAATATTAAGCTACCCCGCCACACACTGGAGGCTCTGGCTGAAATGACTGTTCTGATTCTTCAGCCCCGGAAGGCAGCCTGAGGCTGTGGGTTTCTAACAGGCTCCCGGGTGACACGGGGGACACCGGCACTGCTGGTCTGGGAGTGCACTGTGGGTAGCAAGACTCGAACTAATGCAACGTTACGGTCAAGGTAGTCCAATTCTTTTTACGCACCGACACTATGCCATCTAAGGCATAAAGACATTTTTACTACCCATAATTTTTCCTGACAGTCTTTTCCTAAGATCATTTTTATAATTAACCTTTATTAAATTAATTAACTGATTTATTTATTTATTTATTTATTTATTTTACAAATTTAGTCGTCTCTCCAGAAGGTAACGTGCCGAAGTGGACACGGCACGGGCTTGGAGTGGACTCCATTCAGGGTCAGAGCCCATCTCCCCTTTTCATTAGTGGTATGACCTCGAATCCATTGTCCAGTGTCCAGGAGTTTCGGGGTCCCCACACTGAGGGGCCCACTGCTGCCTTCCTCACCGGGGTGGTGGTCCCTCTTACGTTCCAGCGTGGCTGGGCTGTAGTGCTGCTGTCTGATCAAACAGCGCTCTGGGTATGGCTGGGGAGGTGTTCTATGGTAGGACTAACCTCTACAGTCAGCTGACTGTCCCTGAGGGAGAGGAGCCTCCATTATGTGGTTGGCTCCCATCCAATCAGCTGAAGGCCTGAAGTGCAAACACTGAGGTTTCCTGGAAGAAGGAATTCTGCCTCAACACAGTGACATAGACATCCTAACTGACTTTCCAGCTGGCCAGGCTCCCTGTGGACTTAGGATTTGGCAGTCCCCAATCACACGAGACAATTTCTTAAAGACAAAACAAATGTCAATAGTTATTGAGAGAGAAATGTATAAATATATAGATATATAAATATATGCAGAGAGCACAATATATCTGTATATGTCCACATACACACACACAAACACACACACATATACACACACATATACATAGTCCACCCTTGAACAACAGGTTTGAACTGCCCGGACCCACTTATATGCAGATTGTTTTCAACAAATACTGGAAATGTACTTTCTCTTCCTGATCATTTTCTTAAAAACCTTTTATCACTAGCTTACTTTAAGGTAAGACTATCATATATATATATATATATATATATATATAATATACAGAGTATGTATTAATTGGCTGTTGATGTCATCGGTTAGACTTCTTCTGGTCAACAATAGGCTATGAATTTTTTTTGGTGGGAGGCCCACACCATAGCATTGTTCAAGGGTCAACTGCATACTTCTGTGTATATGTACCTAGATATAGACATAGATATCTTTTGTTTCTATTTCTCTGGAGAACCCTGACTGATATGCGGGGGTTAAAAGCAATAATGGCATGCTGGAGGCTTTAATAAATGTTTATTATTTTTTTTAATTCATATCTGTCCATGGAGCCGTGAAACAGATGGAGGGCCGTATGACAGGAAGCGTTTATTTTGGATTCCCTGCTTTCATGCCCTTTTTTGGTCACATCTGTTGGTGATGTGCTTAATTCCTTTCCCTATTGCAAGGGTGGGTGGTGGTGGTGGAGCCCCAGCGGGTTTCAATAATTACGGACAATGGAGATGATGATCATTGACATAAGCGGTCAAATTGGGGATCAAGTTAGAATCAGTCTGTGAAAGGAATCTGAAAGCAATTGCTGGGGGCGGATGGGCAGGAAGGAAGTCCTTCTCCTGAAATCATACCAGGACCGTAATGATGATGGTGCTGGTGTTTTCCTTTGAAGTCATGTCTCTGATTATCTACATCCGCCTTCCATGGGCTTGTCAACAGCTTTCGCAAACCGAGGAAACCAAGAGTTGGTTGATAGTTTTGGATGTGGACAGAGGAGGCACTCATGTAAGAGGAGACTGAACATGCACAGATCGAAGAATAGCAGCAATCTTGTGTCGTTGTGTAGTTTTTGCAGCATAAGGCATACTTTTATTTCCATCATCTCATCTACCTTTTACAAGTAGAGTATTGCTATCCTCGTTTAGATATGGAGGCGTGGAGGTGCTGAGACTTGGGGTTTCCCTGTGCAAACTTTCTCAGCAAGCCAAATGCACAGCCTAGGTCTGTCAGGTTTGGGGAGCAGCCCCCTTTCCTCCACAATAGCCTTCTTGCTGTTATTGGTGTGTTCCAGCAGGCTGCAACAATCACTGACACCCAGGGGTAACAGAAGCTCTTCTTTGATCTTCCCCTCTGTGGTGATTGGAGCAACCTAATAATTAGAGGAAAACTCTTTGAACATGGGGCCGTTGAGTGTGGGAGCCATTGTAAGGTGACCCAGGATAGGAGGAGGTGTTGGCAGGGGCGACTGGCACTGCAAATGTTTGATTCACGCTCAAAAATAAGGTTCGTTCTGATAGGAAGATTATGAGTTTTTAATGTCGACCAGACAAGAATTTTCAGAAATTAGTCATCATAGTGATGAGATAGATTTAATTTTATGTATCTCAGATAGGCTCAAACTCTAATGCTCAGCATCTCTATGGGTTCACCGGGTGAGGAGGCTTACCCAGACCAAGGGCTCGACTCCCAATATTTCTCCATCCCCTTCACTCAGTGCTCCCAACTCCTCAACCCCAACTTTGTACAGCTTTGACACAATTCCTGAAACCCTTTTGGTGTTTAAGCTTTTACTAGTGCCAGAGCCCACTCAGTTCTGGAATGGTAGCAGCGGCGGGGTCCTGAGTAGGTGTCCGGCGTTCCTCTTCTCTTCTGGCTTGGTAGTGTCCTCCAGAACTTATATCCACTCAAAACCTCAGAATGGGACCTTTTTGGAAAATAAGGGCTTTGGAAATATACTTAGTAAAGGATCCAAAGAGGAGGAGATCACACTGGATTATTCAGGTGAGCCCTGAATCCATGACAAATGTCCTTATAAAAGACACAAAGAGAGGGGACATAGAAGGAGAGGAAGAGGCCATGTGATGAAGGAGGCAGAGATAGGAAGAAGGTGGCCGTGAGCTGAGGAATCCCTGCCGCCACCAGACGCTAGAGTGGCCAAGGAAGGGACTTCCCCCTAGAAACTCCAGAGGGAGCAAGGTCCTGCTGACACCTTGATCTTGGACTTCTGGCCTCCAGAGCTGTGAGAGAATGAATGTCTGTTGTTTTAAGCCACCCAGTTTGTGGTAATTTTTTTTATGGCAGCCTTAAAACAAAAACATTTCCTTTGTGGCCAGCACAGGCGGCAGCCTAAATGTCTCTGTAGATACCCAGGCAGTGGCAGGCATTACCTGCTGGGTAGTAAACCAGGTGCAAATCAGTGAGGTGAATTCCCTCCCAAACCATCTGGGTTCAAATAGTACCATATTTCCCCATGTATAAGACATACCATTTTTTCAAAAATTTGGATGCGTCTTATATAGTGGTTGTAGATTTTTTTTTTACTTGCATTTCCTGCTTTTTCACGCTTGTTCCTGCGCTCATTGTTGAGATAGTGATTCTTTATCAGACACAGATGAGGACAAGCAAATGGATGGGAGTTTTGACAGTGATGAGGAGTTGTATGAATTTTATGATGAATAAAACTTGAGTTCCATAACTTTATGTAATACATTTTTTTTCCCAAATTTCAGGCCCCCAAATTAAGGTGCGTCTTATACATGGGGAAATATGGTAACTCCACAGCTATAGTGCTGTGACCTTGGGCAAGTTGCTTGATATCACTGGGCTTCAGTTTCCTCATCCTCAAAAGTAGCACGTTAGTAGGACCCGCCTCCCAGAAGGGTCCAGAGTCACCAGGCTATGCCGCTGTGCCAGACAATTCCCGGGTCTGAGCGGTCACCACGGCAGGGATGAACACCTCTCCAGCAGTCCATCCTTACGGTGGGTTGGCTGGGGGCTCTGTTTGGCATCGTCAAAAGTTCATTATTATAATTACTTACTTTGCTTTTATAGAATAGAGTTAAAAAAAAAAAAAAAAAAAAAAAAAAGAGGCCCTGGCCGGTTGGCTCAATGGTAGAGCATCGGCCTGGCGTGCAGAGGTCCCGGGTTCGATTCCCGGCCAGGGCACACAGGAGAAGCGCCCATCTGCTTCTCCACCCCTCCCCCTCTCCTTCCTCTCTGTCTCTCTCTTCCCCTCCCGCAGCCGAGGCTCCATTGGAGCAAAGATGGCCCGGGCACTGGGGATGGCTCCTTGGCCTCTGCCCCAGGTGCTAGAGTGGCTCTGGTCGCAACAGAGTGACGCCCCGGAGGGGCAGAGCATCGCCCCCTGGTGGGAAGAGCGTGGCCCCTGGTGGGCGTGCCAGGTGAATCCCGGTCAGGCGCATGCGGGAGTCTGTCTGACTGTCTCTCCCCGTTTCCAGCTTCAGAAAAAATACAAAAAAAAAAAAAGAGACCTCTAATTCTTGTCATCCACATGACCTTGAAAACACACTTGGCTTCTCCAAATCTCACTTTCTTAATCATGCAGACAGAAATTGTATTGTAGCAGTGAGGCAAGGAGACAATGAGAAACTGTTTCTTAATGGAGCAGTTGGCATCTCCGCATCACTTGTGCCCAGGGCAGAAGGGTAAGGGCTCTGGGGGCTCCGGCAAGCCATGCTCATCCTGGAAAGCACTCCCATTGCTTTTGCTTACAACTGATTGGTCAGAACCAGTCACATGACATGTCCGAGCACAGGGGCTCAGGAGCGGCCCGAAAGGTGGAGAGCTGTGGTGTTTGGTGAACGTAATTAGTAGCTAATTCACAGGGCTCTTGTGAAGATAAAGTGAGCCCATACCTGTACACGCTTAGAATGGTGCCCGATACAGCGTAAGTGCTCAATGGTGTCTATCAAATAAGCTCGGTCTTTGCCACAGGACGCCCCTGTGGGACAGAAAAGTCGGGGCTGCGCTGGCTGTGTTCAGGAAGAACAGCAGTCAATGCAAGCGCCGTGTCTCCTGTGCCCACGGTCCTGAGACGGGGCTGTGAGGCTCACCAGCAGGGGACCTTTACATGTTCTTCCCCTGTGCTTCCTGACACCCTCTCCCGGTGCGGTGAGAGTTAGGGAGCGTATGCCCAGCCAGGTCCCCTCTCAAACAGGGAGCAGTTCAGGGTCCGGACAGTGAATGATGTGCTCAGGCTGCTTTGGGAGGATATGGGACTCGGAAAGAATTCCAAAGAAAGCAGCACAAAAATAAAATCAGAGGTCAGAGCTGTTCTCAAAGAGGCAGGGAGTCCCCAAGAGTGGCTAACTAGTCACCTCTGCATAGGGCTGCAGTGAAGCCCATGTCACAGAAGGCTGAGTGAGTGCCCAGTTCCTAAGCAGATGATGGACCGTAACATTGCAGGGGGGGCCCTCCTGGGCTACCTGACCTGGCTGGCTCTCCAGGGTGGTCTGCCTTTGGGCCCGTGTTTGCTTTCAGTGAATAATCTCTTTGATTTCAAAAGTATTATTCACTGGATTTGAATACTTGGGTTCTCAACATTTATTTTTTCCTAATAACTTCTCTTGCTTTATCTGAAGTTACATCGATGTTAATTAAGGGACAGTGGCTGGGCATGTCCGTGCTGATGGGGAGAGTGAAGTGCTGATCCAAAAGACAGAAAGACTCGAGTTCGTCCTTGGAGAAGAACTGCCAGGAGAAATCCCGTTTCCATTCATCAGGGGACTGCCAGGCCGACAGGGCGTCCTAGGAGCTGGGGATTTGGCAGCGATCTCGGCAGCCTCCTGTGTCTCAATCTTCCCGGCAGTGCTGGAGAGAGACGGTGGGAGACACCAGCCCGCCCGCTGAAGTCCGTGGGTGCTCATGGCGTTCTGTTTTCACGGTTTGACTGAGCAGTCTGTTATAATTCAATTTGGCCAGAAGCTTGGAATTCTTGGGAAGGCTCATCATGATAGAGCTGTGATAAATAAGGGAACTCTTTGAACTTTTTGATGGGAGTGACTATTTATTTGTCCTTTCACTCATTTGGCAAACAGTTATCAGCCAGCCGTCTCATGGCAGGCTCTGTTCTCGGCATTCGCTACAGCGACGCACAAGATAAACAAGGTTCTGCTCTGCCAGAATGGCTATTCCAAAGGGCAGAGGAGACCATGAAGGGGACAGGAATGAAGACCGTATGCCACCAAGTTTTAGAGGTGCATTTTAAAAGTTGGGGTAACAAGAACAGAACTAGAAAGTGTATGTGTACGTACATACACTCATACATACAAAGTATCCTGGTACACATTTATCAAGCAAGCAAGCAAATAAACAAACAAGACCTAACTTTGTAGCATTTACTGATTTCCATGGCGTTCCCACTGCCGGCATTTTTAAGCTGCCGATGTGATGATATCCCTGAACGTGGAGCTGGGAGCAGGTTCTATAAATGTAGTTGATATGAAAAACACGGATAATGGTACAACGTAGTAAAATAACAAGGATGTTACACGTTTTGTGTCTCTGTTCCCTTCGTATTTTTATATAATTTTTTATTTTAACTTCATGTCATTTAATTTTAATAATGGTTGTGTTGAGAGAATGCCTAAGAATTTAAAAGTGGGATCTAATGAGCCAGTACAGCTGCCTCTGGTGTGCCACTAACGTGTGCATACACATGCATACACGTGCATACAATCGTGCGCACACATGTACATTTTGGGGCTCATGAGTGTGCACAGACTAGACGGCTGACTCCAGTCGGGGTGCTTGCTTTTGCCTTCCCCTGTTTCATATTGCAATTTCCCCTTTTCCTCTGTGAGAACCCTGGATTCCAACAGCATCCACAGCACGTTACTCATTCACTTAGTCCCACTGTAAAATTGCTTCCGAGGGTTTCAAGTAAACAGGGATCTCCTTGCTTGTGGTTTTTCTGAATGTGGACCATAGGGCTGCCAAGTAAAATATAAGACGCACAGTTAAATTTGAACTTCAGATGAACAACAAATAATTTTTTAGTATAAATATGTCTTAGATATTGCTTAGAGAATACTAAAAGCGTGCATACACACAGTTACACACAGACACACATATATTAACCTGAAATTCAACTGGGAAGTTTGCAGTTTTACTTGTTAAATCTGGCAGCCTTATGATAAGGATGAGAGAACAAAGATTTTAAATGAAATGTCATGTTCTTGCTCCAAGATGGTTAAAAATTAAAATCCAATGCCCATCAATGAATGGCCGAATAATCAATGTGGTATATCCATGTACTGGAATATGATTCAGCTATAAAAACAGAATGATGGCCTGACCTGTAGTGGCGCAGTGGATAAAACGTCGACCTGGAAATGCTGAGGTCGCCGGTTCGAAACCCTGGGCTTGCCTGGTTAAGGCACATATGGGAGTTGATGCTTCCTGCTCCTCCCCCTTTCTCTCTCTCTCTGTCTCTCCTCTCTAAAAAAAAAAAAAATGAATAAATAAAAATAAAAAAAAAACTAAAAAAAAAAAAAACAGAATGAAATTGGATTCATGCTACAACATGGATGAATTCAAAGATTTTATGCTAAGTGAAAGAAACCAGACAAAAAAAGGATAAATATTGTATATGATTCCACGGATATGTGATTTTTAGAATAGTCAAATTCACAGAGCTAAGAAGTAGAATCATGGTTATCAGATTCCAGGAGAGTGGAAGACGGGGAGTTGTTAGGGACTAGGTGTGGAGTGTCAGTTTAGGAAGATGAAAACATTCTGGAGATGTACTCAAGGTCACACTTGAAAATGGTTAACACAGTACAGTTTACATTATGTCTGTTTTACCATAATAAAAAAGTAAACATTTCAGAAGTGAGTTACTTCCCTTCTCTGTTTCTCAGTTGTTTTTTTTTTTTTTTTTTTTTGTATTTTTTCTGAAGCTGGAAACAGGGAGAGACAGTCAGACAGACTCCCGCATGCGCCCGACCGGGATCCACCCGGCACGCCCACCAGGGCCAATGCTCTGCCCACCAGGGGGCGATGCTCTGCCCCTCTCGGGCGTCGCTCTGCCGCAACCAGAGCCACTCTAGCGCCTGGGGCAGAGGCCAAGGAGCCATCCCCAGCACCTGGGCCATCTTTGCTCCAGTGGAGCCCTGGCTGCGGGAGGGGAAGAGAGAGACAGAGAGGAAGGGGGGGGGGGGGTGGAGAAGCAAATGGGCGCTTCTCCTATGTGCCCTGGCCGGGAATCGAACCTGGGTCCCCCGCACGCCAGGCCAACGCTCTACCGCTAAGCCAACCGGCCAGGGCCTGTTGTTTTTTTTTTAAATCCCTCGTAAAGAATGATTGGAATAGACTGTCCTGGCCTGCTTCAAAGTTGTTCATTTTTTTGTTGGAAATATGAACTTCTCTCCCGGCCCACCCCTGCACCTGGGCTTCCGATTCGTGGAATTCAGAGATGGACAGGGAACCTATAATTCTAATAAGTTTTGGGGCCCCTAAAAACAATTTTTCAGCAGGAGAGTTTTATTCGCCAGAAGAACCCAGACATTTTAACGGGGACTTTAGGAACTGAAATATTTAATGGCTCTCACTGAACTTTTGCATTCATCCCAAGCTTCCTTCTCGTGGAAGAAGTCTCTTGAGATATTTTTGAAAAAAGTTCAAAGGTATTAGAATTCAATCCAACCAGGAAGTCAAAAGGCTAAAATAAAAGATGTCTAGACTGATTTCCTGCCCTGGCATAGATTTTATTCATCCATTTTTTTCTTCTTTATCTTTCAGCTTTTCTTCTCAAATACTTTGCATATATAGGGTGGGGCAAAATATGTTGATGGTTTTGAGTATGCGACCCACAGAGTTTATTCCTGTATTATTAATCATCGTTTTATTTTCCATATGAACAGTTGTGAACCTACTTCTGCCCGACTTCGGAGCACCTGTGAGGTTTTCAGCTCTACTTTGAACTGAGCTCTGAAAAATTCCATCACACATAATATTGATCGTTGTCTAATTTGTCCCTTTCATCGGAGAAAAAAATAAAATTTCTGATTATGTGCTAATCTGTAGATTAAAGAACATTTCAAATTTTCTTTAGAGAACAGGTCTAGAATATTCATTACTGGGAGAAAAAGAAAAAACAACAAATCTACAGATTTCTAGTTTCTTTTCCAAAAAAAAAAGAAAAAAATTCCTGCCTACATTTTAGAACTCCAACGTTGTCTCACTGGTTTGTATTAAAACACTTAATAAAAATCACTATTGTATGGACTTCCATGGTCCAATAGGGGTAATCAAAGCAAGCTGCCCATCCTATAATGTTTGCCTTCCTTGTTTTACAGGACGTAACATCGTCTGCCCTACCCGGCCTATAAACTGGGCTAATGAGCTCAGCTTGGGCGTAGCAGTTCCAGGAGCTCTGCTGATTCTCTCCTTTATCACTGAAAAATCAGGAAGGCCCATTTGTTAAGAACTTAGATGACTCTGGGAAAGGAAGCACATGATATAGTTATTTATATGAGTCAGTGTATATGAAATACATTTTTTCTCTCAAGGATGGGTGGAAAAGGATCTGGAGAATGTTTGCAGCAGTTAACAGTGTTAGTTTTGGAGACAGAGTTTGCTTGACTTCTTGACTTCTGGACCTGCTTCTACTAGTTGGACCAGTGTAATAGAACCACTCAACCTGGTTATACAAGATAGATGATCATCCCTACACTTAGTTCTGAAGCTGGTGCCAGAGGTCCGAGAGGTTGATACTACTACAACAACAACAACAACACAAACAACTATTATTTTAGCAGCAAATTCTCTCTAGACTCTGTTCTGTACCAGATGCTGTTTGAAGTGCTTCATATTGTTTTTAATAATCGAATTGCCCTTACAACCCTGTGAGGGAAGTTCAGCTCTTATCACTATCTCACCGATGAGGAAACAGAGGCATATTACGAGGGTGGAGTAGTGTCACTAGAACGGAAGCCCCTGAATGTAAAATCTTTTGTTCCTCTACTGCTCTCTTCACTTCTGTGGCCCCAGTCCTGACACTAGTACCTGGTACCTAGTAGAGGCTGAGTGAAACCTGTTGAGTAAATGCATGCTTTAACGACCTTTGCAATAATTGCCTTAAGTTAAATTCCCAGTAATTGGCTATCCCCACCCACCTCAGTGTCTAACACGCTCTGGTTATCTAGTGTTCATTGCGTGGTTACCACATGCCATATGTAGAGCTGAGTGTTTTACCTTTGTTACTTCATTTAATCCTCAGGGTAATTCTGTGAAGACAGTATCATTATTTCTCCCATTTGGAGGCCCAGGGAGATTCTTCTTTGTCCAAGATTACATTCTCAATAAGAGGCACAGCCAGGTCTCAAGAGCAGGCTTACTTGACCTCAAAGTTCATGTTCTCCATTATTGTGTCACAATGTTATACCAATTCTTACCTTTCAGATTTGAAAGTTAAAACAGAGCTCAACAGAGACAACAGTTAAGCATTTATGGGAGGAAATCTTTAGCTACTTTTTAAATTTAAGAGCAGCATATTCTCCTCCTTTCCTTTTTGGAGGCCAGCTCTGACTCCAGCGCCATATGCATAAGCCCTCCAGTGACGACACATGTCCCTGGCATCATGTCTAAAATCCTTAGCATGAAATCCCGGCTCTTCATAGAGACGGCGCAGCTCACTGGCATGTTGGTGGTGCTCAGGGATATTTGTTGCATTAAGGGACCTAGGCATTCGGTAAACTGGTTCCTCAGTTTCCCCACAGGCAGCTCTGATGAAGTTACGTCGACCTCAGATACATTGCCTTCACCTGCGTCCCTCAGGGTGACCAGGATGGGGCCTTGAGGATAGCAGGATTTTCCCAGCATCTGTTGAAAGAATGATAAATGTATAAACTCTCAGTGTCCAAAAGTGTTCTGATAGTGATTAAGTTCATTCATCTGCTCATTTATTTGGTATTTATTAAACTAATACATTTCAGATTCTATTCTTCCTAGTAGAAAAAAAGGGATAAATAAAATTATTCTTATAACCCATTTGCTTAGAGCGACGGTGAGGAAAATTTGACTAAGTAATAAACTTTAAAACATTTACAATGCTCTCAGAAAGGTGTGCGCACGCTGTGAGCGAGTCCAGCAGTTCGGTTGTGAGTTCTCCGGGAAACTTTCTTTTAACTGCGTTTGTAAGCACTTTCTGGGCAAGCAGTCCCAGAATCCAGACCGTCCAAAGGGCTTTTCCAGCTTCTGTACTCTGCTGGTTCTGTTTGCAATTACCCAGAGAACGGAATTGCAACCAGAAACATCTTCTAGATGGTAAGATGTATTTTTCCTATCTGAGCATTCACCCATCTATTCACATATTTCTCTATCCATTTATTCATCCACCCACCCATCCATTCACTCTTATATCCATCCATCCATCCATCCAACCAACCAATTTCCATTAACCTGAGGCCAGGAAAGATGAACAGTATCTCACATATAGGGAACTTGTAATTATCATTAACTAATTTTATTATTAACTTAATCAGTCAACCTTTACTGAATACCGCTGATTACTCTGCTATGCCCCGAGGATGCTGAAATTTGCCCAGAGCTGGAGAGGCAGACGTGTAAAAACTTACTGATAGCACAGTAAGTAAAACAAGAAGAGGCACTTGCTCTTAATCTGGGGCCTTTAGGAGACCTAAGGCCCTCTTCTTCTGGGAGACTCATTTGTTTTCCAGCCAGCCTACCTGAGAAGTAAGGCTTAGCAAATAGGACTTGGGCTTTGGAGCCAGGAAGATCTAGCTTCATCCTTTATAACCCATGTGATCTATGGCCTCAGTTTATCCACCTCTGAAATAAAGACTATTGTCATGACAGTAATGGAAATAAACTCCCTCGTTGGGTTGCGGTCAGAATGAAACGAGACGAAGTGTGCAAACATGTCCTGGGGAATCATGGCAGATGGCAGGTACTCAGTAAGGCGGTCTCCCTCCTGTTAGAATCCCCATCACATATCAGTTAGTTTCCAGACACTATGGTCACACTTGAGATTTGAAAGAGTGGAGTGGCTGACCCTAAATAATCACTCATGAATTCACCAGATTTAGCTATGACTGATTTTAATTATTTCCAAAGATGAAAGCGATCCTTTCTCCCTGCCAAGTTTCAAGCTCTTCTGTTAATGAGGAGAGTCAACAGAAGTGGTGGAGCTGAGGGAAGTCAGCCACAGAAGCAGATGAAGGAAGTGTTGAGAGAGGGCGGGTCCCTTCGCAGCAGGGCTGGTCAGCCCCCTGCAGAGGCTGATTAGAGAGAGAAGACGTTCATGCCATTGTGCCAAAGCTCGTGTGCTTCTTAATAAGCCTATCACTCTGCGAAGCTTCTCGGCCTTCTAAGCTTAACTTTGCAACACTGTAATTGTGCCTATGACCCTATGCAAGTCTCTTCTCTCCAAGTCTTAGTTTTCCCACTCATATTAAAAAGGATTTAGCTTAAAGTCTAAGGTTTCCAAAGTGATGACTCAGAGGTAACTCTGGGGCTGGGGGTAGAGGGATACACACTAATTGAAAGGTCCACAAATGAAAAGTTCTACTTTCATCTCCTTTATACAGAGGACTTCTGAAGGGACTTCTTTTCAAATTAAGTTCTTCTGGGGAATGTGTTTAAAAGTCGTCAGAAAAGATGACCTTCAAGTTGCTGCCCAGGCCTTGATTTGAAGAATTCTGCTACCAGTGCAGACAGATGCCGACTGGCTGCAAGGAAGCAATCCCTGGAATTATTTTACCATACATTTTGGTTATGTCTCAAACGTTAGTGTGCATTTGAGTCACCTGTGGCTCTTATCACCATGCGGATTCTGAGTCAGCAGCTCAGGCTGCTGGCCCACGCGCCATACGGAGGAGCAGAACTGTGAAGGACACTCGGCTCGCTGAGCCGGAGAAGCAGGATTTCAGGAATATTTCTTCAAAGGCTTCCAGCAATCAAGGGTTTTCTGGTCAACCTTCAGTTAATCAGAGGAGGCTCCAACTTCTTCTTTCTGGAGTAATTTCCATTTATCCAAGTTCCATTGATAATCTCTGAAAAGATTTATCAAGGGGATATATTGGTTTTCTATAGCTGCTGTGACAAATGAACACATAGTTAGTGGCTTAAACATCCCCGATTCACTGTTCTACAGTTCTGTAGGGCAGCAGTCCGACCCAGGTCTCAGGGCCAACCTCAAGGAGTCCGCAGGGCTGCGCTGCATTCTGCAGGCCCTGGAGGAGGCTCTTTTCCTTCCCTGTCAGGTTTCAGGGCCTGTCCACCTTCCTCGTCTATGGTCGCTTCTCTCCACCCTCAGCAACAACAGCTGGAGTCTTCACATCACCTCACTCTCGTTTCCGTTCCTGCCTCTCTCTGCCCTTTGTGGGGAGCAGTATGTCTCAAATGTTAGTGTGCATTTGAGTCACCTGTGGCTCTTAGTACCATGCAGATTCTGAGTCGTGATTACACTGAGCTGACTCAGAAAGCCCTGGCTAATCTTTTCAGCCCAACATCTTTAATCTAACTGCACCTGCCAAGTCCCTTTGACCATGTCAGGTAACATATTCACAGGTATCGGGGACTCGGTGGTAGACACCTTCATAGGGCCATTGTTCATTCAACCTCATTGAATGAGAACATGAAATATCTGTAAGTCACATAAAGCGATTGGCAGGAGGTGGCAAAGACCCCAGAAGAAAAGGAAGTACGAACAGCTGGGCATGCAAGAAGTGGGCAGACTGCTCTTTCACAGCCAGAAAGTGATCGAGAGATCCCGGACTGTGGAGCCAAGTGACAGAGCTTCCGGGGCGAGGCAGACAGGACCGCGATGAACGGACGGGGGGGGGGGGGGGGGGGGGGGGGGGGGGGGCAGACGATGCCTAATGAACAAACACAATCAGGCAGCATGAGAGAGTGGCTGCAGGTGTGAGGGAGAGAGAGCATCATGGGAGAAACATAACTGCATTTGGCTCCGTAGCTGGGTTTTAATGGACTCCAAAAAACAAGCTGCCTCTTCTCCCACTCTCAGCAGGGAGGCTGCCGCCAGTAAATCACAACCAAAGTGCACAAGGAGACGGCAAGCCTTGGCAAGGGAGGTCTCTGTAATCATTTTGAAACTGAAAACTAATGACAGAGATGGAGGTTGGACATTCAAAGGAAGGGGATGTGGAAAGTGGAATCATCTTGATGTGAAATTGCAGATGGGAGGCCAAGCCAGCACTTGTTTCCATGGGAACAGATGAAAGAGGAAGAACCTGTCTTGACCAGGGCCGTGTGCGGTCCCCAAGGGCCAGGCCTTCCGGCAAGGGGCCAGGAAGGTTTTCTTGCAAGTATTCCAGGTGCTCTCGAGTAAGTACAGACTTGACCCTCAGTTCCTTCCCTCACCCGCTGTATGACTGGTCAGTGCATTAAATCTCCAAATCTCTAAGCTATTAAATAGTATCTAGCCTGACCAGGGGGTGGCGCAGTGGATAGAGCGTCGGACTGGGATGCAGCGGACCCAGGTTCAAGACCCCGAGGTCGCCAGCTTGAGCGCAGGCTCATCTGATTTGAGCAAGGCTCACCAGCTTGGATCCAAGGTTGCTGGCTCGAGCAAGGGCTCACTCGGTCTGCTGTAGCCCCGCGGTCAAGGCACATATGAGAAAGCAATCAATGAACAACTAAGGTGTCGCAAAGAAAAACTAATGATTGATGCTTCTCATCTCTCTCTGTTCCTGTCTGTCTATCCCTATCTATCCCTCTCTCTGACTCTCTGTCTCTGTAGAAAAAAAAAAAAAAAGTATCTAAAGCACATGGCTGTTGTGAGGATGAAGGAGTTTAAATGAGAGCATATAGAAAGAGCTTTTTACGTTAGTTGAGTTACAGTACATGACAATGACAGCTGACACACAATCAGAGCGTGACTGCCCTTCCTTACATTGCGTGTTCACACTTTTATTCTGTCTCGGTCCCTTCATCTATCTTGTGCTTATTCTGGTAACAATATCCTTTATTCCAGTGTCACACAATTTGTGACAGTGCACAGTGCGACCCCCTGCCCCAACCCCTACCCAGGCAAACACAGGGTCATCTGGAGAAAAGTCTTCAGAAGCTCCCTGTGCTTTCAGGTTAGAAACCTAAAAGTCTCAGACTGGGTCCCAGGCCCACCGCTGTGGGAGCCCGGCCGGCTGCTCCCACGCGCTGCTCCCCAAGCAGTAAATCTTTGACTTCTGCCCAACAAAGAAATCCCTGTTGGGATAACCTCTCGCTGCAGCCTCCATCCTGCCCCTAAGTCAGCTGCTTCTCACCTTCAGTCACCTCTTGGCCCCTGCCTGCAACATCGTCTCCTTTCCACGCCACTCCATTTGTGATTCAGGATGACGTCACTCCATTTGTGATTCAGGATGACGTAAGAGAACGCAGCCGATCACGGCAGGAGACCAGTGCGTTGCTGTGGGCGGGGTCCGCCGGTGGAGGCGCAGGGACGGGGTGCTGGCCGCCAGGCGCGGATGAAAAAGAACAAGCCCAGGTTCAGGAGTTTGCTCCCCTAAAGGCAGATGGGTCAACAAGGAGAGGAAAGTAGAAGAGAATGCCCAGGACTGAGTCTGGGGAAGTGGGACATTACAGCACCTTTCCTGGACTGTTCTCCCTGTGGGCCCTGGCCTGCTCCGCAGCAGTCACCCCAGGGGCCGCCTCCGCCAGAGACCCTCGCTGGCCCCTCCTGTCCTCCCTGTCGGGGCTGGCCGTCCCTCCTCTGTGCTCCCGTGGTGCCTGGGTTCCCTGCCTTCAGGGCGTTGCGCACCCTGGGCTGGCAGTGCCAGCAGGAGCTACTCGGGTTGATCTGGATTGTGTCCTGTGCCAGGGCTCCACACGGGGCGTCTCACCCAACGCTCAAGGTCAGTGCCATTGACCTCTGCCTCTCGCAGTTGAGGAAACGGAAGGTCGCAGAGATGAAGAAATTTGCTCAAGGCTCTGTGCATAGTCAGCAACTGGCACTTCAGATTCCAGTCAAGGCGGCCCAGCTTCACCTCGGGGTCCCCGTGACCCCCGATGCCATGTCGTCAAGGACCACGCATGTCCATGTCTGGGTCCCAAGCATCCAGCACTGTGCTCGGCACAGGGGGAGGAGTCTAGGGCTCACTGGCAGACAGGTCCCACACGTGCACACGTCTGTCTGTCTTGTGAGGCTGCGAGTTTTCTAACAATAGCTGTTGGTTACTCAACAGCCAAGACTCTGGCACAGAACAATAAAAACAGAAAGAACGGCAAACTTAACAGTGAGCGTGGGAGCCATGCACCAGGCACTGCTTGATGCACTTTCCATCTACAGCATGTTTCGTCTTGACAACAACCGTCGTATAAGGTCCATTTCACAGATGTGGGCGTGGAGGCACAGAGAGGTTAGATAAGTTGCTCAAAGTTGCACAGCTAGAAGGTTGCAGTTCTGGTCGGCGGTCCCAGAGAATCTCTAGAGAGTCAATGCTTGCCATGAAATATCAATGCAATCATGGGTGAGCGGCCTTCTGCACTTGGTTAAAGAGGCTCACAGCTTCTTCCTCGTCCCTGAGCACCTTGGAATGCAGAGTCATGGCAGTGCAAGCTGAAGCCCAGGCCCCTGCTCCGTTTCAGCTGGACTCACTGTCCGGGCACCTGGGGAGGAGAAGCCAGGGGGTCCCTTCTTGTGTCTTTTCGACAGGAGGCAGTATCCTAGCCATAGGTCACCCCACAGTCATACCGCCCCGCCTCACCGGGGGAGGGCTGGGAATAGGACTGGGAGGACAGAAACTGCCGAGGGCGCTTCTTCTCTGGGGCGAGTCAAAACCTAGCACAGGGCACAGAACTCTCACCGTTTGCCCAGGTCAGAGCAGTAACAGTTCACTGGCTTGTGGAAGAGAAGTGCCATCAGCCTCTCTTGGGAACTCCGGGTGCCAAGCGCTGTGCTAGCCTCTATTCCAGCCGGATTTCACTTACTCCTCAGACCTAGAAAATCAGAAAGGTGAAATTTCAGATCAAGAAATTCAGACTCTGAGTCCATTGACTGAAACTCGTGCAGTTGACATGTATTTGAAGCAGCGGGTTTTGAAAATGGCTATTTTGTCTCGTGTTTCTTACATTCCCAAGGTGGGACCATGATTCGGCATGGGTGGGACCCACTGCTCAACCATTGTGCTAGTCATAATAAAGAAAATACTCAGAAGGTAATTGGTTTAGCGTTTCTGTAACAATAAAGGACCCCCTGACCTTCTGGCTTCTTTTCTCTCTGAGAATTTCTTTCAACAGCTAAATGCATTGACAGCTTTCATTTTAAATCATAGATTGGCATCCTTCACTAAATCTGGATGTCCAGCCTGTCCCAAATATGAATGAAGGAGAGCGATGTGTTTAGCAGCATGAAACACGGGGCCCAAGAAAACCAGTTCCATGGGCCCTGGCCGTTTCGCTCAGTGGTGGAGCATCGGCCTGGCGTGCAGGAGTCCTGGGTTCGATTCCCGGCCAGGGCACACAGGAGAAGCGCCCATCTGCTTCTCTTCCCCTCCCCCTCTCCTTCCTCTCTGTCTCTCACTTCCCCTCCCGCAGCCGAGGCTCAATTGGAGCAAAGTTTGCCAGGGCACTGAGGATGGCTCTGTGGCCTCTGCCTCAGGCGCTAGAATGGCTCTGATTGCCGCAGAGCATCGCCCCCTGGTGGGCATGCTGGGTGGATCCCGGTCGGGCGCATGCGGGGATTCTGACTGCCTCCCCGTTTCCAACTTAAGAAAAATACAAAAAGAAAAAAAAAAGAAAAAAAAAGAAAACCAGTTCCATGATGGAGCATCCTGCTCCTCCCTGGAAGTGCTCTCTGTGACTCTGGGGATGTCAAGGGTCCTGGAGGAGCCAGCAAGCTCAGGGCGTGAGTCCAGGCATGGTGTGAGGATACTTTACTTCTCCTCCACATGGAAGATAAGGCTGGGCAGACAGGGCCCAAGGTCACACTTATTTCTGTTCTTCTAGAAGCCCATGGCTCTTTCCCTTGGGTCATGACTATTTGGTCCAATTCTTCGGGTTAGGACAATGCAGACTCAGGGTGTGGAGGGGCAAGTGTATATTCCCGGACCAGATGGGGTTTTTTTTGGCATTTGTCCAGAGCATCTGGCTCAGTCAGGAAGCCACGCTAAGTTAGCAATGCAGTAGGAGCTTTTATCAGGGTTGCAACCATCTCCAAAAAGGGCGCAGGGAGACATTTAGCTTTATGAAAAAGGAGGATGAAAATTTCTCTGTGCACAGGCCCTGGCCGGTTGGCTCAGCGGTAGAGCGTCGGCCTAGCGTGCGGAGGACCCGGGTTCGATTCCCGGCCAGGGCACACAGGAGAAGCGCCCATTTGCTTCTCCACCCCTCCGCCACGCTTTCCTCTCTGTCTCTCTCTTCCCCTCCCGCAGCTAAGGCTCCATTGGAGCAGAGATGGCCCGGGCGCTGGGGATGGCTCTGTGGCCTCTGCCTCAGGCGCTAGAGTGGCTCTGGTCGCAATATGGCGACGCCCAGGATGGGCAGAGCATCGCCCTCTGGTGGGCAGAGCGTCGCCCCTGGTGGGCGTGCCAGGTGGATCCCGGTCGGGCACATGCGGGAGTCTGTCTGACTGTCTCTCCCCGTTTCCAGCTTCAGAAAAATGAAAAAAAAAAAAAAAAAAAAAAAAGAAAGAAAATTTCTCTGTGCAGCATCCCTAAATCGGCCCAGAGGTGAGTCTCCTCCAGGGCTCTGGGAATCAGGGTTCTTACTGGCACTGTTGCACCATAGAGTGTCTTCAAGCAGCATGCTGATGGAAGCAGTGAGGAAATGGAAATGTCCTCTGTAGGGGGAGTGGGAAATCTGAGCTATGTTTTCTCTTCCTCTTATCAAGGATTTATTGAATGTTATCTTCAAATCACTTAACTTCTTTATACCTCAGATTCCTCCATATCAAGAGGAAAGGATGCCATAGGCCCTTTCAGCACCCTATAAGGATGTTATTAATGGTCAATTAGTTTAAACTTGAAAATATTTTGTGTTTCCGGGACATTGGATGATAGAAAAGCGATCGATACTCTTCTCATTTATGTAACAAACATCCAAAAACTACCTACCAGGTATGAGGACTTTATCCTTCACACTGAATCATTACAATTACGTTATTTTATATATTTAAATTATCTCGAGAACTTTAAACATGTTTAACTCAAAACTGTTGTTTGGCGCTCTCTCGCCACAGGAATTCAGAGCCCCACATGACACCGTCTCCGCCTCTTGCTTTTTATTCAATTACAGCTGTAACCTGGATCATACCAAATCTCCTCTAGGCCATCAGTCATAGCTGACAGTCTGGGCTGGCTTCCTGAGCCCTAGTTTTCCATTTCAGTGAAGAGCTAAAGAGCTGCCGGGGTACAAAACATCATGAGAAAATTCATCTGTGACTTGTCATCGATGACAAAACTATGAACTGCATGAGACACACAGTCCCTCCTTCCTGTACCGATCTTTCACGGTGGGGAACTGGTCTCAGAGCTCCAGATGCGTGTGCATCGCAGATAATGGGATGCATGATCCCTCCGGTCGGCACACTGTGCCTTCCTACTGAACACGTGTGTGCGTGCCCCTGGTGGACACACTGCAGTGGCCATGGAGCGTGTGGCTCAATCTACATTTTCACCCCAGACCTGCTGTGAAAGGTCGAGCGCTAGCCAAGGGCTCTGGAACACCATTTGTCATTCCCACATACGCTTTTCTCTGTCAATGTCATCAGCCATTATCTGCCAAGGAAGACCCAGCCTCCCGTCTTGGGCTCAGAGTCACAGTGCTGTCCTGATTGGCTACATAACTTTTGAAAGTTAATTGTAATAAATGTGATAATCCCTTTGTCTACTCAGCTACAATTATATTTTTATATATGTGCTGACATATACTAAGAAGCCTTTCAATCTTTTTTTTCTTTTTTCTTTCTTTTTTTCTTTCTTTCTTTCTTTCTTTCTTTCTTTCTTTCTTTCTTTCTTTCTTTCTTTCTTTCTTTCTCTCTCTTTCTCTTTTTTCTTTCTTTCTCTCTCTTTTCTCTCTTCTTTTCTTTCTTCTTTCTTTCTTTCTTTCTCTCTCTCTTTCCTTCTTTCTTTCTTTGAGAGGTTTGCATTAGAGACTGAATTTGAGTCTTTACAATTGATTTGAGCAGACAGTGTTCTGAAGATTCTGGTACTGTTTCCAAGACAGTCTTCCCTGAGATTCTTCTTCGGAAAGACAGCAGGGATGCAATCCCTCATCCACTCAAGCCTGTCAGGAAGAAAATTGCTTATGAGAGGAAGAAAACTGTTGCATGAATTTCCATAAGGTTATGGTCCAGCAATGTTACATGTCACTACTTTTCAAATATTTTTTTAAAAACCCGTTATTTTTCTGGCTAGATGCAACCTGCCCTTTTAATATTTAATTCACTCAATAAATTGTGTTTAGCTGCATACAAAATTGCAAGACAATCTACCAACAAATTTTATATTGGTAATATGTTTGGTCTGTGGGTACTGGCTCACATTCCATGCACTGCTTGAATTCACTCTGCCAGACGGGGTTTGAAGTATTTAGGGATGGCGATGGGGAATAAATTAGTGGCTTCATTCACCTGTTTAAAGAAGGGGGTTGTGTCCTACAGATTTTTCCCTGCTGTGTACTCATTTTCCTTTTCAGATAAAGTATCTCTTCTTTTTGGAAATCACTCTTCCCTACTCTATGGTCTAAGGCAGTGGTCCCCAACCCCTGGGCAGCGGACTGGTACCAGTTCATGGGTCATTTGGTACCAGTCCACAGAGAAAGAATAAATAACTTACATTATTTCTGTTTTATTTATATTTAAGTCTGAACGATGTTTTATTTTTAAAAAATGACCAGATTCCCTCTGTTACATCCGCCTAAGAGACTCACTCTTGATGCTTGTCTCATAAGTTCGACAATTATATTTAAAAATACCACAGTTTTTATGCCGGTCGCATAATTTTATTTTGTGCATTTATCCATCCCACCCTAAAGGCCAGTCCATGAAAATATTTTGACATTAAACCGGTCCGTGGCCCAAAAAAGGTTGGGGACCACTGGTCTAAGGTATCCTGCCCTCTACTCAGCAATGCTGATTTGTCTCATGCCAACCAGAACACCGTATTCCCCTGGCCACAGCGATTGGTTCAGGGATGGTCATGTGAGCCAAGCAGAGCCAATCAGGGTGTTCACTGTGATTCATATATAAGGTTAGGAAAGAAAAGTCCTCTTCCCAGTACCATTAGTGAGTTGGGAGGCTGTGAGTTCAAGACTCTATGTGGCCATTTTATCAGCCAGGCGAAGAGAACCTGTGTTGGCAAGAAGCCTGGAAAAGGCAAGCAGATATGAAGGAAAGACACAGCCTTGGCCTCCCCCCTTGAACGCTGACTTCATCAGCCAAGACTGGCCTGAAACTATCCAGACAACCCCCCCCTCCCCACCCTGGGAATGATGCCTGGTGGGCGAGAGCCATACCAAATCAGTTCCACCTTCCATGACCGTGGTCTGAACTACATTTCTGTCCCTGGCCATGGAAGCAGGCATGCCTCCAAACAGGATCAGGTGCCAGGACACCTTTCTCTCTGTATTTTCCTCAACCCTCACAGCATCCACAGGCCTGCGGAAAAAAAACCTTTCCTATTTTACAGAGGCTCGGGGAAGAGTGCAGACTCCCCCATGTTCCCACGACTGGCTTCACACTCAGGCGATCTCAGCTCTCCACGCCCCCCCTCCCCCAGAGCATCTCTCCGAGTCACCCCTCCTCGTGGCTCTGCAGGGCCAGCTCAGGAAATCCAGCTAAGTGGGTACATGTTGGAAAGGCCAGAAGGAAAAGGAGACGAGGCTGCCAAACCTCCGAGTCTGTGTCACCCAAGTAGAAACCAGCTTCCCTTCCGGATACTGACATGACGTTGCTCCCTGGGACGCCTATCTCACCATGTCTCACATCAAATGAATGAGCCACGCAACTTTTTCTTTTCAAATTAGATGAGGGAAACCTCAAAAAATAAAAATAAAAATTCTGTCTTGAGTTGTTACCAGCGAGAGGGAGAGAGAAATCATTTGGAACTAAAAAATTATTCCGGGCTGTCTTCCGCAACTCTGTTAGGACACATTAGGATTAGCCTGAATCAGGAAAGAGAGTTTCCAGGGTGCTCCTACCAGCGGGAGTATAAAGCCCGACGCACTGGGAGCTTCTGGGGAACGTCTTCCTTATTCATTGCCTACCTGGTGCCTAGCATTCGGGTCAATCAACATTAACCTGCCACCAGGAAATGCTGACCCGGGCGTGTAAGCATATGTGGCATCCAGTCTCATGTCTCATGTTTGACAAAGTCCACAGGGGAAAAAAAAAACAATAGAAAAAACCTCTAGATTCTGATATTGCTGTACGTACTGGTTAGCAAACTATATTACAAGTAATAGATTTTAGGTACCTATTATAGAAATAAGAACAATAATAGCTTCTTCAGTGAGCATCTAGTGAGCGCTAGATATTTGACATTTCCTATAATCCTTATAAAGACCTCACAAGGTAAATATTCTTGCCCCCGGTTTATGGATAAAGACATGAAGGATCAGAAAGGGTAACTTCTCTGAACTCCCCAAGTGAAAAAGTTAGAGTTCAATCCACCAGTTCTCTGATTCCCATGCGTGAGGTCTTTCTGCTTTGCCTTGTGAGCTCTCTGCCACGTGCCGAAACCTGACCCACCAAGTTCATCACTGAAAACATGGTTTCAGTGTGTACACTGACAAGGACCTAAACCGGTGGTCTGAGGTGCCAGCTGCGACTTTCGTCACTCTGCCAGTTGTCAGGCTGGATTAGGTACCTTGACTATCTGGGCAAAACCAACCTCAAAACATGAACTTTGTCATTCCACAGACATAGATCAAGACCCTGGCTCTGCATGTCAGCTGTTGGGCCTTGGGAAACGTCTGCCTCTTCATCTGTAAAGTGGAGAATAACCAGCTATTTCACAGAGACAGAAAAGAATCTAACGAGTTGAAGTCCTTGGCAGAGAACCTGTCACAGAGGAAGAAAGAGTCTGAATCCATTCTTGATATTTGACAGCTGACATCTTTTCAGCTTTACCCTTACCTTTTCTCCCTTTTGCTGCACATCTGAGAACGCTGATGTGAAGGTCAGGGCGATCCTTCCGTTAGGAATGATGGGAGATTCAGACTCCACGAGCCCCTGAAATCCTCACCTGGCCCTGCCCTCTGAAACCTCAAGCCAGTCTCTCTTCTTGGCTCACTCAAGCCATTTTCAGACCAACTTGGAGCCTTGCTCAGCTTTCCCTACAAAGTCTCATTATGTAAGTGTTAAACTTTTCATATTGTCTGGGTTTGTGAATGGTGTCATCAGTCTTGATGTCACCAACTGAGGACTAGGACCAAGGTGGCTCTGCCCCAGCATAGTCTGAGAATAGCATTATTCTGTAGTGTTGCAGGAAAAGAATTTCAGGGACACATGCATTGGAGGATTTTAAGCTATAGTCAAGCTTCCATATATTTCCTTGGATTTGGGAAAGGATAGGCTTTTTTTCTTTTTCAAACTATCCAGTCTCTTTCCTGGCTTTTACCAGGGCTGTGCCTGTGCCTGCTCTCCATCCAATCCCCTTCCTGGGTCTTCAGGGCTTTGTGCCCTTATCCTATCCAATCTTTTCCCCATATTCTCCCCAGGCTAGCCCCTCCCCCTTATGGTCGCCATTTTGGCTTCTACTGCGCATGCACTCAGTGAGAGGAGTTTCCCTTTGCTGTTTCCTCTCTCCCCCTGTTAAACCAGTGAAACAGCCAGTTGCTTCCTGGGGTGACTGATAAGTGCCTTTTCTGCCTACTTGGATGCCTGGAAACTCAGAGTGACTGTGAAACTGTCCTTTCTTAGTTAATCTGGCTTAATGAGGTGTCTGGTTTGGTCTGCTCTCTTCCTTTTAGTTAACATCTAACTAGCTGCCTACTTGTTACACGGACATCAGAACCAAAATTTGGGTTGAGGGCGGTCCTCCTGTTTGTGCAGAGATGCCACAACACACCGAGTATGTGAGCTATCATTATTATTAGAAAGTAGAATTTTTGGTTTTTAAATCTTGTGTGAGAACCTCATAGTGAATAGCATTTAAGTTGACTTTATATATTTACTTGGTAATAGCCGGGAAGGAATGGCAATTAAGGACTCCGCAGGGTTCTCAGGGAGGCTGGTGTGAAGGTCCCTGGACAGGTGTGGACCCGGGACATGGAGGGGGAGGGGGATATTCCTGGGCTTGCTGGTGAGTTCTTTCATTTTCCTCAAGGCACCAGAAGTTGTCTGAGACAAAAATCCACAAACCATTGCTGATTTAGTAGGAAAAAGGAAGATCAGGACTGAAGAAAAGGTTTCTTCCTTCTTATCTGAGGTGGTTAAAAGTCTGGAACTGAGACAAGATATGGGGCATGAAGAAACAAGAAAGATCAACACCTTAAGAATCAGAGAGTGGGGCTGTCGGAGGCAGGATGTTTAATTCATAGGCTCTTATGAAGGTGAGCTGGTTGGCTCCTCCCTAATGTTCTCCCTGAGCGCTTCCCTGTTGGACACCACAGGGGCTTAGAGTAAACACACCTAGATAGAAGATTTTTTTTGTGTGTGTATTTTTTCTGAAGCTGGAAACGGGGAGAGACAGTCAGACAGACTCCCGCATGCGCCCGACCGGGATCCACCCGGCACGCCCACCAGGGGGCGATGCTCTGCCCACCAGGGGGCGATGCTCTGCCCCTCCGGGGCATCGCTCTGCCATGACCAGAGCCACTCTAGCGCCTGGGGCAGCGGCCAAGGAGCCATCCCCAGCGCCCGGGCCATCTTTGCTCCAATGGAGCCTTGGCTGCGGGAGGGGAAGAGAGAGACAGAGAGGAAGGAGGGGGGGGTGGAGAAGCAAATGGGCGCTTCTCCTATGTGCCCTGGCCGGGAATCGAACCCAGGTCCTCCGCACGCCAGGCCAACGCTCTACCGCTGAGCCAACCGGCCAGGGCCTAGATAGAAGGTTTGCATTGTGTTTTTCTCAGGCAGTTGATTAATCACTAGCTATCTAGTAAAACGCACCAGTTCTTACCGAGTTTTTGGGACAATGAATCTGATTCATTTTTCTTCTCCAGAAATTAGACATTGAAACATCCTAAAAATGATATCAGCCTGCCCCAAATCACCTGGCCAAACAGTGAATAGAATTCTTTCCACCTGACAGCGCTTTTCTGATTTAAGTGTTGTTGAAACACAAGGAATATAATTTATGTTTTTAGCAAAGTCAACGCAGTAACGTGAGGAGATTTTTATAAGCTGAGCATAAAACAAAGCTGTGGGGTTTGGGCTCAGAGGGACAGAGCCAAAAATATAAAACTTGGCTGCTATGTGCTTTGTTTGTGTGCAAAGACTCATATTTCTTGAAACAATGAAATAGAGGGTGTGAGTGTTCAACATCAGGCAAGCACACTTGAGCAAGGTCTTTCAGAGTGAGTCAGCTCTCCCCTAAGACAGATGATGATCTGCGACCCCAGTGGCATTGGGAGACAAGTGTTGAGGGAAAGGAGAAGTGTCATCAAGTGCAGAAACCAAGTCCTCCAGGGCCCTTACGACAGCGGCGTGCCTCAAGAAGAGACACAAATTACTTTAGCACCTGTTCTAGAACTTGGCTTTGATGCAACATTCTGACTGCCTTAAATAGTGTTTGACATACTGGTCCTACCCCAAACTGGTTTTGCAAAATTTACCTTATATGGTGTGACCACAAAAATGGTTATCCATTCAAACAATAATTGGAGTACTTTTCTCCCCCAAAAGATTTTCTTTTTCTCATTAAGAGGAGGAAACCATTGTGAAGACAGTGCGATTTTACTTTTGTATGTAATTAGTTGCCTATGTTTTTTTTTGACAGTTGACTATCTCACCATTTCCCCTCCTTTCAGAGTGAAGAAATTCATATACATAGCTTTTAATTCTCCCTCTTTTCCTCCCTCTTTCTCTCCCTCCCTCCTTCCCTTCCTTCCCTCCTTCCTTTCTTCCATATCTCCTTTAACAAATAATCAATGAGGTTCTACTATATGTCAGACTATGGCCTAAACCTAATTGGTGGATTACTCAAAATGATCAAGGACTAAGTTTATTACTGAGTGGCTGGAAACGGAAGATGACTCAATAAATAGAAAACAGAATGCCTTCCTTGCTTTAAGAGGGGAGATGAGCTAGTCAAGTGATCAGGGCCATGGCCATTGGTCATCCTCTCCAGCGGTGGCCCTACTGCTCTCTTTCCTTCCCAGGCACAGTTCTCACACCAGTCATCTGTAATCACCACTTAGTTCCCTGATCAGCCACTCTAACCTGGCTTGGGCCATTATCATCTACCAGGGCTCTCTTGCTAAAAGTCACCAATGTCCTCTAAGCTGTTAAATCCAAAGGATCCTTTTAAAACTATACTCTCACTTGACGTTCAAAAAAATTTCCATATTCTTAAACAATCTCTTCTTTTCGCTTGTAATGATACAATACTTTTTTGTGTGTTTGATATTCTTCACAGGCTCTTTCTCTTCCTTACAAATCAGAACTCATGAAACTCCACCATAAATCATTTGCTTAGTCTCTACTTACACAAGTTGATTATCATCTTGGCTGCCATTCCATCATCTATATGTTGGTGACTTATGCATTCGTATCAGTCAAAGCCTCACTTGCCACCTCAAAGGCATCTTATAACTGACCATGTCTAAAGCCAAACTCAGGATTGCCCTTCTGCCTTCAGATCTAAGCCCTTTCTACTGTCTTACTCTCAACCACTGACCACAGAGTCTTTCTAGATCAGTCATAAATCTAGGCTCATCTTCGACAGTCCTATATCCACTCATATTTGAAGTTCTAGGCATTTTACCTCATCTGGGCCATTTAATTTATAACCAGTCTATAGTCGAGATATACAATCAAGCTTCGTTATTTGTGGATTTTGTACTTGCAAATGTGCCTCCTTGTTAAAATTTATTTTTAACCCCCCAATTCTGGCACTTTCCAGGTCCCTTACAGATACACCTAGAGCAGTGAAAACTTCCAGCCCCGCACACGTGGCCAGCTGAGGAGGAGCAAGCTGATACTCGGCCTTTTTTGGGTTCAAGTCTCATGCTGTAGTGCAAACAAGTATCTTTTCCATGGTTGGCTTAGCAACACGTCTCATGAATTTTTGTGCTTTTTGTGACGACTTTGCTGTTTAAAACGGGCCTCCAGTGTAGTGCTGAAGGGCTGTCTCTTACTCTTCAGCACAAGGACACTTAGGACGCGGAGTGCCTCTGGAGAAGATGTGTGTTGGATGAGCTCTGCTCAAGTACGTGCAGCAGTGTGCTTGGCCACGGTTCACCGTGGATGAGTCGACAAGGGGTATTAGGTGGGGATCTTGAAGCAGAAACATGCTTAGAACAAGTTTACGTCCTGATCAGCTGACAAAAAATATTGTGACCAGAGGCTTGCAGGGACCTAACCTCTTATGTCCCTTAGAAGCAATAACTTGGTATTCATCTAATTAGAGACGGTGGTGACTGTACAGATAATAGCTTCTGTAAATAGCGAGAGTCAACGGTAGGTTACAAGTTGCAATAGAAACACAGAGGACGAGAAAGAGGTCAATTCTCTTTGAGAAGGTTAAATGCACTTTCTAAAAGGTATCAAGGAGTTCATGAGGAAAACTGCGTGCAGTCTGCGAAAGGCAGCAGAATAAAGAGAAGTGACTAAAATCCCAACACTTGTTCTTTCAATTGAGCTCTTACCGCACGTAAAACTTTCAAATCACGGTACAAAGGTGCATAACATTAGAAACACGTGTGTGACCCACTTGCCCAGAGAGCATTAGCATTCTAGGGAGCTGTTGAAAAGTTGTGGGGCTTGCAAGGTCTATTCTTGCCCTGCTGATGGCTCAACCCTCAGGAGACGCTGTCCCAGCTTGTTCTGGGGACCAGCCTCTTCAATCCCACCCGCCTGTGGAACCTGTTTGCCTGAGTTGCTGATTTTCCACAAAGCTTCTCTAGGTCTCTAAAACACTATCTCTAAGACGGCATTCCCTGGTGGTTTCCATAGGAAACTATGATCTTCTTAATAATAAAAGAGTACATACAGCCTTACAGATACCAATGGCTAACATGTGTGCAGCGATTAACCTTTTCGGAAACAATTTGCATCACAGCTATCATTAAGGTCGTGAGGCTCCTAATTGACAGATGACAGTTGAGGCTCAGAAATGTTAAATGACTTGTTCAGAGCACACAGCCCACAAATGTAATGGTTGACATTCCAACCCAGGCCTTTCGGCCCCAAAGTCCATGTGGACTTGGACACTGGAGTGAATCTGAGTTGGGTTTCGGGGCGCCCTGGATTTGTGCTGAGCTGTTTGACAGTCTCACAAGGTGAAGCCTTTGGCTCTACGTTCTCGGCTCCCATTTCAACCAGATCAGCTCGGCCATAGATTTATTAGTTTATACTTTTTTTAAAATTAAAATGGTAGGTAACGCTTTATTTTAGGAAACAGTTTACTCTGCTTTCAAAAGTTGAAAGCCTGTGGACAGCACCGAAGATTTGGAGGGAGAATTGATGTGAACAGAAGGAAGACCTTAGATTTGGGAGGAACTCTCTTGGTGTTCAGTCCGACCTCTAGATTTTGATGAGCACAGAAGAGGGAAATGAGCTCCTCAGATTATACCATGACAAGAAAATCAGTGGTTCAAGGCAGAGCGTGTGGGGTGGGGCTGGGGGGGAGGTGTCACAGGCTTTGAAGCTAAAGGGGTCTGGGTTCAATTTCACCTTTGTGACCTGCTATCTCGACAGCCCCGGGCCAGTTACTTAACTTCTCTAAGCTTCAGATCCTTTTGGTGTTAAAGTGGGAATGGAAATGCCTGTTGTTGGGACTTAAGAGGACCATTAAATACTGCTGTCATCTCCAGTGTGTCTGGAACCCCTTGAAAGACAGCTGCAGGAGCTACACAGATGGAGATCAAAACCTCAGCTTTATTACCACTAAGGCTGAATTGAAGAAACGTGTGACTGTATGTCCTCACGGGCTTCTTAAAATGCCCTCGCTGGATTCCATTTCTTTTGCTGGTTCCAGGTGGAATCTAAGATCATCTTACCTCTCAGGAAGAGCAAGTGTCCCCCTGTGTCCTGGCCGGATGGCCCAGTTGGTTAGAGCATCGTCCTGAAGTGCAGAGGTTGCCGGTTCGATCCCCAGTCAGGGAACATACAGGAACAGACCGATGTTCCTCTCTCTCTCTCTCTTTCTCTCTTGCTAAAATTAATTTATAAAAGTGTTCTCCTATAAGTTCATGACATTGAGAATCACAGAGTGCTTGTGGGAGAGGGACATAGAGCTATTGCTAAATTTTTTCTCTCAACACTGCCCCCTAGGGAGACTTTCTCTCCCCTATGAGGGGGGCACATGGGCTGGAGCAAGACCCGTGTGTTCAGACATGGTTCCTTTCAGGGACCTTTCAATGAGGTGCAATACGTGAAGTCTTTGGTTGATGCCCAGGGCGTTGTATGTTTCTAATGTAAAGAGAATTCACGGTGTTGGCAGGAGCAAGCCCATAACCCAGAGCCTTGGTTCGTTACTCTTTCCTCTGTGCATAAACAAATGAGTGTATTACACGCGGTTGGATGGTCTTCAGTATGGTTTAGCACCACATTTCCACCCACACTTCATTTTCTGCGCCATAAAACTAGAGGCGACTCAGGACCAACGTGGCAAATACAGTTTTTTAATTTGTCCACATTGTAGGACCTGGAAATTCTGTGTGTGTGTGTGTGTGTGTGTGTGCGTGTGTGTGTGTGCGCGCGCGCGCGTATGTGCGAAGCTGGAGAGGCAACAGGAAAGAGTACAGTCCAGTAAAACAGGCAAAGAATACATAGGAGTCGTTTACTAAGCACCTGGTCCGTCCAGGGCACGGGGCTGAGAACATTACATACATTGTCTATAGCTCTCCTACTGATACACAGGGTAGGTGAGAATTATCCTTGAGAATGAAGGTGCTCTCAGGAGTTAGGTTGTGAGGCGGGATCCCTAAGCCCTGACCTCTCAGCACTGCACTCTGCTCCCACATCTCCTCCTCTCCCCGCTCTGGAGGGACGTGTGTGGAAGGGAAGGACTGCTCTTTAGATGGAATAGCAGACAGCGGCAGACAGCCTGCCTGCACAGGAGCTGCAGTGGGGCAGGCCGACCCTGCCCTGGGGGAAGAGCAGATTCTGGGTGGAGTGGCAGGGAGCCTGCGGTCCCCACTGCAGGATGCTGCTTTGTCACTCCGATACAGAGAATCCAGTGTCTAAGGCCACGGGGCATCTTGCTGTTTAATGAGAAATAGCAGACGACCAGGAAATGACCTAGACCCGTCTCTGAAAGGAGCAGCTGGAAGACCCCTGGGGTCTGCTGAGGCTCTGGCTGGCCGGCTGCCTCCACCTTCTCCCAGTCTGGCTTTGATGTGGCATTCTTTCTCTCGTCAGTACATTTTTATCTAAGTCTTGATGTGACTTGCCTTCAAATACATCTGCCCTGAGTCAGATGCAGGCCTTCTTTTCTCCTGCCCCAAACCCCCTTTCTATTCTTCCTCTGTGTGGCCAGCATCAGTCACCAGAGCCATGCGCTAAGTCAGGGAGACACTCTGGGGCAGAGACACAGACAGAGTTTGAGCGGGGTCTGGTTCAAGTCTTCCATACATCAGTCTAGTGTCTTTATTTTTCCTGGGAGAAAATATATATTTCAACCTCCTTTCTTTTAAAATCAGACTTTCAAAAAGGGCTATTACGAAAGTAACAACTATAGGGCGTGTTGATGAACTGTGACATTTCTGTAGTCCTGTCCTTGACTCTCCATGTATAAAGTGGCCAGTAAGGGGTAATTACTTCTAAATATATTTTCCAAGAGTCATTCACAGTAAAACCCAATCAGCAGTTGTAGCCTCTTCACTCCTGAACGAAGCCTGACCATGTTCCATGGTCTTCTGACAGGTTAGAGAGAAAGGTGTCAACCCCAGTGTATGGCCAAATGGTACCCCGTCTTCTGACTCAACTGCTGGTCCCTTTATTATTATTATTATTGTAATTTTCTGAAGTGAGAAGCATGGAGGCAGGGAAACCGACTCCCGCATGCACCCGACTGGGATCCACCCGGCATGCCCACCAGGGGGCGATGCTCTGCCCATCTGGGCCATTGCTTTGTTATAACTGGAGCCATTCTAGTCCCTGAGGCAGAGGCCATGGAGCTCTCCTCAGTGACTGAGCCAGCTTTGCTTTAATGGAGCCTTGGCTGTGGGAAGGGAAGAAAGAGATAGAGAGAAAGGAGAGGGGGAAGGGTGGAGAAGCAGATGGGTGCTTCTCCTGTGTGCCCTGGCCTGGAATTGAACCTGGGACCTCCACACGCTGGGCTGATGCTCTACCACTGAGCCAAGTGGCCAGGGCTGGTTCCTTCTTATTTTAAAACTGTTGTGCTGCCTTACCAGGTGGTGGTGCAGTGGATAGAGCATCAGACTGGGATGCAGAGGAGCCAGGTTCGAGACCCCGAGGTCGCCAGCTTGAGTACGGGCTCATCTGACTTGAGTAAAAAAAAAAAAAAGAAAAAAAGAAAAAAAAAGAGCTCACCAGCTTGGACCCAAGGTCACTGGCTTGAGCAAGGGATTACTTGGTCTGCTGAAGGCCCGTGGTCAAGGCACATATGAGAAAGCAATCAATGAACAACTAAGGTGTCACAACGAAAACCGATGATTGATGCTTCTCATCTCTCTTTGTTCCTGTCTGTGTGTCCCTGTCTATCCCTCTCTCTGACTCTCTCTCTGTCCCTGTAAAAAAAAAAAAATGTTGTGCTGCTGACACCAAGGGAATTTTGTCTAAAGTGGGGGGAGAATTCCACTGCTTATTGGTGACTAAGGGCCTTGGTCCGATTGGCATTGAGTTCCAGTTTGGAGAGATAGGTTTGAGAAAATACACTTTTCTAGCTGCTGTGAGACAAGCCATGATATCATCAATGACTTGTTCCTCCTCAGTACCGTTTCCTTTTTGTTCATCATCTCTTTCTTCAGACCGTGATTACAGTGATAAACAATGCTTTTGGGGATATCATAAAAACAGAGAGTTCTGGATTTATTTCCTTTTAAAGATATATTTCTATTTTGCTTTTCATTGTTTCTCACATTCTGTTCCTTCCGCTTGGGTTCTCACAGCTTCTTGCTGAGTGCGGCTGACCGACCCAGCGCTGCTCACCAGACTCCAAACTGGGCCCCGCTGTCTACGGCCGTCTCCATGACAGCGGCGGTGGAGGCGGAGCAGCTGACTCCCCAACCTTCTTTGCAGCTAGAATAAGAATTTGACTCTGTTATGGTCGATGATAAATAACTTAAAATTTGCAGAATCTGCCCTTTCTCTTTTTTTTTTTTCTGTCTTAAATGAAGGCCTGATGTCTAAGCCCAAAGCCACCATCTTGTCACCATGGGGGACAGGCATCAGGGAGAATCCTAGAGACTCTCAGAGAGAGGACTTCTCACATCACATCAGATTTTCCTTGTTTTTTTTCATGTCTGCCCGATAGCTTATTACACACACACACACACACAGCAGTCACTATGGCGAGTCACTGCTCCAGTCATTTGGGATTTACTAGTAAACAAAGCAAATAAAGATTCCTATCCTCAAGCTTATAGTTCAGCCAACAAAGACAGATATTAACCAATAGACATAATAAATAACATAATTATACAGAAAGAAAGAGATCCTGTCTCCAGAAAATAGAAAAAAAAATGTAAAGAACATGTGGAGCATCAATGTAGGGGTTAGTCTCCAGTGTAAATAGGGTAGTCAGGTATGTAAACTCTACGTGGTAGGCACATAGGAGACATATGGTGGGTGCTCAGTAATTTTTTTCATCTATAAATGAATACATAAATAATAAGTGAGTCAAAAGCTGTTTTACCTCCCGATTTCTTGTTAGAAAAGAAAGACTAACTATATGTATAATTTAGAGTTAGTCAAGTTTTCTAAAAGTTTGGTTAAAAACATTCTTTTTTTTTTTTTTTGCTTTTTTTTTTTTTTTTTTCATTTTTCTGAAGCTGGAAACAGGAAGAGACAGTCAGACAGACTCCCGCATGCGCCCGACCGGGATCCACCCGGTACGCCCACCAGGGGCGACGCTCTGCCCACCAGGGGGCGATGCTCTGCCCATCCTGGGCGTCGCCATATTGCGACCAGAGCCACTCTAGCGCCTGGGGCAGAGGCCAAGGAGCCATCCCCAGCGCCCAGGCCATCTTTGCTCCAATGGAGCCTCGGCTGCGGGAGGGGAAGAGAGAGACAGAGAGGAAAGTGCGACGGAGGGGTGGAGAAGCAAATGGGCGCTTCTCCTGTGTGCCCTGGCCGGGAATCGAACCCGGGTCCTCCACACACTAGGCCGACGCTCTACCGCTGAGCCAACCGGCCAGGGCCTAAAAACATTCTTAACTGATATACAGAATTGCATTCTTTCATAAGTGTTTCAGTGGACGTCTTGGTTTGAGACTATATTAATATTGCTTGTACTCCTGAGTTTAAGCTAGATTGGGGGAGTTTTTTCCCTTTCCATTAACACTGTGGAAAAGTTATTTGAGTACTTCCTGTTAATCAGTGGTTTCCGAGGAGATGTTGACTTATGACTGCCATCTTTGAAGGTCACCTGACTACTCTGTTTTATGAGTCCAATATTTTTCATTCTCTTGGATGTTATATAATTCCAATGTCATGTGATCAGTGAGTCTATTTACATCTATCTTGCTGAGTATAATTTTTTTTGGTATGCTTTTTTGTTTTGAGAATTCAATTCTTCCTTTTTTGAATTTTGGAAAATATTCCAATACTTCTCTCAGTACTGCTCCCCGTGCCTCCCCATCCCCAGCCCTGCCCTGCTCTCCTGCATATCTCGTATCTTCATTTCCACCTTGTCCATCTCCTTGTCTCTCTCTGCAGCTTCCTGGCTGATTTCCTCAGACCTAGTCGATCATTGTTTTATTCTCTCTTCAACTGTGTCTAGTCCACTCTTTAATTGGTTTGTATTTTATCTACTATATGATTCTTTAGTTCTAGGTTTTTTGGGATCGTTTAAAATCTACCTTCTATGTTATTTTTAAAATCCTGCGTTATCTTACTCTTTTTTATTCCTTTACTTGGCTAGCCAAGCATGCATTACTTATTTTAAAGTTCCTTTGAAATTACTCTGTTATCGTTAGCTGTTTAGATATGAATTTTTGTATTTACTGAGTCTAGTGTCTCTTTATTTTAACAGTTGAAATCTTAGGGTTCTTTGTAAATGTTTAAAATGTGAGTTCATCTTTAGTGTGAGTTGTCTACCGTAAGAGTTCCTCACGTAGCTTGCACTGAAGGAATCCCTATTGGAATATTCTGCTTTATATTTTTAAAATATTTTATTTATGCATTTTTGAAGAGAGGTGAGAGAAAGAAAGGGGAAGGTGTGAGGAGCAGGAAGCATCAGTTTATAGTAGTTGCTTCTTGTTTGTGCCTTGACTGGGCGAGCCTGGGGTTTTGAACCAGTGACCTCAGCGTTCCAGGTCGACTCTTTATTCACTGTACCACCACAGGTCAGGCTGGAATGTTCTGCTTTATTATCTGCATGAGATTAAAAGAATGAAATATATGTAAATGCTTTTTTAAAAAAAAAGTCTTAATAAAGAGTGGCACCACAATAAATAGATATTAACACACTGGCCAGTCATTACTTAAGAGTAACTCCAGGAAGCATTAGTGATAACCGGCTGAGGCTTTTGGAAGGGAGAGCTGGGGAACTGCACCCCACAGACAAGCTGTCCTGCCCTCAGTGAATCTGAGGAGCGCAGTTTGAGTCATCATGGTCTACGAGGAGACATTTTTCAAGGCCCTGTGCAAAGATGTCATAGAATACCGAGGAGTTAGCTGAAAAAACTGAAACAAATGTGAGGACCGAGGCCCCACGAAAGTACGATTTCTTATCATGTCAGCAAGTGGGATGGTTCTCATATGGAAAGAGATTCCCAAATGTAGGAGGTTGCCAGAGTTAGCTCGTTAAAACCATCCTGTAGTCCAGTGGTGTGGCGTATTGACTAATAATGCCCAGTTGCCATGAGGAGCTGAAATTCAATTAATCTAAGAAAAAATTCTAACATACACTACCAGCCACATTCCTGTCCCTAATGGTATATAAAATATAACCAGTGTTAATAATTCAGCATCCTGTCCTTAATACCTGCCTTTTTAAAAAGTGTGCTCTGCTATGATTTACGTCTCAGCTGTTCTCCTCTGCCAAGTTATCGTCTGAGACTCAGTTTCCTCATTTGTAAGAACCAGAATATGTATTACTGTAGCTACTGTTAGGGCCGCTGGAGGATTAAATGCCATAACTTTCATAAGAGTGCTAGCATAGCATCTGACCCCCAGGGAGAGTCCCGGTTATTATTGTAATTTGCAAAGTTCTGAGCTCACCCAGTTGTCCAAGGTCTTTTTTCCTATAATTGTGAGTGACAGAGAGGACGCAATCCAAACTTTCAAGTACCAAAAATATCTGTTTCCTGCAAGAGTCAAAGCAAAACACACACACACACACACACACACACACACACTACTCACTAAGCATTCTGTTGTCTCACCATCAGCTGAAGCCCATGATGCAATATTTCTGTTCTGAGCATGGTGCACATTCTCCACTGCAGAGAACACTTCATTACAGGAGGACCAGCGAGGCTGTTCCCTCACCCCAGCTGTGACCCATCTGTCCCACAAGCACACACAGCCTCCAAGAGCTCGCAAGCTTCCCGGGGAATGAAGAAATGGATGGACAGAGTACAGAGTATTTTTTTAAGCATGCTGACAACTGGGATGAAGAGGAGCTATTGGCAATGGCCGATGGAGGGAAACAGTGGAAACCGGAAGCGTTAGGGCCCGAGCCTCTCTATAGGTAGAGGCTGCAGAGAGAGCGCGGGAGGTTGTAAAGAGGACCCGGGAACACACAGTTCCTACAGAGGTCGTTCAGCTTGGACTCACGGGGTCTGGATTTGAATCTCAGCGCTCCCACTGAGCTGTCTTTTGGCCATGACTGGTTAATGCAAGCTCTGGGAACACCAAGGTGCACTCAGCAAAATGGGGGACAACAACGTCTCTCTAAGAGACCAGTTCTGAGAATGGATTTCCACGGGCTAACTGCATTCGTTCATTCATTTGTTCACATGCTGATTACAGACACATTGTCTGTATGTGTGAGGCCCTGGGTTAGGAGCTGGGAAAACAGAGATAAAGGAGAATCTGATTCAGCAGATTCCATTGCAAATTGGACTTTCAAATTCTGTAAGTGCTATACTCTTTTTTTTTTTTTTTTTTTTGTATTTTTCTGAAGCTGGAAATGGGGAGAGACAGTCAGACAGACTCCTGCATGTGCCCGCCCGGGATCCACCTGGCACGCCCACCAGGGGGCGATGCTCTGCCCCTCTGGGGCGGTGCTCTGTTGCGACCAGAGCCACTCTAGCGCCTGGGGCAGAGGCCAAGGAGCCATCCCCAGCGCCCGGACCATCTTTGCTCCAATGGAGCCTCGGCTGTGGGAGGGGAAGAGAGAGACTGAGAGGAAGGAGAGGGGGAGGGGTGGAGAGGCAAATGGGTGCCTCTCCTGTGTGCCCTGGCCAGGAATCGAACCTGGGACTTCTGCACGCCAGGCCGACGCTCTACCACTGAGCCAACCGGCCAGGGCCTACACTCTTTTTTAAAAAAATTTTTATTGAGAGGCAGGGAGGCAAACAAATTCTTTCATGCACTGCAACCAGTATCCATCTGGCAAACCCCCTGGGGGGCGATGTTCTGCCCATCTGCGACCATTGCTTCGTTGCTTGGGCAACCAAGCTATTTTAGCACCTGAGATGAGGCCATGGAGCCATTCTCAGTGCCAGGGTCAACTTGCTCAAACCATTCAAGCCATGGCTGTGGGAGGGGAAGAGAGAGGGAGAGAGAGAGAGAGAAAGAGAGAAGGAAAACGAGGGGGAGGGAGGGGGGGGAAAGCAGATGGTCACTTCTGTGTGCTCTGACCGGGAATTGAACCTGGGACTTCCTCCCACACACCAGGCTGACATTCTACCGCTGAGCCAGCCAGTGTTAGTGCTATACTCTTTAAAACACATGGTTCCAGTTCGTGATTCCAGGGGATGGAATACTGAATGGACAGCTGGTCTGATTGTGGTAGATCTGGAGGCCACCAAATCGGCTTTTCCAGGACTCCCAGGGATGCTGCCGAGCCACTTCTCTGGGCGATCTTCCCTTCCACCTTCCAAAGTCAACTAAAATGACTTCCATCAAAAAAGAAAATTAGTTGTGTCCAGTAACTGAGAAGTTCAAAGGTTGCACTTGGCCACGGGAGGCTGACCCAAGTGCCCACATGATGCTCTGAGGCCCATTTCTCTTTCCCTTGCTGTTGCTTTACTCCTCCGGAGGCAGCTAGGACAGCTCAGGGCAGCTCTGGGATTGTAGCCCCCTCCAGGACCGTGATTCTAGAGGAAAAAGAACATCTCCTTCCAGAGGATTTCATTAAAAGACCCGGGGTGCAATCGGTCAGCCGGTCTTACTCCCTATGTCCGTCCCTCAGCCAGTCACTGTGGTCAGAAAATGGGGGCATCTCTGATTGGCCAGGCTGGTCAGCGGTTCACCTCTGGAGCTAAGGATAAGGATAACTGAGGAACCTGTGGAGAAATGGTGGTTCTGTAGAGAAACCGTAGGCCCAACACATCTGCTCACGAGAGGACTTCTTGTCACTTCATGTTTCTGCTTCATCACCCTCTCTAGAAGGCCACAGCCCTCTCTAGAATTAGCAAGGTCCTTACAATTAACAACCTGTTCCTTTCGGGCTCACAGACTGAAGACCCTCCCAGAGATGCCTTTTAGAAATGAAGACAGAAGAATAATCCAGGCCCTAATCTTAAAGGTGGACTTTGATGTGGAAGCCACAGCCATAGCTTTGTCTCAGACAAAGGATTTAGAAAGGGAATCTCACTTCTCATTGAAGGAGATAAGGATGTCTTCTCAAATATTCCGGGATGGAAGTGCGCAAAGAGACCGCCGACTCATGCCAGTTCCCGGCTTCCTGGGCATCTAAACAGCCCAAAGGTGCTGGGGATGGTTGTTTTCCCTCCCACCCTCTCCTTCTCCTGCCCGCATTCCAAGGTATGAATGAATCACGTTTGTCCTCTGGGCCAACCGCTCCTGGCGGTGATGGGGCTCCTTCCAACAAGAAGGACACCAGGTGCACCTGTGCTGGACCAGCCATGCCACCCGGGGGTGGAGAAACATTCACCTGGGGATGGAGAAGCATTCACCTGGGGATGGAGAAGCATTCACCAGGGGATGGAGAAACATTCACCCAGAGGTGGAGAAGCATTCATCCGGGGTGGAGAAGCATTCACCCGGGGGTGGAGAAACATTCATCCAGGGTGGAGAAGCATTCACCCGGGGGTGGAGAAACATTCACCCAGAGGTGGAGAAGCATTCATCCGGGGGTGGAGAAGCATTCACCCGGGGGTGGAGAAGCATTCACCCAGAGGTGGAGAAGCATTCACCCAGGGGTGGAGAAACATTCACCCGGGGATGGAGAAACATTCATCCGGGGTGGAGAAGCATTCACCCGAGGGTGGAGAAGCATTCATCTGGGGGTGGAGAGGCATTCACTCAGAGGTGGAGAAGCATTCACCCAGGGGTAGAGAAACATTCACCCGGGGGTGGAGAAGCATTCACCCAGAGGTGGATAAGCATTCACCCGGGGGTGGAGAAGCATTCACCCAGAGGTGGAGAAGCATTCATCCGGGGGTGGAGAAGCATTCACCCGGGGATGGAGAGGCATTCACCCGGGGGTGGAGAGGCATTCATCCGGGATGGAGAAGCATTCACCCAAGGGTAGAGAAACATTCACCCGGAGGTGGAGAAGCATTCATCCGGGGGTGGAGAAGCATTCATCTAGGGGTGGAGAGGCATTCACTCAGGGATAGAGAGGCATTCACCCGGGGGTAGAGAAACATTCACCCAGGGATGGAGAAGCATTCACCCGGGATGGAGAAGCATTCACCCAAGGGTAGAGAAACATTCACCCGGGGGTGGAGAGGCATTCACCCGGAGGTGGAGAAGCATTCACCCGGAGGTGGAGAAGCATTCACCCGGAGGTGGAGAGGCATTCACCCAGGGATGGAGAAACATTCACCCGGGGGTGGAGAAGCATTCACCCGGGGGTGGAGAAGCATTCACCCGGGGATGGAGAAGCATTCACCCAAGGGTAGAGAAACATTCATCCGGGGGTGGAGAAGCATTCACCCGGGGATGGAGAAACATTCACCCGGGGGTGGAGAAGCATTCACCCGGGGATGGAGAAACATTCACCCGGGGGTGGAGAAGCATTCCCAGCGGAGCAGATGCTGCCGCTCCCACTGGCGGCTGCCTCTGGCATTAGCTGCCTCCGAAAACCTCATCATGCAATACTCGGTTTATTTCTCTACCAGCAGTAAGATTAATGTTGAAAAACTTAGAAAATATAGAAATATAGATATAAGCCACTCATAAGTTACCCCCCCCCCAATCCCACATTTAATATTTTTGTGTATATCATCCCAGATTTTATCGGTATAATTCCATTTGGTTGAGGGATGAGTTCCTAGTGAGCTCCTTTAATTTAACAATAGCGAACTGGGAAGCTGATTTTTTTTTCATGGCACTGAATACAATATAAAGTAGCCGGGAATGTGTTCTCGGGGCGCACGTATCTTCAGGGCCCCGGTGCGGTGTGCAGCTGGTCCCCAAAGAACCGGATCTTTTTTCCTCCGCGGTTTTCATTATTCTCTCCTGGGTATATGATGATTTCGTAGGCCCTGGTCTCATTGCGCGTGTTTCTCACTCCAAAATGCACCCTTCAGCATGTCGTTTTGGGGACTACCATGGCCTTCTTCATAATGCTTGATTACAGCGAACATCTACTTCCAAAGTGGTTGATTTTTAGTAAGGTTTTCCCATTCTACTATCACTGCTGGTTGGAGGTTTGGTCGACATTGCTTAAGGATATATAAGTAATTTAAAAAAATAAGAATGAGTCAGACTGAAGGTGCGATGGACCCAGAATCCCCCACGAAAGGGCCAGTGCCAGACGCCGTGCGGACCCCAAGAAGGGGAAGGGTCCCCAGCCCAGCACAAACATAGATTAGATTAGCCATCACGCAGGCCTCTACATTCCAAGTTCTTTGATTCCTGACCATTTTTGTAATTCTGACAGATTTAGATTATTTTGATTTCATGATGAGATTCTAAACATTCTAATAGCCCACCATTATAGATCCACCAAAACTGTGCCCTTCTCTGTGTATGATGTGTGTGAAAACATCTTTTCTCACAGAAATAGGGTTCACAGCAGACACTGTTCTGGAGCTTGCTCTTTCGACTTAATGTATCCTTGTTTACAACACGTGACACACAAGACATAATTCAGACTCAGCACAGCAGCGTTCCTTTCTTCACACCGTGAAAGTGTTCTCATCAACCGGACACAGACCTCTAAAGACACCCTGTGCCCGTGATACGCCTGTTATTTATCTAAATTGCTGTGGGAAGGTGTTCCTAGCTTTTTCCTCCAGCCCGTAGACTCCACCATGGCCTGGTGGACAGACTCGGTTGGGCTAAGGCTTGGGATGAGACAGTTAATAAAGCAAAGGTGTGTGAGAGACTCCAGCACAGCACGAATGACAAGAATTCTGACCCAATGTAGAGAAGGTGGGAAGGCTGCCCCCCCCCTGAAAAAGATGTTTCCTCTGGGACCCGACGTCTCACTCTTTGGGGAGAGAAGCTGAGAGGTATTTGAGAGAATGTGGATGGACAGTGTTACAGGATGACGGGATGGAGTGTTTGGAAATCTAAAGGAGAGGGAGAACAAGGCAATTAGAGTTTCCGAAAGCATCCAATTCCGTAGGGCATAAAGCAGGATGACGGGAATCTGAGGGAACAGCCTGTGGACAGGTCTGACGTGGACGCCAGGGGGCCTGCAGTGAAGCCGGGTTTGAGCAGGGACAGTGTGGCCTTCCTCAGTGTTTGTCCCGGGAGTGTCAGAGTAGGGGGGGCTCGCCACCGGGGCATCAGGCCTTGGAGGAGGTCAGGGAGACACCCCGGATGCTCTCTGATCCTAAAGAACATTCTTCCTAAAACCCAAAGCCCATAACCTGAGCCTCTTTCCTTAGTTTTATGACTTGGTGTTTTTCCTTTGGCCAAATACCAAAGGATATTATTTAATCCCTGTAGAGCCACACATGGAGTTCAGCTCGTGTTCGGTGCAGAGCTCATTCAACTGCCATTCATCTGAAGAGCTGAAAAAAGTGTTTCTAGCCCTGGGGCATTCACGTACCAGAAAATGGAATTTAGAAAAAGTGTGAAAAAGCATGTTTAAGAAGATGAATAAAGTCTGCGTCCAACACCAGGCGATAGAATTGAAAGCGACTTTGGAGGCCAACGAGCGGACATCTTTATTTTACTGACAAAAAAAAGGGGGGGAGGGGAGGGGAAGCACAGCGAGACCCAGCGACCTGGACAATGTCTCCTGGACAGTGAGGGCCGGAGCTGGCAAAACAAGCCTCCAGTTTCTCCGGCCATTGTTCTTTCCAGTCGACCGGGCTTCTAGAGGCCACCCCTAAGAAATAACACCTATGTGTTGCAGAGAAATCCAAATTAACTTCAAGGAATCCAATATCTGAAGAGATGCCAAGCGTCAAAGGCGCTGCCCCACCTGGCTGGCTCCGCACTATTCATGTCTCCGCGTACACGTCACACCTACAGAAAGATCTTCCTGTTGCTTCTCAGGGGCCCACTCTTTCCTCCAGACCCTGACAGGGTTCACTGGGGCGTGTCCGCAGTTCTTCTCTCTCTCCCTGCCTGCCCCGCAAATGCTGTGCGGGCCGCTGGCCGGCGATGCTGGGGGGCTGGGTGTGCGCCCCCTGCCCCTGTGCACCGCGGGGCTCTTCTCCGCCCTCCCGAGCTGAGAAGGTGACGTTCATCAGATGCATCTGTAGTAAGGTGACCAACTTTTTTACAGTGAAAAGGAGGACAATAATAAATGGAAGAGAGCAATATTGTAAATAAAAGAAACATTTTTTTCATTGTAACAATATATGCTATAATATGATAAATGCATAATAAAAACATTTGTAATATTTTATATTGTAATTATGCTTACATGCCCATTCATTTTTAATAGTAATTGGAAGAAAAAAGTACTCATTTAGATACAAATATATCACATCACACGCAATGGATCGACTCTGCATCGATCGGATACGGACATTTACAGATTAGTCTTCCAATATCAAAAAGGAGGACATGTAGGAGGACACTTTTCGAGGGAGGACGGAACTTACAAAAGAAAGACTGTCCTCCCTAAAGGACGATTGGTCACTTTAGTCTGTAGGTTCTTTTGACCTCTGACTTCCGGTCTGGTCCTGCAGATGGGAGATGATGCAGGTATTTGAAGACGGAGGTCTGTTTACCTTTCTCTGGTCCTTCCAAGTAGGTCCAAGATGCTGGTTGACTCCTTCTACATGAAGTCACAGAATTGGTCTTTGGCTCTCTTCTAGAATTAACCACTCCCTCCCCTGCCCCTTCTGGGTGGTAGAGGTGGTAATGGCTCCCCCCTGTGGCCAACTCTGGTTAATGCATTTCACCCTTGTTTTGTTTTAATCCCACCCAAGCTTTTGGGTGAGACCCTTTATTAAATTTTGGGTGAGTCCCTTTATTAATTTTTTCTCAATGTCTCCATCTAGATGTGCGCTCCCTCCTGGCTGAGGCTCTAAGAGGTGCAGTAGATGTTTGCAAGTACACGTATTTAAGTGGAGGAAAGATCACACACATTCCACAGAGCGGCACCACCGGGTGAAAACTTCAGTGAACCATAGCCGTTTGCCTGAAGGAAAGGACATGAGAGAGATGTGAAGGCCCCTTGTCATGGAAGGTGAGCGGGTCTTATAAGTAGGAGTTCAATAGATACTGTTGAAGTGAAATCGTTTCAGTCATTTCCACAGCACTGGATTGCACATCCCGGGAATGGGGCAGAGTGCATGACCTGGGGTGAAAGTGAGTCTTTGGGGCTCACCTCTGCACAGTCTCATGGGATTTCCTGTGCCACAGATTTCTTTTGTCTGCTGAAAAACAAGAGGGCGGCCCTGGCAGATTGGCTCAGTGGTAGAGCATTGACCCAGTGTGCAGATCTCTGGGTTCAATTTCCAGTCCAGGCACACAGGAGAAGGGACTATCTGCTTCTTCACCCCCTTTCTTTCTCCCCCTCTCCCCCTCCCACAGCCATAGCTCAACTGGTTTAAATGCATCTGCCCCAGGGCATGGAGCCTCTGCCTCAGGTGCTAAAAATAGTTCTGTTATAGGCATGGCCCCAGAGGGTAGAGCATTGGCCCCAAGATGGGGGTTGCCAGGTGGAACCTGGTCAAGATACATGCCGGAGTCTGGCTCTCTATCTCCCCTCCTCTCACTTGAAAAAGAAGAAGAGGAAAAAAGGGCTACATTAAGTGATTTATAAGACCTCTCTCAACTCTAAAATTCCCTAGTTCAGCATTTCCATGATGTGGGCTGGCTAGGGGAAGTCTTGGGAAGGATAAAACGAACATCAAAAAGAGGGTCTTTTGTTAAAGTTGCCATCTTGTCAGTCTCTTCATGACCTTGAACTTTGGGTCAGACAGGCCCAGACACATACCACGCACCCAGGGTCCGCCCTTGGACAACTTCGGGCCCCTTGCAGGCAGAGACTGGATTCCTTCATTGTCGAATTCTCCAACAAGGAAACAGGAGCATCGAAAGTGCCCGGCGATCACTCAGCAAATGAAGGAAGTCAATGTTCGTGGCAGAATTTCCTGGCTCTTCCTGGTCACTGCCTTCAATCCTACTTTCTGATTCTGTGTTTTCCTGCCTCTTAACCCCTTCGGACAAGGTTTCCGCTCCCAGCCCCCTACTCTCTCCTCGGGGCCCGCAGGGGGCTTTGGCTTCTCCAGAGCCGGCCCCGGTGCAGCTGGCCTTCGCACAGGTGCTTCAGGAAGATGCTTCTCCCAACAGGCCCTTAGAGACGCCACCCCCGAAGCAGACCTCCACAGCGTCTCCGCGTTGCGTGCAAGATGGAGCTCCTCTGCCTTCCCAGCTCGTCTCCTCCCTGCACCCGCGTCACCGCTCACTCACGTTTCCTTCGCCCCCGTGCGAGGGGGCAGTGGTTTTCTGAGGCATTAAGGAGCTTAGAATAGCCAAATGTCCTCAGCAACAAAGAGCCTAATTAACCTCTTGTGGGAAGCTGTCACACAGCCCGACTATCACAGCAATTGCTCAATACCTTTGGTGACAAAGAGAATCCCATGTTTTCGTCAGCACCTATTTCCCTGTCTCTCCTGGGCACGTAGCTAGACTGCATTTCCCAGCCTCCTTTGCAATCAGGTGGGGCCATGTGACCAAGTTCCAGCCAATGCAATGTGGACACCACAGATGCCTGCCACCAACACGCCTGGTCCCCAGAATGTCCCACACCAGCCTCAGTGTTCTCTTTTCTTTCGTTTGCTGTTTGGATGCAGGGCAGCCTGTGACAGAACAGGAGGCCCTCGGGGATGTTGGAGCCAGTAGGTGAAGGAGTCTGAGTCCCTAAATGATAACAGAGCCACTGGATGGAAGAGCCCAGGTCCCTGAATGAAGCAGGGCGCCCCACCCCCCTGAGACTTGGGGGCTGTTCCTTACAGCACTTGGTCTCCCTGACTACTACACTATACCCACTCACCCCAAACTGGAAGCCTGCATACCCGCCTCCTTGACCCTCCGACCTGGTGCTTCTCATGGAAACATTTGATCAATCCTAAAATAAAGTTCTACCAGGAAGTACATAAGTACATGTGTGGACAGAAACATTTCCCTAAATAGTTTTCCAGTGATGTGTGTGTGTGTGTGTGTGTGTGTGTGTGTGTGTGACAGAGAGAGAAAGAGAGAGAGGGAGGGGGGGGGGAGAGAGAGAGAGAGTTAGTTCAAGGTTGAGAAAGCTTTTTTCAGCGAAGGACACAGATTGGCTTTGATGTCTAATCATCCGGTACAGGCCGCTACAACTCAAATGACCCAGATAGAAAAATAGCACATTAGGGACGTGAAGAAGGAAGCTGTCCCCATTAGTGCGGGTAGCATGTGATTACTGTGGCAAAATTACTGTCTAGTCTCCTAGCCTGTCCTGTTTTTGGCAGAGGCTCTAGCTTATGACCTTTCTAAATTAAAGTTTTCTCTTGGAGAAGGATTTTAAGAGAGGAATTAAACAACTAGGAAGGAACAGAGAGGTTTCTGCCTTGCACAGGGGGCCAGCGATGTCACGTCCCAACCCCAAGACAGGAAACGCTTCCACTGATTAGTCCATGACCACGTGCCTTCCAGTCGTTTGGTTTGATTCTCCCATTGGCCACGGCCTGGGCACGTTAAACCAGGGAAACACCAAGCAGTTTTGTCTTCGGCATTCCTCTAGCAGCTATAATAATGAATATAATGGGGGAAAACCAAGGCAAGAACTACTTCATTTTGTCCTCTGTGTTTTTGTGTTCCGTTTAATATCTGCTTTTTCTTCTGCCGTGTGCAATGAAGTGGCCAATGTTACTACAGCCGGAATGACCCACTAAGATACCGGAAACACTAAACCCCACTGTGTATGCGGAGGATCCCAAAGGCTCTCTGGAATTGTTTAACATGGGGCGTCTCCTTAAATAATTTATCACTCTGGAAGACCGATAGGGCTAGGTTAGATTGTAAAGGGGTCCATCACAAAAGGCCGGATACAGTCTTTTTATTTGCTTCTCATTTGAGCATTCTCAATGGAGTTGGAAATGGACTGTTCCCAGCGGCAATGTTTCCTGCCAGTTTTTCATAGACCGGAGGTTCCTGACCTTTTATACAAGGAGGATTCTCATTTTCCCATTGTTGTGAGATCACCTGGGGGCGGCCGTGGTTGAGACACATGCATTCTTGGGTAGGAGTCTAGACTTGGCCCTTCTCAATATGACTTTGAGAAAGTCACCTACACTCCCTAAGCCTGTCTCCTTGTTAGTAAACCAGTGACAGGAGTGTGCACAGCCAGGCTTCCTGGGTGTTTAAGTGGGAAAGCAAAGGGCGGGGTCCGGGTCAGCAGGTGCTGGCACTTAGTAGATGGTCAGTCAGTACTGTCTCCCTCCCCGTGCTGGGCAGTGGAGAGCCCGGTGACCTCTGTGTTATCTGGGCTGAAAACTCTACAGTAACAGTATGGGCTTGTGGGGACAAGGAGGTGTCATCTGATGGCAGAGTCACTGCAGAGCGCATGACACTTTCATCTCCTCACTTCGCAGAGGAGGAATTCAAGCCTGCAAGAGGGGAAGTGAGGAGGCTACTGCCACCTAGCCAGCCAGAGGTTAGAGCCAGGACGCAACCTGGTTCTCTGTTGCCTTTTCTACCATGCACCCATTTATTGAGCATGTACGAAGTGCCAGATTTGACAACAACTCCAAGAGAGAGGCTTTCTTGTTATCCCCATTGAAGTGATAAGGCTCAGAGAGACAGTCACGGGCCTCCATTCACACACTTGGTGCATGGCGGCGTCCCTGGTCCCCTGTACTCTGAGGCCTTTGTTCTGCGTGTGGCTTTACGCCACCAGAAAGTGGCTCGGAGGTTCACCAGCACATTCCAGTTCCAGTTCCAGAGGCCAGAGCTGCAGCCACACAGACAGAGAGGACTGAGGGTATCGGATTAGTAAGCCGTCTTTCCTGATCACTGGTTTCATACCAGATAGAAAAGTTCAACCAACAAGATCACTTCCGGCCAACTAAAGGCCATCTTTGCAGACTGTGCTCTCCTGATGACTTTCAAAGGGACTTGGAGCCCAGGTGAGTTGACAGGATAACAGAATAAATCATCGTCGTTCCCACAAACACAGGTTTCACGGGGCGATGAGGTCATTCCCTTTAACTGTCCAGTCCAGACTGCCATGGCCCAGCTCTGGAAGTCCCCGTGCTCAAGGCAGCGTCGGTGTCTGGGTGCCCAGACTGAGGGGCGGACACCCGGGCCTGCCGGTGTGATCCTCGCAAGAGCGCTCGGTGTGGCAGGGGCTGCAGCTGGAGAGGCCCTTGCAGGTGACAACAGATTCAAGCAGCGCCCACCGAGGAGGAGGGAGTGCGGTTCACAGCCTGGGCAGCTTCTGCGTTATCAGTGTGTCCCCTTTCCTGCTGAGTTTCAGACCCTTGACTTTCTAACGAGAGGATCTTCTGGCCCAAACCTGCAGCTTGATATTGTGGGAAAACCACACACGAAAGCGGAATCAAATGGGTCAGTCAGTACCCTGCACGGTGCTGAGCTGGTCTCCTGCAAGGATGCGGAGCACAATAATGACACAGTGGCCTCGGACAAGGGTCTTACCTTTCCTTTTTTATTTTATTGTATTGATTTTTAGAGAAGAGGAGAGAGACAGAGAAAGAGAGAGAGAGGACAGGAAGCATTAACTCTTAGCAGTTGCTTCCTGTGTGTGCCTTGACCGAGCAAGCCCAGGGATTTGAACCGGTGACCTCAATACCTCAATGTTCCAGGTTGAGGTTTTATCCACTGAGCCACCACAGGTCAGGATTATCTTTTCTTAAAAAAAAAAAAATTTATATATATATATATATAATATATATGGAAAAATTGGATAGATACCTGCAAAAACAAACAAAAAAACTAGACCATCAACTTACACTATACACAAGAACAAACTAAAAATGGACAAAGGATTTACATGTAAGTTATGAAACTATAAAAATCCTAGAAGAAAACGTTGGCTATAGACTCTCAGACATCTCTCGCAGCAATATTTTTGCTGACATATCTCAGCAGGCAAGTGAAACACAGGAAAAAAAAATAGACAAATGGGACTACATCAAACTAAAAAGCTTCTTACCTTTTCTTGACCCCAGTGCCTACATCTATAATAGGAGACAACACAGTACTTACCTCGAAGGTTGCAAAGGGAATTACATGCGCTTAGTGAGCATAGCACCCTTAGAACAAGCCTGAGCCTGTGCAAAGGGCCACGTAGGCACAATGTATGCCATTGTTATGTATTTTGTATCAGGAATATGGAGATACTAGTAGCACGTGTGTAGGACTGTTGTGAGGAGCAAATGACGGATGTTTCCGAAGGGCTCAGCACAAAGGAGGCACTGGACCCAAGCAGTAGGTCTCAGGCAGAGAGAGAGACGGACCCGAGACACCTCTGAGGGCGTTGCTCTGGGGATCCGGAAAGCGGACGCCCGCGTCCTGTCTACCAGTGACCACGTGACCACTACACAGGTTGGGTGATTGTTTCGGGAGGTGATGATAAAGGAAAATGAACGAGTCGGCTCAGCCGCAGGCCGGGCCCGGGCCGGGAGCCCTGGCTGCGACCGGACTCAGCCCTCGGAGATGGATGTCGCCTTGAGCAAATCTCTCCTCCACTTTGACTTCAGTTCGCTTTTCTGTGGAAAGAGAGTCTAGGGGATGCCCCAAGTTCCTTTGAACGTTGGTGTTAAATAACTTTGGGGCATGGCTCTCCTCCACTGCTTGTGGGGCCGGGAAGTGGAAAATCACCGCTGTGAACCACCTAACATCCAGACCCGACGGCGATGGCCCTGACAGCCACCACCGCGTCGCGGGTCCATGGCGCTCTAGTCACTCGTTCCACAAATATTTTTGAGCTGTCCTTATGGGCCAGGCACTGTTCCATCTACCAATGAACAATTCAGTGACAAATCCAATTTCGGCTCTTCACGGGTGGGTGGGCAAACAAAGAAATGAAATAAACTGCAAATGGAGGTAGTGTTGTGATTTCAGACGGGGGCGGCTGGGGAGGCCCCAGGAGAAGGTGGCGTGGATATCCGATGTCCGTCTCTGCTGTGATGCTGTGATGGAGCTCGGGCTGGTCCCCACGCGCAGAGCCTGGCGTGGAGCTTGGCTCTGAGGACCCGTGGGAGGAACAAATGTCTGAATGAGCAGAACCTGAATCCTGAAAAGACTGATTTGGATGCATATGGGAATAGTCAGTATATTTTCATCTGAAATAAATTAGCTCTGACAGTTTCCAGAGCCGGGCTGAAACGATTACAGTACCATTATTTCAAAATCTGAGCAGCAGACAGGAATGAGAGCTCCATTCTCCCACACCAGGCCAAGCAGTGGAGGCTCCGCGCAGTTGGAGGTGTTTTTTGCACATTGCTGCCCCCTGGTGGTGGTATGAAATACAGACACAGCTGCCCATTGGTTTTCTTCTAAGGTAGAAGAGGCCAAGGGGAGAACGCCATCGTCCTTGGGGTATTAATAGGAATTGAACTATCAGTGTGGTGTCCACACCTTTCAAATACATGATATGAACAGAATGGCCTTAAGGGGAAAATGGCTATAGCCTAGGAAATGAGGACTATTTTAAATAAGTCAGTACAATGGCAAAGCATCTTATTGCACTGTGGTAGAGCAGGTCATCTCCTCTTAAATATCACTTTTCATGGCTTTAAAGCGATTGTAACGCATCAGAGCTCATAGGAGCCTCAGACATTTTCCAGTCTCAGATTCCAGGGGTGCTTCCTAGGAATTCTCTGTGGACTTCAAGCACTCTCTGAACTTCTGTTTGGAAACCGGACTTCCGAAATGTATTGGAAATTGTCGGTTCCAAATAGTTGGGAAACCCTGAGCTATCTGTTCAAGAGGAGTCCTCCCGGGGAATACAACCTTGTGTCTGCTCATCACTGTGGCTCTACACGCATTTCCTGTTTTACCTCTTATCACAGTGACTGGTGATCAGGTTGCTTCTGTCACTGACTGAACTTGTAACAAAGTTTCCTAACCACTCTGAGCCTCTGTTTTCTCTTCTAACAAAAACAAAAACAACAACAATAACAAAAAGAAGACAAAGAATACTCATGAAATAAGGTCAATCAAATGCAGAAAAAATGAATAGACATGTGAAATAATGCAGTAGAATATCAGATGCCTATTAGATGCCCTTGAAATGCTTTTAAAGGCAAGCTTGTTAAACATTGATATGTCTATAAACTTAGAAAGTATTTAAGGGTCATAAGTGATATGAAGACTTATCTGATGAATTATTTTTGGAATTAAGCTCCTTGCAAGCTATGAACAATCTATCAAATAGAAATAATTCTTACTGATAGGCTTTGGCTCTTTTTTTCCTCGTATAGCTCTGTCAGAGAGTATTTGAAAACCAGTAGAAGGAAAATTTTGCTGTCTTTTGTGTGTGAGAATAACACTGCTGACCCCATTTCTGTTCACATTTAGATTGAGAATAATATTCTATTATAAAGGATGCTGTTTCCTCTATTATGTACCCAAGAAACCCACCTTGGGTCTGCATCTTATGGTCCTTATTTGCAGAAACAATTGCCATTTTTTCTTTTAAATCTTCATAATTCTTATTTTTTATTATTATAAAATTAATATGTGATGTCTGTATATAAAATTGAAACATTACAGAAACACATCTCCTACAAAGAAACATTTTTTACAATCCCAACCATGTTTCAAAGGTTTGACATATTACTGTATTCATTTTATGGAATGAATATACGTGTGTGTGCGCGCGCGCGCGTGTTAGCAAAAAATGAGATCTTACTCACACGTTGCTCTACAATTAGATTTTTCAAACTTTTATACATTTTGGATAAGCTCTATCAATCTGCCTCCTGTTTGTCTCTCTAAAATTGTGTCGTATTCCACAGTGAGGTATATAATAGGTGATCAAAAAACCCCAAGTATACAAGGCCTCTCAAAGACTGGAGAAAAAGAAGCCATGAGTGGGAGTGTCCCATTTGAGACTTCAGAGCAGTGGCATGTAGGGGGCGCTGGACCCATGGATGCTGAAGAACCCAGAACCAGTGTGGACAGTCTTCCTTAGCAGCTGAGAGGTGCCCGGTACTCTCTTATCCCATCTTACCTATAAGAATCATAGACCTTAAGTAGTCAGTTTAATGGTTCATAGTTTAAGCCTCAATGTCATTTACTCAATCAACAAACATTTTAAAGTGTACTCCGAGACAATCAAGAATGTTGAAATAAATTTGCTTAATAGGTGAATACCAGTCAGTGTCCACAGGGCCATGATCAAGCACGTTCCACTGGACACAACTCCTTTTGTGTTTCTCCGGACAGGAATAATCGGTATTATCGGTTTCCTATAATTTATAGAGTCATAAAACAGTTCAAAGACAATGGAAGGCAGAGGTCATCGGAAGGGTGTATTAGACTGAACACCCATGAATATTTCCTGCCCATGTCAAAGCCTTTTACAACTTTTCCTGACGAATTTCACATGGAGAGAGAACTGGGAAAATGCAGCATATAAATCTGAAAACAATGGAGATGAAGGCAGCGACGAAAGAGCAGAATGAATCCATTCACAAGATGGGTTTTGGAGGAGGGGGGGTGAGCTGGCCGAGGACCACTGCTGCAGAAGCCGGAGGGGATGCTGTGGGCCCACCTAAGTGGACGACCTGCCTGCGCACTCGGTATTCATTCACAGGCGATGGAGATTTCACTTTGGACGGCAGGCCAGCCAGACCTCCCAGGTGGCAGCACCTATCAGCCCAAGCATCCTCCTCTCCGGGGCTGCAACTGCCCAGGATCTCCTCGCTTTGACCGGACCTGTGGCCTGGTTTCTTGTTTTCAGGTTGGATTTCCGTTTAGAGCACAGCCTCTCTGGCTCTGACCCTTCCTTCTTCCCAAGGAGGCTGACCCTTCTCCTTGCCGGTTCCTTCCTGGTGATGTTGTTCTGAGCATAGACTCCCGAGTCACTTGGATGAGGCTGGACACTGGCCACGGCCTCTCTCACCAGGTGGGCTCGGAACACGGAGAGAAACTGCAGACTTTCAGAGATCCTTCAAACATCATGTGTGAAGATGATCCCATTTCTTATTTTTCTGGTTCAGCTCTTGGTTTGAACCCAAACGCCAGCTGAGACAGGTGTCATGGGGATTCTAACGGACACTCAAGTCCTATTCTGTAGAGCAGGGGTCCCCAAAATTTTTACACAGGGAGCCAGTTCACTGTCCCTCAAGACCATTGGAGGGCCAGACTATAAAAAAAAACTATGAACAAATCCCTTTGCACACTGCACATATCTTATTTTAAAGTAAAAAAACAAAACGGGGACAAATACAATATTTAAAATAAAGAACAAGTAAATTTAAATCAACAAACTGACCAGTATTTCAATGGAAACTATGGGCCTGCTTTTGGCTAATGAGATGGTCAATGTCCGGTTCCATATTTGTCACTGCTAGCCGTAACAAGTGATATGACACGCTTCCCGAGCCGGACGCGTGCATGCCGCGTCACCGGAAGTAGTACTGTACGTGAGCGACGCTGCTACATACAGTACTCCAGGAGCACAGGATATGGATGCTGACCACCAATGAAAGAGGTGCCCCTTCCAGAAGTGTGGCGGGGGCCGGATAAATGGCCTCAGGGGGCCGCATGTGGCCCGCAGGCCGTAGTTTGGGGACCCCTGCTGTAGAGGGCGTTTCCTCTTTCCCCATGTCTGAGAGATTTCAAGGGTGCAGTGGGACCCGGCACACTTCAAGCTTTCCCGACCACCTCTGAATCTTCTGCGGCTCCTGTGTGAGTCTGGTCTGTGTATTGGCACCACATGTGGCATGGTCGATCTTTGTTCTGTTCCCCAGTGAGCCACCTCCTTCCTTGATTTCCATCCCAAATCCCCACCCACACAAGCCCCTGTTTGTCTGCTCTGGTGGAGACAGAGCAGTGCTCAAAACCACTCAAAACCGAATGCCAGTAACCAAAATCCTTGTCTTAAGTGTCCCGTTAGCCGCCCGGTCGTGCTGCTGGCTGTATTCTTTCTCCGCACTTCTTCCCTCTCCTTGTCTCTTCCTCAGGAGGAATAAAACCCAGATTTTCTCTACTTCCTCTTGCAAAGTGACCCAACTTGGTCCCGGCACCCTTTCCCTCCTGCAAGTTCAAATCCAGACCCTCTTTGGCATGCGGAAGGCTCATGGACCCAACGTCCTTCTTAGTTGCAGGTGACAAAACCGGATTCCGGATGAATTAAAGCGGAAGAGCTGATTGGGGGAAATTCACGAGCTCAGGAGCAGACAGGGCTGCTGGGGTACCGGGCCGGAAATGGGCCGGCACCTGGGGAGGAGACCAGAGAGAGACGCGAAATCACGGAGAAGCCATCTGCCTGACGCAGACGTCCGGCTGGCACCGCACTGCCCCCGTGGGTCAGCTGCTGTGGCACCACTGCCCCTGGCGGCTGGTCTCATTTCCTACGGGGACTCCCACACAGAAACAGGGGTTCGAGATCCTGGAGAACAAAACAAAATGTCCACTGGCCACCACAACTCATCGACATGCTTTGTGAAGAAGAGCTATGTTGCATCGCTCCTTTTTACCCCTCCCCCACCCAGGGCCCTTGAAGAGGAGCTGCCCTGGGCAGGGACCCTTTCCGCTGCTGACCTAAATCGTGTTCCTTTCTGTCTGTCCTTAGAAGGAGGAACTTGCTACAATCAGTTTTTTTTGTTTGTTTGTTTTTTATTTTATTTTATTTTATTTTATTTATTTATTTTTTACAGAGACAGAGAGTGAGTCAGAGAGAGGGATAGACAGGGATAGACAGACAGGAACAGAGAGAGATGAGAAGCATCAATCATTAGTTTTTCATTGCGCGTTGCAACACCTTAGTTGTTCATTGATTGCTCTCTCACATGTGCCTTGACCGCGGGCCTTCAGCAGACCGAGTAACCCCTTGCTGGAGCCAGCGACCCTGGGTTCAAGCTGGTGGGTTTTTTCCTCAAACCAGATGAGCCCACACTCAAGCTGGCGACCTCGGGGTTCCGAACCCGGGTCCTCTGCATTGCAGTCCGATGCTCTATCCACTGCGCCACTGCCTGGTCAGGCAATCGGTCTTGATTTTAAACATTTTGTTGCCCATGACTATACCTTTACCCACTTCAATATCTTCAGAGCCTCTGGTGAAGTTAGTCTCAGAGATGGAAAATCTAATCCTTGGGAGTGGTATGTGATTCCCTCAAGGTTACATAGCCGGGGGGGGGGACAGATTCTAGTGGCACACTCGTGGAAAATCACTGCTCTAAACACAACTTATCTACATTCTAGACATTTTAATATATCTTAATTTTATTATTATAAGATATTTGAAAATTCTCATTCTTATTTCTTTGACATATGAATAGTTTAAAAATATTTCTTTACTTTCAAATATAAGATTACTTTCTAGTTATCTTCTTGTTATTAATTTCTAACTTAATTCTACTATGGGTCAGAATATATTCTGTATTATTTCAACCTAAACAATTTTTAGACTTGCTTTATTTTAAAATATTGGCACATACTTCACAGGTATATTTGATATTATGCAGTTGTTAGACGCAGTAACCTGTGTAAATAAATTGGGTTGATTATGTTTTAGCATGTTGTCAAATCTTTCTAATTATTTTTTATCTACTTGTTCTATTGATTACTGAGTGAGCTATATTAATATCCATCATTTTGATTGTGGATTTGCATATTTTTCTGCTTAGCTCTCTTCATTTCTACTGCTTTAGAAATATTGGGGCCATTTTATTAGATACATGTTTGTTTATAAATACTGCATTTTCCTGGTGAAACCAACTTTTATCAATAAAAAAGTCCTTCTTGCACTCTTAGTCATGTTTCTAGCCTGAGGGCCTGCTAGGTCATACCATTCCTTTTCTTTTAATATTAAATTTATTGAGGTATAATTTCATACAATAATGCTCATCTTTTATAAGAACATAGCCTAATGAGTTTTAAAAAATGTATTATGTATAGCTATGTAAGCACTACTGTGCTCAAGACATAAGATATTTCCGCCACTCTATAATGTTTCTTCTAGCCTCTTCGGAGTACATTTCGCCTAAATACTTCTTCCTCCATATTCTTTTTCTCTTTCCTACTGCCTTCTTTTTTAAAATAAAAATTCTAGTTTATTCTTTTATTAACATATTATTATAATTTATTTACTCTCTATACCTTACTGTGCTATCCATATTACAATGGAATACAAAATATACATAGTGAATTTTACTAAAGAATGCAATAAACTGCTGACATCGTCTCTTATCAGTTTTCTAAGCTTTAAAGTATGTTTTCATGACTTACTGAAGTCCAATATAAATTATTGCTTTTATCACATCCCAGTCCATACAATAGAACTCTTTAAAAACATTAGAATTCTTAAACTGCATTTACCTACTCCTGATATATCTGTTATTATTATTGGTTACTTAAATTCTCCCTAAAGCTCGGCCCTGGCCGGTTGGCTCAGCGGTAGAGCGTCGGCCCGGCGTGCAGGAGTCCCGGGTTCGATTCCCGGCCAGGGCACACAGGAAAGGCACCCATTTGCTTCTCCACCGCTCCCCCTCTCCTTCCTCTCTGTCTCTCTCTTCCCCTCCCGCAGCCAAGGCTCCATTGGAGCAAAGATGGCCCGGGCGCTAGGGATGGCTCTGTGGCCTCTGCCTCAGGCGCTAGAATGGCTCTGGACGCAACAGAGCGACGACCTAGAGGGGCAAAGCGTCGTCCCCTGGTGGGCGTGCCGGGTGGATCCCGGTTGGGCGCATGTGGGAGTGTGTCTGACTGCCTCCCCATTTCCAGCTTCGGAAAAATGGGAAAAAAAATTCTCCCTAAAGCTCAAAACCCTAAAGAATTTTTATTTAATATAGTTAATATTTATTTAGGTTTATACATGCTAATTAATTTTTTTTCCATATATCTTTGAACTTCTATCTAGGACCATTTTTCTTCTCTTTGGTGTTTCTTTTAGTTTCTTGTTAAAAAATTTTCTGTTTTGGTCTGTAAGTGACTCTATTTTATCTTTGTATTTAAGGGATATTTTCCCTGGGTATAGGAATTTGAGTTGGCACTAATTTTCTGTTGCACTTGGAAAACATTTTACTACTATTTGTTATTTTTTGGTCTTTTATTGTTTGTGTTGAGAGTCAGCTGCAGATAACATATTTTAAATTCATCTGTTGTTTGATATTTTTCTCTTTTTATTTGGTTTTCATCAGTTTCATTATAATAGTACGATTGGGATTTATAGCATTTTTGCATATTTTTCTATTGAGCTTTCTTTACTTTTATTGCTTTAGAAGTCTTGAGGCCATATTATCAGTTACATGTTTGTTTATAAAAATGGCTCTGCATCTTTCTATAACTATTTAAATGCATTTTCAGTCATTACGTCTTCCAATATTATTTCCACTTCATTTTTTCCTTCCAACAGTGTTTTCAGATGAGTCTGTCCCACCCCTAGCATGGCAGAAAATGTTTACTTTGATCCAACTTGTTATCAAGTTTTTCCAAAGTGTTACCCCATTTCTTTGGGGAGGAAAAAAACCTTAGGACTCCTAATTTTTATTTTTTCTATATTTTTCTATTGTTGCTATAACAAAGTAGTGGCTGGAAACAACACAAGTTTTTTATCTACATTTCTTCAGGTTAGAAGTCCAACACAGGTCTCTCTGGAAGAAAATCAAGGTTAAGGATGTGTTGTTATTTTCTGGAAAACCTAAGGGAGAATATGTATCCTTGTGGACAGTTTCCCTAGGTTATTGCTCCTCTTTCTTCACCATTAGAACAAGGGAAGTCAGATTAATTTCTTCTCATGCTGCCATCTCTCTGGGTCTCTAACTTCTGACAGCCTCTTTCCCACTCTTAAGGACCCCTGTGATTACATTGGGCCACCTGGATAATCCAGGATAATCTCCCAAATTTAAAGACAGTTGATTAACAACTTAATTCCGTCTATGGATTTGACTCTCCTTTGCCATGTATTAATAATCTGACACTTCCATAGGCTGTGGGATTTGGATGTGGGCATCTTTGTAGGGGAGGGCATTGTTCTGCCTACTGCAGAGCTCATACTTGTCTTACCTTGATTTACATTCCATTAAGCAAGTTATATAATTGCCAGTGTAAATCAGGTTTGGGAGCTGTTATAAACTGAATGTTTATGCCCTCTGCCCACCCCAACTGATTCATATATTGAAGCTCTGATCTTCCCAGGTGGCTTTATTTAAAGATGGGCTTCTAAGGAAGTAATTTTGGTTAAATGAAGTTATAAGGGTGGGGCCCTGATCTGATAGGATTAGTGTCTTTATAAGAAGAGACACCAGAGACTGCGCTCTTTCTCTCTTCTGTCAGAAGAGGTCACATGAGCAAACAACAAGACAACAGCTGCTACCAGGTAGGAAGAGACTTCCCACCAGAAAGCAAATTGTTGAGAACATTGATCTTAGACTATTAGCCTCCAAGACCATGAGACAACAAATGAATGTTACTGAAGTCACTTACTTTATGGTATTTTGTTATGATAGCCTGAGCTAACACAGGAGCAAACAAACATCTGTGACCCTTGGCGGTGTCACACTAAATGACAGAAACAGAAAGGAGCCCAGAACTATGTAGGGTTCGTTCAACATACCTCAGCATCAGATGGCCTCATTTAAAAGAGAGAAGTAGAGCACTGGGTAAGCCAGTAAGTTAGTGAAGAGAAGGTCGGATGAGAGAGAAAACTGTGGCAAATTTTTTTACTCTTCCATAAAACTTTCATTGAAAAAACAAACAAACAAAAAAAAAACCTTTCATTGAACTCTTCTTAAATTAAGTATTCAAAACCCCAAATCCACACATAGAATTAAATTGCAAGTAAATGCATAGGTGTGTTTGTGTTTTGTTTTGTTTTTGTTTTTGTTTTTTTTGTTTTTTTGTGAGAGAATCTATGAATTTCATTGCATCTGAAAAAATTTTGGCCACAGAAACAATGGGTCCTGACCATAGCCTGCCTTCTGTTTTTGTCATTTGGGTATAGCCACTTCCACTATTGAACTGTACGTCCTTGAGACTCATACAGCAGGACCTACGTCTGATAGACTTTTCAGCCAACCCATAACACTTACCATGATGGTTGGGGCTTAGTTGGTGCTCAATCAATATGAAGTTAATGGTAGGGTGGGCCATTGCTTTTATGACTTGAACAGTTGCAGAGTTAATGATTTAACCACATTGTTTCAGCTTCAGCCACTTTCCTCCCAAAAAGCTGAGTATGTTTATAATAACAGACTGCTTCCAGAGCTTCTTGCCAAGTGACGGCACTTCACCCTTTACGAGGAAAAAAAAAAATCCAATTCATTTTTTAAAACATCTTAAGGAATTTTTAAGAGGCGCTCTAGTGTTCTGTGGTCAGATTGTTCGCATGTCTCCGATTGTCTCTGCTCTGGAGCCCAGAGTCGCCACCCATGCCTTGTTAAAGCTCGTATCAACGGTAAGCCCACGAGTGAGAATTTTATTAACAGAAAGGAGGGCCCCTACGAGGAGCTGAGGGTAAGAAGTTTATTGATTACGAGCCTCCTCTGTCTAGAAATTTAAACAGTCTGGCTATTTAGATTCAACCGATTTGTGACTTAAACCACGGAAATACTTTCCTGTTAAAACAACAGGACAGTCACTGAATTTTGCTTCTCCAAGGACTTCTCACTGGAGCTGATAAACATCATCGTCCAGTGTGCTTATAATAAACACAACACCGGAAACCTTGTTTTGTACGTGTGTGTGTGTCAGCAGTGATGGATGACACACCTTCTTGGTCTTGGGAGAGCCTGACACGTTTTTCTACTTCAGTGTTGAGAATCCCAGGATCACCAACCCAGAACTGGACGGAAGCTGAGGGGTTATCGCCTGTGGCTCCTTGCCTGCTGCAGGAATTCCTTCTACTGCAGTGTGTTCCAAAGATGCTTAAACTGCAAATCATAAAAGAAATAAATTTTATACCACAACCACATAAGTGTTAGCGCGCGCGCACACACACACACACACAGCAGGACTGCTCAGGACAAGATAGCATAGAGGAAAAGTCCATTAAAGCCCATTTGGTTTGTTCATTCACATTCAGCTTCTACCCTGGCCTTCCAAACATGACTCTGGGTCTCTAAGGCCCTGACATGGAGGTAGAGAAACACACTTTAAAAAAAAATGATGTGCCTAAAGATGGTGAAGAACGGCAATAACAATGAAGAAGACGATGATAGGGATAGTGATGCCAAGAGTAGCTCGCGTTCACTGAGCACGTACTGAATTCCAAGTTCTCGCACAAGCGCTTACGACGCCTGATTTCACCTGCTCCTCAAAGACGGTGTACGAGGCAGGTACCTCTACCACTTCTATGTACGGGCGACATCGCTGAGACCTGGATACAGAAAGCCACGTGCCCAGGACCTCATAGCCAGTGGTAACTAGTGGGCTAGGGTTCGAGCCCCAATTTATCTAATTCCAGATCTCCTCACTTCGACTTCCTGAGAGATCTCTTATTAGAAGGCTCTGGCCAAGGAGACTGAAATAAAAGTGTTCCTTTTTCACCAGATGAAAAGGAAATAACACCAGGTGAGTGAGCGGGGCCTTGAGCAGCAGCTCTGGCCAATGAACTTGCACCTTCCCAGGACGGAAACCTCCTATTTTTGTAGAAGAACACCCACCACTTGGCGTTACTCTTCCTGACAGCGGCGGGTTACAGGCCCGACTGGACTGAGTTTCTGTCAAGGGGAATTTACTGCAATTTCGAGGATGATTCTTGGAAGAGATGGCTGGTTTGCATTTTTTATACAGGTTCTAAAAATATGTCGGGTTTGATCTTCATCGCCTTGTGTAAACTTCTGGCTTTCCTCCCCCCTCTCCTGACTTTCGGTGTCCCCGGCCTTTGCAGGCAGTGGCTGAGGCTGAACCGCCCCCAGCTTCGGGACCTTGACCCACGCTTTGTAGTGAGCTCCGGCTGTTTCTCTGCAAATCCGAAACCCTGCTCTCCTTAGAGAGGAACTCTGGAACCCGGAGCCCTCCCTCTACACAAATCCTTGTCACGTGCCAGACTGGGGATCCCCGAATAGCTCTGCAGCCACCAGCCAGCCTGAGAAAATGAAAACATAGTTTCATCTGTAGATCGTGACAATACCATAGTGAAAATGGCAAGAGGTCTTGTGCTTGAGTCGTTGTGGCTTATGATGAGCTGGGAAATACACTAAATGTTGTGCCGAGGTTGCCTGTGACTTCACAGCAACACCTCATCAACCTTCATGCCCAAATTCTATCACCTTGAGCCTCCCTGATGTGAGTGCTGGGGCGTAGCCTCTCTCGGGGTGCCCTGGCTGTTTCTGGGCTGTCCGGCGAGGCTCACCCGCTCAGGGACACGGACACTGGCTCTCCGGCCACGGGTTCCCTGTTGTGCCGCTAGGTTGCATGTCTGCTTCCAGGGGCTGGTGGCGGCCTCCTTTCTGGGAAGCGTGCTTGCTAGTAGCTGCTGCATTCCACCATTTCGGCCTCAGGGGAGGTTGGCAGTATTCCTCTGTCTGTTAACCCCCCCCCCCCCGAAGCAGGGGGCAGGACCATACATAACCCTAACCAGTGACTGGGATCGGGCCGTGGGGCAGGGTTGCAGTGAAGTTTCGGAGAGCCTGGAGGAGATGTGCCATGCGGGCAATAACTTGTCACTGTGCCCAGCGGGCTTATTCCCGGCCTAGGACTCTTTGCAGATGGCTTCCCTTTCTGTGTGGTGGCCTATCCACATACCTCCCCCATCAGCTAACTTCCCACGGCCACAGACACTCCCGGCATAGTCCCTGCAGACTGTGGGGCAAACTGGTCCTCACCTCGTCTGGGACTGGTACCCGGCCCTGGGTTCTTTTCTCTGCATCAGTATCTTCCCAGGATTCCTGACAGCGAGGACCTCGACCCCCTATGAGGGACACTCCATGGGTGCAAGTCTGGCCCAGTCACCCCAAAGAGATGATCCCCCAGCGTCGAGCATCAGCACATCACCGGAAGACACAGTTCATCGGGGCCAATACCAGCAGCGTGTGAGGGACGAGACAACTCCTTCCCTCCGCCTTCCTTCTTCTGTGGGAGGAAACTGCGTTGGAGTAACACTCGGGCCGCTCACCCTGGCCCCTCTCCAGCGAGGGGGCAGCGACTTACCCGATCGCTGTGCTTGGAGAAGGAGCCCAGTCTGTCTCTCTCCATCACTGCTTGTTTCAGAAGTGAATATTCGGGAGCACATCTTCACAGAAAGAACCCAAACTCAGCCCAGCTGGCATCTGTAAGGCGGCACATTTGTCTAATTCCAGGTCGCAGTACTGACAGTAAAGACCATACTTTCATTTCTATTTATTTGATTCCTAGGATTTTCTACCAGTTGATTTCCGGGTTGTATGGTTGTATGGTCTCTGCAGCAGATACTCAATTCTGCCATTGCTGGGCAGCAACAGCCATAAACAAACAATACATAAAGGAGTGATTATGACTGTTCCAATAAAACTTTATTGACAAAAACAATGGGCCAGGTTTGACTCCCGGCTGTAGTTGGCCAAGCTCTGTTCTAGTTATTAGCTCCAGGCTCCTCAGCTTAGCATTCAAGGCCCCTCATTTAGACCCTACCTATTCCTTTAGCTCTGCCCACTCTCACCGCTCACTTTTCACCTCCTTTGCCTCCCCACTTAGCACCAGAGATACTAACTGGTTGTAACAACCCCACCCCCACTTACACGCACACACATGCTTACACACATACACCGTGTGTACACGTATACTCACAGATGCTCTGCTTTGCCATGTTTCTGTGATTTTATATTCATTATTTCCTCTACCTGAATAGATTTTCTTCCTTATTCATCTGGTCAAATCCTACTTGTGCCTGACCTGTGGTGGCACAGTGGATAAAGCGTCGACCTGGAAATGCTGAGGTCGCCGGGTCAAAACTCTGGGCTTGCCTGGTCAAGGCACATATGGGAGTTGATGCTTCCTGCTCCTCCCCCTTCTCTCTCTCTGTTTCTCTCTTTTCTCTCTCCCTCTCTCTCCCTTCTAAAATGAATAAATTAAAAAAAAAGTGATATAAATAAAAAAACAAACAAAAAATTTTAAAAAAATCCTCCTTGCCCTTCAGGATGCAATTCTAGGATGCCTCCTCTGGAAGCCTTCTCTGAGACACCCAAGGCTGAGTTGGGGACCTCTATTTATTTCCGTAAGCGTGATGACTTCAATGAGACATTTCTGAGTCACCTCCCCTGACCGTCCAGGGAGCCCCTGGGGCCAGGATTCAGCCCCGTGAGCTCCACCCACATCCGTGGGCATCGTACAGTATCCAGCATGGCTCAGCGGCCGCCTTTGTGCAGCACGGGACAGGTGACGCCAGAGCAGTCCAGAGGAAAAGGGGCAGGTTATTCAGCACAGGTTATAAACGGGAAGCTCTGGCACAGGCTAACTGACGGGGTGTCAGCACATGGATGAGGACAGAAAAGGCCAGGGTCAAGGGCTGTAATATGGCAGAGGAGTATTGGCCGACTAAATAATTGGGTCTGAAGAATAGATTAGCAAGTTTGATATTCTTTACTTTCTGCCTGAGTCCAAAGGTAAAATCATAGCTTCCATGTTCTAGAATTCACCATGCTGTTTGGCAGGGAAAAATTAAAGCAAATAAAATAATCAGAGAAACATTGAAGAAGAGCCCATTACAAAAAACACTAGGTTATATGGCACAAAGCAAGTTTGGGAGAGGATGATTCAAAGAAGTTAGGGTAGTTTTTTTTTAATATATAGTATTTAAAAAAATTTTTTTTAATTCATTTTAGAGAGGGGAGGGAGGGAGGAACAGGAAGCATCAACTCCCATATGTGCCTTGACCAGGCAGGCCCAGGGTTTCCAACTGGCCACCTCAGTGTTCCAGGTCGACGTTTTATCCACTGCACCACCACAGGTCAAGTTAGAATAGTTTGTTTGTTTGTTTTTAATGCCTCTGGGGGAGGTATTAGGAAAGAATATTGAAAATCATAAAATTTATACCTTTTAAATTTTTACTTAAATTTTTTTTCTTACTGATGTATCATATACACATTGGAAGTAACACACACATCATAAGTGCCAGCTCAGTGAATTTTTGTACACTGAGCCCATTTCTATAATTAATACTCAGATTAAGAAAGAGAACAGTACCAGCACCTCAGAAGCATCCCCTTCCAGTCACTACCTACCTCCACGGGAAACCACTGCCTTGACTGCTAGTAGCGGAGGTGAGTTCTGCCTATTTGTGAACTTTACGTAAATACATTAATACCATCTGTGGTCTTTTGCATCTGGTTTCTCTTGCTCAACATTATATTCTGAAATCCACCCAAGTTGTTATGTTTAGCAGTAGTTTGTTCACTCTCCTTGCTGTTTGGAGTTCCATTGTATAAATATACCACATTTACTTATTCACTCTTCAGTTGACGGAGATTTGATGGTCTCCAGATTTCAGCGACTGAGGAATAGTGTTTCATTCTTGCACAAGTCTTGTGAGAGACTTATGTATGCGTTTCTGTTGAGTATATACTTCAGGAGCTAAATTACTGGGTCATAAATTATGTATATGCTCAGCTTTCATGCATTATGTCAAATCACTTTCTAAAACAGTTGCACAATTTTATACCTGTGATGTTTGGGCCCCAATCACTCCCCATCCTTTTCTACTCTTGGCTTCATCAGTTTCTTTAACGTTGACTATCCTGGAATGCACGTGGGGGTATCGCTTTGCAGTTTTAATCTGCATTTCCTTGATGACAAATAAAGTTGAGTCCCTTTGCACAAACTTATTGACTTATATATTTGTATGTCCATTCTAGTTAAAATATATTGCCCTTGCCTGACCAGGCGGTGGCACAGTGGATAGAGCATTGGACTGGGACTCAGAGGACCCAGGTTCGAGACCCCGAGGTTGCCAGCTTGAGCATGGGCTCATCTGATTTGAGCAAGGTTCACCAGCTTGAGCCCAAGGTCGCTGGCTTGAGCAAGGGGTCACTCGGTCTGCTGTGGCCCCCGGTCAAGGCACATATGATAAATCAATCAATGAACAACTAAGGTGCCGCAGCAAAGAATTGATGCGTCTCATCTCTCTCTTCCTGTCTGTCTGTCCCTATATGTCCCTCTCTCTGTCTCTCTCTGTTCCTGTCACACATACACACACACAATATAGATATATAGATATATAGATATATAGATATATTGCTCTTTTCTACTGGGTTGCCTGCTCTTTTGCTCATTAATATGTAAGAGTTCTTTCTTAATATATGTCGTGTATATGTGCTTTGTCAGATATATGCATTGCAATCTGGCCTGCCTCTTCATTCTGTCAAGAGTGCTCTTAATGAATAAACTCCCATATGGCCCTGGCTAGTTTGTACAATGGCTAGAGTGTCTGCCCTGCATATGCACATCTTGGGTTCAATTTCCAATTAGGGCATGCTTCTCTTCCTTCTCCCTCTTATCTCTCTCTCTCTCCATTGGTTTGAGCATCAGCTCCCAGCTCTGAGGATAGCTCAGTTGGTGTGACCGCAGCAGCTTCAGGTGTTAAAAATAGCTCATTTGATTCAAGCATCAGCCCCAGATGGGGTTGCTGGGTGGATCCCGGTCAGGGTGCATGTGAGAGTCTGTCTCACTTTTCTCCCCTTCTTTCACTAAAAGAAGAGAGAGAGAGAGAGAGAAAGAGAATAAACTTCCATAATTTCTAATTCTCCCTTGGATTTTTGGATCCTTGCTACTTCCTAGCTCACAGACTCATTGAACAAGAGGAGAGAGAATTTCCGTTAGGCATAGAGAGAGTATGAAATAATAGAAGGAAATTTAGAGATCACCTGGTGCAAATCCCTCCATTTTTAGGGGGGAAACTACAGGCCAGAGAGGATGGATGACTTGCTCTGAGTCACAGACTCAGTGAGCACCAGAGTCAGAATTAGGGCCCAGTGTCCTTTACACACGCGCATCCCCTCTCATTAACCTGGAGGGGTGCGAGCAAAGTGAGGGTCTGTGGGCAGTGCCCACATGGCTGTTAAACTGCGTTTACATGAGTGAGAGTTTCACCAGCCCCGGGCCGGGTGACAAGAACAACAGACTCTTCCGGACCCAGCTCCCTCTGCCCCCGGACCCAGCTCCCTCTGCCCCCGGAACAGGAGCCGCGGTCCGCGCAGGAAACTCCCTGTGTGCGTTGCGAAGCCCTGTTAGGCTGTGCACAGCCTGGTGGCTCTGCCTCCATTCTAAAAATAGTGAGGCGTTATTTATGTTGGCAAAACACTCGGGACAATCGAGTGAGATGGCGGGTGTGACTCTACCACAGCTTTACTCTAATAAGTAATTCTGCTCTAGCAGAAACCCTGATTACCCAATGCGGTTGGGAAATTCTACAGTTAAAGCAACAATTCATCTCATCTTAAGGAGCTGATGACATCACTAGCCAAGGTCGTATCCCTCACTGGTCAGGACCATGGGTACCCTGCTGTGTCAGCACGCTTCCCTGGGGAAAGGACAGGCTCAGTGACAGGCAGAGGGACAGGCAGACAGCCTGGTCACTGCTGCTGGAAGTTTCCTACAGACACAGAATGCCCTCTGTCACATGCTCCACCCATTATCCTGGCATCCACTGGGGACACTGAGACCCCTCCTTCACCAGTCAGACTGATTTTTGTTAAAAACACGATGCGACACCATTGCATTTCTACTTTAAGTCAGCACTATTTATTAATAGATGCAGTATACAAAACGTCAGAACAATACACCTAAGTTCGTATCTCTGGAGAGTGGTACTATGGATAACTCTTAGTTTTCTAATCTGAGTTTTCCAATTCTTCTATAAATTGAACCGTGTAAACATTTCCTGGCTTTGTAGCTCAAAACCAGCCAAATTGCGGCACTTTCAAGTGCTTTGACCACATCTAAAAAAGCAAGTATTATTGTGGAATTTTACAAATAATAAAGGTTTTATAAAATTCTATTCTCATGTTAGAATGGAATAGTACTAATATCTACTACTTATTAATTTTCTTTATTGGTAGACTTTCCATGACACCTAACATGCTATCAAACCCCATTATAGTGCTGTAAGGTAGGGGCTATGATTAGTCCCATTTTATAGATGAGAAAACTGAGGATCTGAGCATTCAAGCTTCAGTGCATCAACCACTCTACCAGATAGAGCAGAGCTGAGAGCTGGAGCTCAAAGCCCTTGCTCACAACCATCACCCCATCCTGTGCACATCTGTGCCCTCTGATTTCCTGACACTGAAAGTCAGAAAGTAAAGGGCACTTTCCCGGGGGGTGAGCCCCACCCCAGCATTTGTGGGTCGGGCAGTACCTTACTCAGCCACTATCGTGATGCCACCCCATAGCTGACACTCAGAAAGGATATCCTCAATCAAAACAACAGTTTGGGCTTAATGAACAAAGGGAGGGCTACAAAGGCACAGACACACTTCCCTGTCCTTAGCCTTTCCAGTACGTTCTCTGGCTCAGAACCAACCCATGAGCCCCTAACTCCGCATCTTCCATCTTCCTCCGCTCATCTGTCCGTTGCCTTCGCCCCAGGACCCCTGGGTGGAATATAAATGAAGGCTGTGTGTTCACCACGCCAGCAGAGGGAGAGCCAGCTCCAGTCTCCTCCGAGGTAGAAAACTAAACCTCTTCCCTCCAGAAAGAGGACATCTCTCTTTTAACCCACTCAGGCTTTTTAAATTTTGTTTTGTTTTCAAACATTTTGGGGGACTGTACAATGTTTATGGAGACTGTGTGTTACCTTAAAGATAAAGGCAGCTCGTATTTATTAAGCACTTACGGCCAGCCGGCATCGGTGTGGAGATCCCGTACATGCAGCCAATACTCAGAACCTGATCTGGCTGACATCGGCAGCAAATGTTTTATCACGATCTGCAGCCCCTGGTTTCAGAGGGACTGTGACTCTGCAGAATTGTACTCAGCTGTGTGTGTGTGTGTGTGTGTGTGTGTGTGTGTGTGTGTATAGCTGATATGTTTTTATGTTTCCTAGTTTTTTCCAACGGAGAAAGACCTCAGATTTCATTAGGGTCTCAAAGTGGTGAATGACCTAGTAAGATTTAGGGACCTTCTCAGGGAAAAGGTGAACAACTGACACGAGACATGAATCCATTCATTGTTTCTAAGCCTCTGGCACTACAAGTGAATGGGATGGGGTTCAGGCAAGCGTGTCACAGTCAAGAACATTGATCAGTGAAGGATGAATTACAAACTCTTAAATCTGTGTTATCTAAGCTGTGTTGGAAGAGAATGAAACATCCTGTCCTGGGGAGATTGTGCAACCAGTTTTGTAATCAGAGGACAGCCCTTCTCACACGGCGGGCATGGGGGCAGGGAAGGCCAGACGAGACAATGTCTGCATTTGTTTCAGAAACACAGCAGAGCAGGGACCTAGGGAGAAAGTTCAAGGTTATTCAAGACGCATAATCCATTCCACTTGGATAGCACTCGACAGTTTACAAAGCTCTTTTATATACATGCACACCAAAGGTGCTCAGAATAATTCTGTTAGTGCAGCAAGACGGCCTGCTATCTGCTTTTGATCTGGGGAAAACTGAAGCAGGGAGCGGGTAAGTCCTCCGCCCAAGGTCACAGAGCTAGGGAGTAGCCACGCTCTTCTAGCAGCTAGCTGGATAGATGTTCCACTCTACCGGATGGAATATTCTAGTAAGACAATGTTTATTGACAAACTGTCCCTAATTTCTGACTGTAACAAAGTAATTGATGAACACTATGTTGGTTTCAAACTCAAGCTTTCAATGTACTAAGTATGGGAGACGTGCTTAGGGATGGAGTGTGGACTCTGGAATCGGCTTCCCAGCCCGATCTCGGGTCCCGCAGAGGACATGCAGGTCTCTGAAGTCCTAATGACATGACAGCTAGTGCCCGGGGTGACCCCTACGTGGCCAGGGGGCCTTCTGAAGAGCTACTTCAGGCCCTTGCCTCCCGGTGAGACAAGTCTGAGGTGAGCCGCACACAGTGTCTCAGAAGGTCCTGGGCAGGGCAGACCTCCGCTGGCTGAGGCTGGTAGCCATGTCAGCATCCTCTGTCTGCCCTCCCTCCTGCCCCGCCTCCCTCCCCAGACCCTCCCCGGCTTTCCGGGACCCCTCCCAAGTGTAGGTCCTCCAAAGAGAAGCAAATGCCAAGGAACCGACGGGGGCAGATGCCGTGTGGAAAAAGAACAGGAGTGAAGAGAAGGGACAGACAGGGAGGTCTTCAGATGGACAGGCAGGTCTGCCCTGGGGACGAGGGGAAGGAAGCAGACCACCTAGGAAGACCCCTGGGCTGCAGGGCAGCCCGAACACAGGCCTGAGCAGGCCGATGGGTTGTTATAGAGACAAAGCCACGCGTGGAGGAAGCCCACGTCACACAGGAAAGAGCCTGCGTAGGATTCCACTGTGTTCAACTGCTAGCGCGTGAGGAGTGGGACCAAACCACTGATACGGAGGTGGACCCAGAGGGCGGAGCCTGGGCCGCCAGGCAGTGATGCCCCTCAACGGGGGGCACAGTGGCTGTTTCCCATGTATCCTCCTCTCTGGGTCTGATCCTAAAGATTCCAAACTAAAGCAGAGCTCAATAATTCACTGCTATACGAAAATGGAGTTCGGGGATCAGCACCCACAGAAGGTAACTCCTGTGCAGAGCCCGGAGATTCTGAACCATCTTGTTACAAAGAATCCAGGCTCTGGTCAATATCACGTGGGAGTGTGGGGTCAGAGGGAGGGGAGACAAGAACTGAGACTACAAAGTAGCAGAAAATGGAGGTGCAGACTTGGCTGAATCCTGCATCCCCGGGGACAGCAGTGCACAGGGGAGAGAGGTCATTCACAGGGACGGGAAAGGCAGGCTCTGCCCCCAGCGCTGCCAGGGTCCAGCCACTTGACCTTGGCAGGTCAGCTCCAAGATTCGGTGAATCAGTGAAGTACTCAGGTGCGGACACAGACGGCACCCAGCTCGACTCCTCGTTATCGGGAAGACCAAGGGAGAGTCGGCAGAAAGCATTTCCCAAGCTCTCCTGGAAGGAATTGCATTTCATTTGGAGATCAGAGAGCAAGCATATCGCCTCTGCCTTTCTCCAAAAACTCCTAGAAACGACACAACAGGAACAGTCTGACAATTAATAAGGCTCCGTAAATTATTCTCCAACTTAAAAAAATATCAGGGCTCTGTGGTTATGATGTGTGCAGTATGATCCACACACCCCTCTTTGGGTCTACCGGATCAGGCCCGGTAGTAACTCCGGCCTGAGAGAAATCAAGGTTGTGATTTTTCTTCTTAAATATCACGAGCAGAAGAGGCAAGGGCAGAGGGAGCCACAGGGAAGGATGGGAGGACCGGCCCGCCCAGTCTGGCCATCAGCTGCGTGCTGCAAGCTGGGAGCGAGCGAGGCGGCGCTGGAAACGGGGTTTGCAGGCCAGCTGGGGGGGCGGCGGGCTGTGACGCAGATAATGCCCACGGCCATGGCACTGCCCGTGTCCTACAGGCTTCATCTGATAAAGGAGCCCTTGTCTGGGTCGCCTCTCACAAAGGGAAAAAAACGTGAAAACACCTTCACTCTTCCATTCTGTCTCATGCGCTCTGCTGCTGCTGCTGCTCCAGGACTCGTCAGAGTGTCCTTGTGGTCTAACGGGCTAGAAGACCGTGGGAATTGAAGACCAGGGACGTGAAGTTACTTCAAGTGAAAGGGGGGTTAGGGGCTCCCAAAAGCAGGGACCATATCTACCCATAAACCACAGCTACAACTAACTGGCTTACTGAGGTGACCTAGTAGAGAGACCCTTGGCAGCATCCGGTGTCCCATAATCACTGATGGAGGGGCCATGTGAGGTACGGCTTCTTGTGAGGGACACAGTAATGCACATCCACTCCCTGTACAGAGTTCTAAAAAAATAGGGCAATGAAATGTCACGTTCAAAAAATATATATTCCAGAAAACAAAGACATGAAGGTTACTCATATTAAACTGCATCTCTCAAAGAAGATGAAAGAAAAGCTCATTATAAAATGCCTCTGTGGCGTTAAAACATTCCTTCCTTCCATTCCTCTTGCCTTCAATTCTTTCCCAAAGCTGCTCTGAAGCCCGTTTCTCCTTCTCCCTCCCTCCATCTCCTCAGCCACACTCCACACCTGGCCCCACGGAGTGTGCTCTCTGCTCCTTCCCTCTTTCTCTTTGCCCGCTGACCCCCACCCACTGCATTGTATTTTGACTTTTTCTGGGGGTAGATAACTTAGCTCTACTTTTCTGCTTCTCCCCACAACTGCCTATAAAAGAACTCAACTATAAAATATGGCTGAAGAGTACAGGGGGAAGGAGGTTGGAGGGAGAGGAGGACTCCCTGTGGGTGCTGCTGTATTTTCCCGAGTGGAGAATGAGGTGGGGAACAGAGCACCTCTTACCCGCCACATAAAAAACCAAACAGGGCTGAACAAGGGTGACTTTTCTCCTGACGCAGACTCTGAGTCTTACTGGCCTCGTCGTTAAAATGTGGATCCCCGAACTTCTCTTTCACTGGCTTTTAATATTAAATAAGATCATATGTATATGTAAAGCTTCTGGTATAGTGCCTTTCATTTGGTGTGAATATTAAATGAGATACCATAATATATGTATGGGAGTTTCTGGTATAGTACCTTGTACATGATCAAAAGGTGGGAACTATGATGGAAAGTTGAAAACTCAAGTCTTCCTACCTCCTTCTGAGCCATACTTCATGTAGTGTTGATTGAATATGTATTTCTTCTTCAAATGTTCCAACATTCAGAGAAGTTAAAAAAGATTACAGTGAATACACCTACTGCTTAGATTTAATAATTAACATTTTATTATATTTATTTTATCACATATCTATCTATCTCTCTGTCCATCTATCAGCTTAGCTTATTTTTTATATCAGTGCACTGCACCGCAAATAATTCACCATGCATGTTTAAACCACTTCCTGAGCAGGGCACTGTGAAAGAATCGTTTGAATTTCGCAGGAGTGCTGGGCGGTCTCCTTTTCCGACAGCATGTAGGTCATTCTTCTTCTCACTCTCCCTCGCTTTAAAACAGCCTTTCTCAAAGTGTGTTTCCTGGAACCCTAGTACAGAGACCTAGGGAGGAAAATGATCTGTGGCCAGAAATTTTGGAAAAACTTAAAGTTTTGTAGATTTTTTAATTGCAGAATTTCTCCGAGCCTTTGGAAGGCTAACCCGCACACCGTCAGAGGTGGTACATTCAACTCCTTTGAGCCTAGGAGCCTCTCTATTCTTCTGAGAAGCAGGCGGCAGAGCAGTTCCCTCAGAGCACGCTTTGGAAAGAAGAGCTTTCCCGACATCCTTCTCTCCTTCTCTTCCCCGCAGCTCACACACACTCTATGCTCTCTAGGTCTCGGTCCTGCCCACTGGTGTCTGGAAAGTTCCTTCAAGTCTCATAAATCATTTTTGTCTCTAACTTATCATGTTTCTCTCAAGTGAGTATGTCTCTAAAACATATTCTCTTTGGGAATAACCATATCACAATTAACGATAGAGTGCTGCTTGCATTTATAAAAAGGTAAGTTTAGTACAAATAAAAGTTTAAAATATATATATTGGGAACCATGGCAAATGTTGGTGAAACTCTTTTTTTTAAAATAGTTTTATTATTATTATTATTATTATTTATTTATTCATTTTAGAGAGGAGAGGGAGAGACAGAGAGAGAGAGAGAGAGAGAGAGAGGAGAGACAGAGAGAAGGGGGGGAGGAGCTGGAAGCATCAACTCCCATATGTGCCTTGACCAGGCACATGGCAAATGTTAAAACACTCTTCTTTATGGTAGAAACAAACTGGAAACTTAGACAGCTTTACATGTGTTTATAAGCAGAGAGAAATGATAGGTTGTATAGAGAAAACAGGATCTTCTTGGAATATTCCTTAATTTTAAGGTTAGTGACGTTGAGGCCACCTCTCCTCTCCGTGGGGCCTCCTTTCGGGATCAGACACAGAAGGACGGGTCGTGCGTTGCTCAGTATCTCACATCTCCTTTAAAATGCCATTTAACCTTGAGGTCTGGTAGTAAGTACTCTTAGTCCTCCAAGGTCTGCCCTCTTCATCAGCTGCTCAGAGGAGAACCCAGGTGAGTGACCTTCGAAAATTGTGTGAGTCCAGGAAAAAAAAAAAAAAAAAGATGCTATTTTTATCATCGTTACCAGAGAAGCAGAAATAATTAAGATCTGAAATGACCCTGACATTGCGTCTAGCCTTCATTCCTGTCTCCCGACAGGACTTTGCAAAGTGCTGATGACCTTGGTTTTCTGATTTCTTCCCAGAAGTGCATTGTTTTCAGTGCTCCATAGCAACCTGCCACGGTATTTCACAGACAGCATCTTGCTGTCCTCAGAGGTCGTTCCCGATGCTAGCATCTCTCTAGCACGTGATGAAATGCCTCTATTAGAACGGATGTAGACCAACCTCCATCGTCTCGTCTAGTCTGTGAGAGGGAACAGAGACCCTCACTTGCAAAATCATGTGTCGGAGGATTGAACAAGGAAGGGGCTGACCTTCTGACCCGGGTCAGAAGGAACCTAAACGGTGATGAAATGAGTGAGAGAAAGTATTGATACTTTGAAAGAGAAAGCAGAACTTAAATATATAATCACACGTGCCTTTCTCCAAATTGTAGAGAAGAGAGGGAGAGTTTTAACCCGAGTGGTGGAGCCCATGGCATTTGGAGCGCACCCTGCTGGTCTGCCGGTTTGCTTGTCCTCACCTCCTGCCCCTCCAGGGAACTGGACAAGAGCCACACTCTCTTAACTCCTCCGAGACTTGGAACACTCTTTTGCCTGGCTTGTGACACCCACCCCTCCTGTCCGCCCAGCAGTCACCTCCTTCCCCTTCAGAGCCAGGCGTCACCGTCTCCGTATAGCCTCTCCCTCGCGAGGTAGGTGCCCCAGCCTGGTCCTGGAGCGCGTGTGGGTCTCTGCCACAGCACTTCCCTGTGACTGTAGGACTGCATAGTTATTTGTCTTCTGACGGAGACTGTCGGCTTCTTGAAAACAAAGCTTGATCCTAAAACCTGGGGGGTGGTCGGTGAGTGTTTGGTGAATTTACATGAGTGCATCCAAGAGGAATCGTAGTTGATTAAGATTATTCGGACCTGAAGACAATGAGCTCTGAAGAGTACCTTTTGAAATAAATGCAGTAAGAAAAAAGCCTGACAGCAGCTTCTACAGCAGAATATTAAAATATGCTGCATTGTAATATTCATATGGTAATGATGTTCACAAATCAATAGCATTTGTAAATGAGCAAGCTCAAATCTGCTCAAATATCACATCTTCCTGGATACATTTTTTTTTTTTTTTGGCAAGAGAGCAGGTGAGGTAGGGACAGACAAGGATAGACAGACAGGAAGGGAGAGAGATGAGAAGCATCAACTCATTGTTGCAGCACTTTAGTTATTCATTGATTGCTTTCTCATATGTGCTTTGACAGCTGAGCCAGTGACCCTTTCCTCAAGCCAGCGGCCTTGTGTTCAAGAGAGTGACCTTGGGTTCAAGCCAGCGACCTTTGGCCTCAAACCAGCATGGGATCATATCTATGATCCCAAGCTCAAGCCGGTGACCTCAGAGTGTCAAACTTGAGTCTTCGGTGTCTCAGGTCAATGCTCTATTCACTGCACCACCACCTGGTCAGGTCTAGATACATTCTTTTTTTTTTTTTTACAGAGACAGTGAGTCAGAGAGAGGGATAGATAGGGACAGAGAGAGATGAGAAGCATCAATCATCAGTTTTTTGTTGTGACACCTTAGTTCATTGATTGCTTTCTTTTTTTTTGATTAATTTTAATGGGGTGACATTGATAAATCAGGGTACATATGTTCAGAGAAAACAGCTCTAGGTTATTCTGACATTTGCTTATGCTGCATTCCCATCACCCAAAGTCCAATTGTCTTCCGTCACCTTCTAACTGGTTTTCTTTGTGCCCCTCCCCTCCCCCAACCCCTCCCTCTCCTACCCCCTACCCCGTAACCCCCACACTCTTGTCCATGTCTCTGAGTCTCATTTTTATGTCCTACCTATGTATGGAATCATATAGTTCTTAGTTTTTTCTGATTTACTTATTTCTCTCAGTATAATGTTATCAAGGTTCATCCATGTTGTTATAAATGATCCGATATCATTTCTTACGGCTGAGTAGTACACCATAACACTGTTTGAAAAGAAGAAATGCACCCCCATGTTTATGGCAGCATTGTTTACAATAGCGAAGATCTGGAAACAGCCCAAGTGTCCGTCAGAGGACGAGTGGATTAAAAAGCTTTGGTAAATATATACTATGGACTACTACTCAGCCATTGATTGCTTTCTTATATGTGCCTTGACGCGGGCCTTCAGCAGACCACGTAACCCCTTGCTTGAGCCAGTGACCTTGGGTCCAAGCTGTTGAGCTTTTGCTCAAACCAGATGAGTCCGTGCTCAAGCTGGAGACCTCAAGGTCTCAAACCTGGGTCTTCCATATCCCAGTCCGACGCTCTATCCACTGCACCACCCCCTGGTCAGGCTAGATACATTCTTAAAGTAGTCTCACTTGATTATTACTCCACGTCCGTTTTAGTCACTACTTATTGGCAAGGTTGACCTGGGGTCACAATGCACTTATGTGTACTTGGCCTGCTTTATCTTCTTCGGCCATCTCACGAAAGCTCTGTGATTGGATTGCATGTTTGGTTATAGACAATTTGACGGCATAAATTGTCAAGTCGGGACGAACTTGCCTTTTTTTTTTTTGTTCTTTACAGCTATATGACCCTGGATAAGTACTTTGAACAATTAAACTTCAGTTTCTTATTATATAGAGGTTGGGAGGAGGGATTCCCACAGGATAGGGTCATTTTGATGACTAAATAATAAAGCATGGGGTAGATAGAACATGCTAACTGCATGCCAGCTTTCCTGTTCCCTCTATTCCCCTCCACATAAACATGATGTGGTGGCCGTGGCTGCTCCTTGACACAGTGGGCGTGCTGGGTGGAAATTCCCTGCAGGGAAATGGAACATAGCTCAGGACACAAGGGGAAGCAGTTTGTTCCCATCCAAGAAGAATCGGATGCCGAACTGATTTATCAAGAAAAGAAAGTTTGGAGTTGTCACTATGTCTTTCCAGCTTGACCCTTCTGCACGATTGGGGTGCCTTCTGGCTGAGGCCCGTAACACTCAGAAGAGAGAGGCCTGCTCTGGCACAGACAGCCTGAGCACCAGGGTGGCCTGTTTGCTTCTCGCTACGGTGATAAAAAGAACCCCGAAAGCCTGAGATCTACATGTGCGCTATAAAAATAATGAAAGATGTACTCAAGCTTTAAAGAGATATGTACCCAGAGAGCGTTTTCCCTAGTTTTCAGCTGTGAGGAGAACGACTAAGTCAGGCTGTAAAAACGATCAAGTTGCTAGCTTCCTTTGAGCTTTTACTTTTCAGAGCTGTTTTCTAAGTGGCCTGAATTCAAAGCACACATTGCCCCAGTGTGGCCTTCGCTGTGCCGTGACATGCAGCACCAACCTAGTTATTGTCATGTGCCTATGTACTCCTGGGGAGATAAGGCTATTGATATACTTCCCCTGAGCAGGTTATTGATATACTTCCCCTGAGCAGGCCCCAGTGGAGCAGGATCTAGGAGCTCTTCTGGTCACTGTATCTTCCACCTTGTGCAGAGTCTGGCACCTCACCAGGGTGGCCCAGTTCTGGACACTGTTTCTTCCTCTCCTGCACAGAGAAAACCCTCGGTGGTCTGCGCTCCAGGGCGGTGATCAAACCGTCCCTGTAAACAGTCAGAAACTCTGAGAGCACGGCCTGCCATTTATTTTCAAAACTTTTCAGCCAACTTGTGTCCATGACAACCCTTCGCCAAATGCATAAATGATGCTCAGAGTCAATAACTTGGCGTCTAGTGTCTGTCATGAAGAGACCCTATCCTGCACCCCATCTCCGTCCCGCTGAACAACTCACCGTGCCACGCACCTGCCGTTCCTTCGTTTCCCGAGGGCTCCTCCCAACCCAAAGCTCCCGTCCTCCTCCTGAAAGTCCTCTCTCCTTATACAGTGACACAACTTCTTTCTGCTGTTAATTCCTATGCCTTCTTGTTTTTGTTTCTCTATTCTTTTTAACTCCTATTTTGTCTCCCACCATTTCTGACCTTATCTCAGGATCCTATGAGCCTTCATGCTTCTGAAGGGCCCAGGTGGTTTTGATTCATGATCGGATCTTTTTACAATGAACACAGTCTCTCACCCTCAGTGGGTATTTCTGATTCTGCCTTCATCAGCTTAGGCATTGATCAGGGCATCCTAGCTGCTTTGCAGTACAGCGGATCAGATATAAACAGCGGGTGTTTATTTCTCATTACTGACAGTCCAAAACAACTGCTAACGGAAAAGCCAGAGAGGAGAGTAGGGTTTTGTACTTTTAACCTCTCTGGGTTGAGGTGAAACATTGTTTCCCCTACACTCTGTTGGCGAGAACTAGCCCCGTGGCCCTGCCAGGTGCCAGTAGGCTGGAGAAGGTAGTCTCCCGAGGAAGAGGGCAACATAGATACCAGTGAGCAAAGCCCCTGATATTCCTGAAAGTCAGTTTCTTCATTTACAAATGGAAATGACACAGCAGCTGTAAAGAATTAACACCAAGCAGGTTTTGATTCTCAGCTTGTGGTGAGCGGTAGAAAACTTTCATTTGATTCAAAGTCACATTGAAAGGGCTAGACAAAGGCTTTGGGGGAGGTCCAAAGCAGTGTTGGAAAGAAGAATGAACAAATTGGGGAAGAGAGAGAGAGAAGAGGAACCCAAAAGCTGAGAAGATCGAGCTAAGAAGGGTGTTGGTGCTAGCTGTTTCTATCATGTCCTTCCTGATGCCTACTCTTAGGTAAGGTTTCAGGGTGGCAAGGACCTCTCACTCAGAATTCCCGTCCCGAGTCACAGACAAGGTGGAGGCAGAAGTCATGTTGCTGCTCGTGCCATCTACAGGTAATTAAACGAGAGACCACATTGGGAACATGCATCAGACCCACAGGAGGGCAGTCACACCATTCATTTTTTTTACAAGAACAGTGACAGACAGGTCACCATTAATCCTCACCTTCAGCAGGAAGAGCTCTGACCTGGTTTCCCACGTGAGTCACCCTCTCCGCACGCAGCCCCACCCACCGCGGAGGTCCAGGGCTTGTCCTGCTTCCCTCCCACCGCTGGTTTCACCTTTCGTCACACTTTACCTCTCAGCCTCACCACCTGTTCCGAATCCCTGCGCAGCCCTGGGCCCTCAGGCCGGCAGGGGTCTGCATGCACTGTGCCCTGGGCCTGGAACCTTCTTTAATCTCTTATTTCACTTTTACCTTCAAGGATAAGACCAAAAAATAAAAAAATAAAAATAAAAAATCTGTTACAGGAAGCCTTCCAAGTTTCTCCTGATAGCTTGTTGTTATGCCTCTCGTGACACCTGACACAGAGACGTGCTGTTTCCCTGGTAAATGATAGGCGTACTCAGGATAGGCAAGTTGGCTTTATTTCCAGGTGTCTGTTGTATAGCGCACAGCCCACACTCAACCCCTTTACCGAACATCAACTACCCTTTATGGAGCTTGGAAATGCATGACCTCATTTATTATCCATAATAATCCATGATGTAAGGACTGTAACTAAAACCATATTTACACATATAATCTATCTGCCAGAGAACGGCCACCATCCTCACAGAATCCTCTCCATTTGGGATGACTTGGGTCCCCTCAAAATTCGTATGTCGAAGTCTTAAACTCCAGTGCCTCAGAACGCAACTCTATTCAGAAATAAGGTCTTTAAAGAAGTGATCCTGTTCAGAGAAGGTCTTTAGGGTGATCCCTAACCCAATCTGATCGGCGTCCTTACACGAAGAGGAGATTAGGGCACAGGCAGCCTGAAGACACAGGATAAAGACAGCTATCGACAAGCCAAGCAGAGGGGCCTCAAAGGAAGCCATCAGCCCCCAGAACAGAGAGAAAATAAACGGCTATTGTTGTTAATTTGGGATCTATGGATAGAGTTCAGTAAGTCTGTACAATGTAATGGAGAAAATAAAAGTAAATCTTCACATTTACCAACCTCTTACCAAAATGTATCATTCCCTTTAATTACCAAGTTAGGCAACACATCATAGTGGCATTAGCAGTACCTGTGGCTGCCATCATGGACAGTTTCATATCACCCCAGAGAAGGTGCAGACACGTCCGAGTGTCCTGATGTCCCTCATTCCGCTGGAATTGTCGTCTTTCCTAGACTCACCCTCAGACCTTGTGAGGCAAAGCATGAATAGTCGTACACCACAAACTTATTTTATTTAAATACTTTAATCAGGGTATTTTAAGAGAATTGGCCTCTTTTTTTAAAAAAGAAAATTTAAGTATTTTATTAACTTTGTTTAAAAACATCATCTCAAGAGAGGGTCTCTGGGGTCCAGCACACAGACACAAGTCTGGGGGTCCGTTCAGTAACCATGCCCTCCCCTTGTTCCGTCAAGCCTGAGGGTGGTAACTGATTTCCTCTCCCTGACCTGGGGACCCTACATTTGTCACTTCTCTACACCTCAGCACACCTTCACAAGCGGTCCCTTTATTAAACCCTCCTTAAGTTACCCTGAGTGCTGCGTGGCCGCTTTGCCTTGCTGGGCTGCTGACTGATGCACCTTGAGGAGGACTTCGGCTTCACGGACAGGAGGAACTGCGGGGCCTTTGGCAGGCGACTTCCTTCTCTGCACTTGCTTTTCTAAATTGTAAAATGAGGATAATACCTAACCCACTAATATCAAAGCATCCAAGTGATTGTCAGGACAAGTCCCTGTGAGATGTTTGAATCCTAATTAAAGTACTAAAGCCCTGTTCTTTAGGTATCAGCTCTTTTCCCCTTTATTCCACCGGTTCTGCTTGGCCAGCAGGTTGGTGGGACCAAAATATACTGCTTCAGCCTGAGGTGGGGTCTTTCCAGAGACAAAGAACCCTCGTGTTCCTGGCATCGTTAAGCTCCCCGGCTGAGGCAGGAGGCGGGGAAAATAGCATTTTTAAGTTTCTTCCTCTGCAATACTTGAATCAAGTCTAAGTGAAGGAAATTCTCATTTAAAAGCCCAGGGAAAATATATAGATACCATTTCTAAGAATATTTTAGAAACTAGTGATTTTCTTGTGTTGTTCAATTATTCCAGTTGTAATATTACTTAAACGTGTACAATAAATTGGATACATACCCTTATGCTTACAGTTCTTGTAGGCCTATGAATCAAAAACAAATTTGCAAATTAAATACAGGAGATGCTATTAAGATGATAAACTGAGCATAGGCTGCAATGCCCTATTCCTACTCCAAATATATAGATAGAGCAAAATAAACTTTCTGTAGACCAGATACTATAAAGAATTCCTGAAAGGCTGGAGGCAGATGGCATATGAATAATTGATGAAGCTGTGGCCCTAAACACACTCAGGAGGGGTCTGTTCTCGGCTGGAAGTGGCTTCTCTTACTCTGTGTAAATACTGAGGACTGGATACTGGAGCAGGAAGGACCTTTAAGGAGTTCTTGATGGTCAAGGCACCTTCTACAATATCATACTAGCAGACCAGATGGCTGATGATCTTCTTCTTCCGAGGGCAGCGGAGGGAGGGTCTTTCCCGAGACAGAGGTAGTAAACAGAAACATTGGACTTAAGAGGCAAAATAGCCCCCTGGGGTCTCTGTGACCAGAGGACTAGCTATTGACCATCTCAGCTAGCAGTACAACTACCTTTGGTTTATCATCAGGTATAACAGGTAGTGTATTCCAGATCTTGTAAAGACAAATAAATATACAAAGACCAGTTCCAAACTAAGACCCATAGACATTTAATAAAATCAATCTAAGAAAACAAAGTCAGCAGACCCAACTAACACAAGTCTTGAGAACTAAGGCTATCAAATGAACACAGCAAATATAGAATGATGGGAGAGGATTTTGTATTTAAATGAAGAGATTCAATTAGAAATCTTGCTCATAGAGCCTTGGCAGGTTGGTTCAGTGGTAGAGCATCAGCCTGGCATGTGGAAGTCCTGGGTTCAATTCCTAGTGAAAGCACACAGGAGAAGAGACCATCTGCTTCTCCACCCCTTCCTCTATCTCTCTCTATCTCTCTCTTCCCTTCCCATAACCATGGCTTCATTGGTTCAAACAAGTTGGCCCCAGGTGCTGAGGATGGCTCCATGGCCTTGCTTCAGGTGCTAAAATAGCTCAGTTGCCAAGCAACAGAGCAATGGCTCCAGGTGAGTAGAGCATTGCCTGATAGGGGAGTTTGACTGGTAGATTCCAGTCGGGATGCATGCAGGAGTCTGTCTCTCTGCCTCCCCACCTCTCACTTTAAAAAAAAAAAAAAAAGAAAGAAAGGAAAAAAGAAATGCTGGACAGTGTTGAAATAGAAGGAAAATTTTGTATATGTAAGGCCAAACGTATAGAACTTAAAAGAGAACACATAGCTGGGGGATCTAGTTGAGAACTTTTATCAGAACACAAAGTAAAATGGCAATAATGAAAACAAGAAAACTAAAAGAAACTATAAAAATAAACCAGAAGTTCTATGAGGGGTCCGGAAGAAAAGAACACAGAGAATAGGTAGGAAGAAATAGTAAACAATAGAAGAGACACACCTAGCTTGAAGAAGATATACATTGTCACATTTAAAGGGGTTACTAGGTACTGGGAAGAAGGCATATAAAATAATTCACACTTACCAATATTGCAAAAAATTTTAGACCACCAAAGATAAAGAAGAAACCCAAAAACCTTTCAGACAAGAGAGGAGAGAAAAGCTTCTTTACAAAAGAATAAGAATCATATTGGCATAATCAGGGGTCGTCAACCTTTTTATACCTACCGCCCACTTTTGTATCTCTGTTAGTAGTAACATTTTCTAGCCACCCACTGGTTCCACAGTCATGGTGATTTATAAAGTAGGGAAGTAACTTTACTTTATAAAATTTATAAAGCAGAGTTACAGCAAGTTAAAGCATATAATAATAATTACTTACCAAGTACTTTATGTCAGATTTTTGCTGTTTGGCAGAATAAATCTTTATAAAACAACTTACTATAGTTAAATCTATCTTTTTATTTGTACTTTGGTTGCTCCGCTACTGCCCACCATGAAAGCTGGAACGCCCACTAGTGGGCAGTAGGGACCAGGTTGACTACCACTGGCATAAGTCTTCTAATCTATAGCATTGGCTGCAAGAAGAGAGTATAATTGTTCTCAGCATTATATACCCAGCCAAACCACTGCTTGACTCAAATGCGAGGACATTTTTTATTTGTTTTTACCATTCTTTTTCTCTGTGTGTGTGATAGAGACAGAGAGAGGGACAGACAGCGACAGACAGACAGAAAGGGAGAGAAATGAGAAGCATCAATTCTTTGTTGCGGCACCTTAGTTGTTCATTGATTGCTTTCTTATATGTGCATTGACTGGAGGGCTTCAGTAGAGCAAGTGAACCCTTGCTCAAGCCAACGACCTTGGGCTTAAGTCAACAACTTTTGGACTCAAGCCAGGGACCATGGGGTCATGTCTATGATCCCACACTCAAGCCAGTGACCCTGTGCTTAAACTGGCCAGCCTGCTCTCAAGCCGGTGACCTTGGGGCTTTGAACTTGGGTCCTCTGAGTCCCAGTGTTTTACTCTATCCACTACGCCCCGCCTGGTCAGGCTGGGTTGTTTTGTTTTTGTTTTTTTTTGTATTTTTTTCTGAAGTTGGAAACGGGGAGGCAGTCAGACAGACAGACTCCCGCATGTGCCCGACTGGGATCCACCTGGCATGCCCACCAAGGGGCGATGCTCTGCCCATCTGGGGCATCGCTCTGTTGCAACCAGAGCCATTCTAGCACCTGAGGCAGAGGCCATAGAGCCATCCTCAGTGTCCGGGGCCAACTCTGCTCCAATGGAGCCTTGGCTGCGGGAGGGGAAGAGAGAGACAGAGAGGAAGGAGAAGGGGAGGGGTGGAGAAGCAGATGGGCACTTCTCCTGTGTGCCCTGGCCGGGGAATCGAACCCGGGACTCCTGCACGCCAGGCCGACGCTCTACCACTGAGCAAACCGGCCAGGGCTTGGGTTGTTTTTTCTTTTTTAACCATTCTTAAACTAACTGAAACAATTACTAAAAGTTGTACTTAGCAAAACAGGACAATATAAATCAAGGAGGAAGGTGTAGGGTAAAAAAGATAAGAGAGTTAAAAACAGTCAAATATGTTATAAAAAATAAATGTTTTAATTATTAAAATATCTGATAAATAAATCTTAGATTATCTGAACATGGCACCTGAAAACAGACCAAGGATTGCCATCAGCGGTTCTCAAAAATATTATCTGATTTTCATGACTCTCCTCCAACTCCCCAGAACGACCGGCTCTTGGGCACGGGCACACGTTGCCGCCGTTCACCATCACTAGTGGACATCTGTGTGCTGGCCTGCCTCTGGTCCTCCCCTTGGCATAGCAGAGGAAGTCAAAGCAAGGAGCAAGGCTTTGGCACGAAGGATCAAGATATCCCAGTGCTGGAGATCCGAGCAGTGACTTAGACAAGCTTTTGGTCTGGTCAAGCCAGTGAACCCCGCTTTTTCTCTGATGTGGAACGGAGAAAATAATAATGTTCATAGTAAAGAAGGTAGGCTATATAGAACACTTCGTAATATCTCATGCTGGTCAACGAAGAGAGGATAAATGAGTTTCACCCACAGTTTATGGTGATGGCAGTTGTCTGCATGAGCTCGATATCTGTGTTTCAGACTTCCGTGGAAGAGTAATTTTTTCATAATTCATTGGACATTGTTTTTCTTAGTTTAATATTTAGACAGATTTTGCTTTGCCTCAATAGTTTTCTGTTTGTTGATAATAATACTGTTTCTATTGTAATACCTAGTCAATCATCATTCTTTTAACCTATCAATGTTATCCTTAGTGAATGCAATCTCTATTTGGTAAATATACACACGCATGTGTGCGCGCGCGCTCACACACACACACACAAATGAAAACAGACAAAGGAAATGTGGGAATTTAAAATCAGGGTAAGTTTTGTCCTTTTAGGAAGAAGGTAGAGACACCAATTAACTCTAGATATTGATTTAAAAAGAAAAAAACCAACCACTGAGAATAAATGTGTGTGATGGAAACTGTGAACTCCTACATAGGACAAAGAACTCGCCCAGACACTGTGCTAAGGGGTTTGACCACATTTTAGCCTGGTTTCGATTTGCACTAGGTGTGTCCTTAAAGGTGACCAAGCTTTGAGGTTGAGTCTGCTCAAAAAAACAAAACAAAACAAAAAACCCACAATGCTGCCAAACCACAACCAGCTCATGGTCCCAACCCGTATTGCCAGAGCATTTTCGGTAATTTTACTTACTCCCCTACTGTAATAGTCCATTTCTCCATAGCTCCTTATTCCCCCTCTGTTCCCTCTCTTCTACTCTCCCTTTAAAATCCTTCTTTTCCATTACAGGTGACATATACTATTAGCTTCAGGTGTACAACATAGTGAGTAAACACGGCTCTACCTATGAAATGGCCGCCCTGTTACGCCCAGTGCGCGCCTGGCCCCACACCTAGTCATTGCACCAGTGCTGACTTCATTCCCCATGCTGAGCTTCACATGCCCGTCACTCCCCTTTGTCTTGTTGCAGCTGAGCTCGGTCTATTACACTGGTGTCGCTCTCTCTACTGCAGTAGCCTAAAAAAAATATGTCTGGTGGCCTTTGACAAGAGTCTGGCTCGGTTTTTCTTTGACAGTGTTAAAAGGTTTTAGGTAAGACATTAGAATGGTAAAGTAAAAGGTATTGTTTCTGAGCCTGAGGAGACCTCAAAAGAAAGTCACTTTGAGATGGAGACATTTCAGCCAAAAAGCTGAAGGGTGAGGGCGAGGCAACCTGACCAAAGCCGGGGAGAGAGCACTTCGGGCAGAGGTCGCAGGACAGGCAAAGGCCCCGAGCTGGCTAAGTGCTTAGCAGTTAGGAGCTGCAGATAGAAGATACGTGTGAAAATAGTGAAAAGTGAGCAAGAGGCAAAGTGGGTTGAGGTGAGGCTGGGGAGGGAAGCAGAATGATTAAGGATCCCTGGGCTGCTTGATTTTGGGGTGGGGGATATCCACATTTTTGCCTAGAGTTCTACAATAATTCTGAATGGTTTATAACTCCGCTGTGTCCTCGTGTCTCTTTTCAGGCGGGGAGCTTGGAGAAGGCAAGGACTGTGTCCCGCCATTGATCCTTCCCCAGCAGTTCACGGAGTAGCCTGTCCAGAGCAGTTGCTCAATAAATGGATGGCTGTCAATTCCGTGTTTGGGATTTTTAGGCTATATATGAATCGATAAAGAAATTATTCCTTAGCCAATAGGATTTTCTTTATATTTATTTATTTTGTAGACAAAATCATTGAAAGCATTATGTTTTTGTGGGGAAAATAAAAACAATAAGAAGAAACGGACCACTGGAGCTTTGGTAGGTTGTCTCACTACATCTATAAACAAGTAAGGGTTCGAACGAAGGAGGAGTCATCGTTTTGCTGGTTATCTCACATAAAGCCAACAAGAGGGCACTTCTGGGTGTAGAGAGCAATGGAGGCATCTATATTTAAAAACTTTCCCACACCCTCCCCAAAGGGAAATGCATAACAAGGAGAGCTAATAAAATCTCACGTGGCCATACCTTCAGCATGACAAGGAGGCAGACCCTGGGGGCCTTCCCCTGCACAGAAGGGAAAGGGTGAATCCCAGCAGAGTCCCCTGCCTGTGACAGAGAGAGAGAGAGAGAGAAAGAGAGAGAGAGAGAGAGAGAGAGAGAGAGAGAGAGAGAGAGAAGAGGAGTGGAAGCTTCCGGGAGCTGGGAGGGCATCTGAGAACCCAGACAGAGTGCAAATAAATTAACCCCAGACACAGCAGAAAGGCCAACTTTAAAGGCTAAAATGCAGAACACAGGCTGCAATGTGGAAATTCGTGGGACTGGTAGAGGAAAGGTTTTGAATGTGTGAGGGATGGAAAGGCAGAATTTGAGCCGCATTACTTCTGGGGAGATACAGATTTATAGGGAAAGGGGAGACCCCTTGGCGACAAATTAATGACAGAAATATGTAGGAAGGATCAAGAAATTTTCAAGGAAATAACCCCTTTTTTCTCTAACCCCCCCTCACGAAAACCATTCTTTAAAAATACTTCACGGCGGAGGGGAGAAACGACATAAAGGGGAGCTCTTAAACTAGGAATCCAGTTTATGAAAGAACTAGGAATCCGGAAACGCAGACCATATCCATATACATTGCCGTAAAAATGGGAATAAATGCATTTCTGCTGAGGGAAGCCCTTAACAGAAAATTCAACCAGAAAGCAGAAGAAAACTCTAAAACAACTGTAAAGAAACACTCTAAAGTGAGTTAACTTAAAGGTAAGAAATAATATCTTGAATAAGAAATATAAAAGTCAAGACCAGAAGTATAGCAACAAACAAACAAACAAAAACAAAATTAACTCCCCTCCTGCCAACTAGAAAGAAATAAACCGAGTGAAAGTTGATTGGAAAAGACAGGAAAAAGCCTGACCTGTGGTGGCGCAGTGGATAAAGTGTCGACTGGAAATGCTGAGGTCGCCGGTTCGAAACCCTGGGCTTGCCTGGTCAAGGCACATATGGGAGTTGATGCTTCCAGCTCCTCCCCCCCCCTCTCTCTGTCTCTCTCTCTCCTCTCTAAAATGAATAAATAAAATAAAAATTTAAAAAAATACAGTTAAAAAAAAAGACAGGAAAAAGAAAAAAAATTATATCAGTAATGAAGACTTAATTACAAAGTACTCAAGAGAATGATAAAGTAAAATAAAATTTAATAAAGATTACTTTAAAAATTAGATAAATAATCAGAAGACTAAAAATGAAATAAAGTAGAAAGAATCAAAGGAAGAATGGTTGAAACACAAACAGTGGCAATGGAGGTTCAACATACCTGGGACTGGCAACCCTGAGGGTAGGGGGAAGAAAAACAACGGAACAGAATTAATATCTATTTAGTTCTGGGCCAGAAAAATCCCAGAAGTAAGTAAGAGCTTAATCTACACATAAATAGGGTGGGAGGTACTGGGAAAATTGACCTGGAATGATCAGTTCAGAGCCACGAGCTAGTAAAACACATACACTTCAAAGAAAAAGGAGAAAGACCTTCAGGCAAGCCAGGTGAGAAGATGGAATAATCTAGAAAGGTAAGAGGACTCTATTGACATCAGACTCCTTAAAAAAAACATACAAAGCACAGTAATGCTGAATCAGCCTTTTCTTTTAGAGCATTAACTTCATTCAACCAAACTGTAACATGAAACGCTTTGGCAAAAGAGCTGTTAAAAAAAAATGTGTAGACGTTGCCTGTTCTGATAAAGAAGAAAGGATGCAACTTTAATGCAAGGAGACTTCTTCTACTCTCCGAATGGTGACCAGTTTTCCAGACTTACCACTACATACAGCTGAAGACCCTGAACATTATACAGAAGAATTCAGTAATCTGTAGAGAAGAAAGTAGATATTCTGGGGATCTTGGGACCCAGGAAATGACATGGTGAATTTCCTGGTTACCTTGTTGCCACATACATTGGGTCCTAGAGAGACTAACAAGCCAGAAAAGCAGACAATTGTATTCCAAAGAAAAGCTTGCTTTTTCTAGCCAAAGGACCTGGAACACGAGAGCCTGTCAAGACAAAAAACTTTTAGACAAGAACTTCTCTACTCAGAATAAATTATAGCGGGAAGAAATGCAGCTTCCTCTCTACCCCCAAAAGAAAATTAATCTTGTAAGTTCCAGCTATTGAGGGGAACTGGGTGACTGAAAGTCACAGACCAAGGTCTGGTAGGATTTGGTTTCTAGTATTAAGGCTTCAACATGAGTTTGCTGGGGAAGGGGAGAGAGGACACAATTCAGTCCATGGCAGGACATATTTATTGTTTCATCACCTGACTGAGGTGGGTTCCATGAGGTCAAGGACCTGCCTGTGCTCTATTCACTGCTCTCTTCCTGCTGCCTCAAATGTGGCCGGACAGAACTGTTAACTCAATGAAAAATCATGAATTAATAAATGCATTAAAAAAAATAGCTGGATGACTTTGGTGTGTCCTCACTAATCTTCCCTCTTCTTATTTATAAAATGAGGATAATAAATGCAATAATGGATGCAAAGTGTTTCGATGGTGCCTGGCATGGAGTAAGAGCCCAATATAGATTAGTTACTGTTGTTGTCATTGATATTATTATGCTGAGGTCAATCCTCAGCTGCATTCTCCCTTCCAGAACCAGGCAAGACTACATGGCGGAGACAGGACCAGGCCGGAAGCCGCACCTTGGAGTTGCTCTGACAAGATGTCACATATAGGTGTTATTGGTTCAGTTTGTGCTTCGATATGAGATTTGAGGTGTTCCCCTGGACCGGGAACAAAGAGACTCATGTCCTTGGTTTTATAGTCTAGGTGGGCAGTGAATATCCTGTCTCAGGGTTTGCAGTGTTGCCATTATCTGACCTGTACCCACAGGGCCATTTCCGTGCCGTTTCGGGAACCTCTATTTGCACTTGTAGGGGTGGCCTCTTTCTTTAGCAACCCACCAGCTCCACCTCAACCGGGAAGACCTGGGTAGATCTGATCCCACTACAAGGCCTCCAGCCACTGCCCTGGGGGGCACAGGCCCCACGTAGGTGCATGTCCACCTCCCAGACTGAGCTGGCTGCTTCTCACGCTTTTCTTTATCTCTGGGAAAAGAGAGCATCACCATATCTTCCTGTCCCTCTTGCATGGCCCCCGATCCTCCCTGGCCCACACAAAACACATCCCAGATCCATGGTCAGAAATGAGCCCGGGCTGAGTTTCCACTCTGAGCTTTTGTCTTGGGGAGAACTGATCATTGTTGGAGAGAAGGGTGTTTGTGCATGAGGCCCATCATTCTTAAAGAACTCAGCAACGGTCCTGTAATGCTGGGGCTGTAGAGTGGAGGTCGTCACCAGCAGCAGCTGACCAAAAATGTTCTAGAGCATTCAGGTCCATTATGCTTCTCTATTTCAATCAGCTAACCCAAAGGGCATTGCCTACTTCCCAGTATAGAAGGCAACTCTGGGGACACAGACTCCTGGCCCCATGCCTGGCCTGGCCACCCAGACAGACGTGTGATGTTCTTGGGCTTCAGATTTTGACGTTTCCTTAACAGCCTGCTCACCTGTCCCATATTTTCATTTGGGGAACAGGAATTTTGATAAGGCAATAGTTATCTTCTGATGACAATTGCCTCGAGGAATGACAAACCTTGAGGAGTTTCTTCAAACATAAACAAAACGCAACTAAAAATTCATCTGATGGCCTTGCTGTTGCTTCACACTGCCAGAAGGTGGGGCTGCATCAGTTTTTCTCTCCCTTTGCTAACTACAGACGTGGTAGGGAACCTTGTGTTGTATGGTGGGTTTCTTCCACAAAAGAATGATTTCAGTTTGGGCTTTATTTTTGCTCTCTTTTCCCTTCCTTCCTTCCTTCCTTCCTTCCTTCCTTCCTTCCTTCCTTCCTTCCTTCCTTCCTTCCTTCCTTTCTTTCTTCCTTCCTTTCCTTCCTTCTTTCTTTCTCTCTTTCTCTCTTCCTTCCCCCCTCCCTCCCTCCTTTCCTTCCTTCTTTCTTTTTTTGTCACTGCTTTATTTTTAGAAAACTGTTGGAGAACTCCTCCCCCCCCTTTAAAAAATAAACGTACTGACCACTCCTTAACTTTGGCTTTGAGAACGAAGGAGATAGAAGCCATGGCCCTTCTGCTAGGTTGTCCCTTCCTCCCGAAAAACAAAAGTTTAATGACACCTCCCACACTTGCCAAGTAGAGCCTCATTTGGGCCGCGGATGGCTTCAGAAAAAAGAGGGACACTGGATAATAAGGAGTGAGTCTCTGTTCTCAAGGACCAGTTTGGGGACCTCATTATTATGCCACAGGAGGTAATGTAACAAGAGGGACTGAGTGAAGCTCAGGCCTCTGTGAGTGGTTAAAGGGGAGAAGAGATCTTTTGAAGAATGAGCTGGAAGAGGTAGGAAATAAGCAAGAACTGAAGAGAAACGCCATTTTTTAAGGCTTTCTAATTTACTGTATTCATCTTCTGAAATGCTGTATTGTATATTTTTATTTTCTTTGTTAACGGCCTAATTTTCCCCTTCACTCAATTCCTCTGCCCTAGTTTAAAGAAGACAACAACGGATTGGAATCTAGCTCAGTGATAATTTCCATGACAATTCAAGTTTCCAAATCGGGCTCACAGCTGGGCAGAACTGCATGGCGGCTCCTGAAGGATCGACCAACCTCACGGAGCAGCTTCTGCCAAATGCTCACCTGGTTTCCGGGGGCACAGCACACAGAGCACCCTTGTCAGCGGAGGGGAGCACGTGTGAGGGGTCTGATTGGGTGGCTGGGCCAGCCCCTGTCAGACGTCTTAGCAGCACTAGGAACTTACAGATCTTACTGTGTGATTCAGTTCCTGGTGGAGGCTCATGGGCAAATGGTCCGACTGTGGTTAAATCCTGCTTGTCTTGGAACCACACTTAGGCGATAACCAGTTTTCCCTGAATGGAAATGGCCAGTTCCCTTTGTTCTTATTTTCTATTTAAGACACTCTGGAGTCTCTCACTGCCAGTCATGCTGTGGGTTTGCGTCGTTATGTGTAAGATAGTCACGGGCTAGAGACACCTGCCTTGTGTATCTTGGTTTGTGGATTAGCTTAGAGAAGGTTCTTTTGGGCTCAATTCAATACTCTGAGTTCTGAGCCATTTTGTGGCTTTCTGGAGAGGTAAGTGGTGTTGCCAGGAACGCTAAACCCTGGGAAGGTCGGATCTAATTAAAACCCCGCAGGGCTGGTTTTCCACCAGGCTCCAGACAAGCCGGTCGGAGAGATAAGAGCATCCTCCAGCCGTGAATTTCGCAGACATCCCTATCCAGCTCTCTGTTTCCGCAGAGGCGATTGAGGTTGGCCAGCTGGCTGACGCACCTTCTTCCAACAGTTCTGGGAGGGCTGCCCGCCCTGCTTTGTCGTTTGTGCCACCGTCTTCTCGCAAAGCGGGCGCAGCGTGGGCATGTGCCAGCTCCTGACTTTCTCGCTAGACAACCAAAAAAGGCAGTGTTGCAGGTAAGTCATCCTCGCTACCACTCCCATCTCAAATTTCTTCACTATCCTGCGTTTCGCCTGTGAAATGGGAGTAATCAGACTCTCTGCAGTTAGCACCGTGCTGGGCACATAGTGAGAACTCAGTGCACACCAGACATTATTCTCCTGCACCAACAGATTAAAAACATGGAAAAGCTGGGGCTTTAGAAATAATCTAGTTTACTGACCGGGTGTTGGTGCAGGGGATAGATACAATCTATTGTAGTCATTTTTTAAAAAATATCTTAAAACCAGGGAGAATGGAATTGTACGTAAAAACATAAAACTGTGAAATAGATCCAAGAGGACCACTGGCTTTCCTTCTCTTCCCTCTCCCCCTGAATACCCTGGAGAGGGCTCCAGAGCACTAGGAATTCTGAGGTTTATTCTCTGACAACCACTCAACCAATCCAGTGTCACCGTTTTAAATAACAGACCCAGAGAAGGCAGGAAACGCGTGTACGGTCATAGAGGGAGACCTAGTCAGACTCGCTTGGTCTTCATTACATACCCTTGAGCTAGTCACTGGAAATAAACATGAAATAGATAGATTGTCACCTACTCTGTTTTTTGAAGCTAAAATCAGGGCTTGTGACCGTACAATAAGCAACATATTTTGATTCAAAATTGTCCTGGGAAATTAGAGATGTTTGTCAGAGTAAAGCTATGGTTGATTGTGAGTGTGTGTGTGTGTATATGCACTAGGAGCTGAGACCAGCTATCCTCATAAAAGATGACTAAGACATCCTTGGCTTGGAACCCAATGTGTGGTCCAGACAGTATTCTAAGATTCAGAAAGTGGTAGGAATCTGGAAAGGCTGAGGCACAGGGGGCATGCTCCATGAAAGGCAGAGAACCTAAGGTAGCCCTTGAAGGAAGGCAAGAACACTGGCAAGCGGATAGAGAGAGAAGGAACTCTATGGGAAAACACAATCTATGTGGAAAGTTGAAGGACGTTGAGGGAACAACCGGCGTGGTAGGAGATGAGGACTCTACTAGAGAAGTTGAGGTCCTTAACATCAGAGATGCTGGGAAAGGGGGAAGATGAATTAAGTCGTAAGGTAGGATGAAGGAAAGAGTCAGAGAAACAGGAGGGGACCAGCTACAGTCGCTGAGACATGAGCTCACAGAGGACTGGACTTGGGGGTGGCAATGAGACCACAAGGAAGGGAGGGTGTGAAGAATACACAGAGGCAGAAACGGAAAACGTCAGTGACTCAGCAGATGCTGTGGGCGTGAGGAGGAACGAGCTAAGAATGAGGGCAGTGTGTGAAACTTGCTTTGCAGCCGCATGATAAAAACGGAGGTTTGTAAAGAGAAATGTTCAGCAGGGCCCAGTGGGACTTTGGGCTGGTGGAATGTATAGGGACAGTGGGATATTAGTTAGACCCGAAGGTGTATATAGAGTGGTGGTTAAGGCCATGGGGCTGGGAGACTGGCTCCAGGGTTCTATCCCTTTCGCCACTTCTAGCAGTGTGACTTTGGGCAAGTTACTTAAATTCTCTTAAATGTCTGATGATCGTGAAGATGAGCCAAGAGTAAGTATATAAAGTACACAGTACAGTGATTGACACTTAGTGAGGATACGCTCTCTTTTTCTGACTCTTTCTCTATTTCTCTGTTAATCTTGGAAGCAAGAAGTGAAGCATTCAAATTTAGCAAAGAATAAGATGCAGGTATTTAAGTCATTTTAGAAGTGATCACTGAAGATGTTAGTTATATCTTGAATAGAAGAGCGAGGGGCGGGGTGTAAACTGCTGCTCATGATGGCCGAAGGTCACACAGGAGACTTGGCAGAGAAGACTCTCTGGACCAAGCCACACAGTTTAATATGAAGGTGCTTGGACTCTAAATCTCACTGGGGAATCCTAGCACTGAGGGGCCAAGACAGACAACACGCGCGAGAAGTTGTGAGTCTGGCCCATCTGACGCCAAGGGTAAGGCAAGGTCACCCATCACATCGGCCTTTTCCCTGCATCCTGCTCTCTGGTCCTGAGCCTCTCCTTGAGTTCTTGCCACTCAAACAGTAACAAAAAGCAAGGGAGGACAAAGCCCAGGGAAGAGTTTACCCCAAACACCCAACCCTGCGAAGGAAGCCAGTGCTCCTGTTACTGTGACTGCCATTTGAAATTAGATGGAGGGCGGAGAAGGTGAGGAGGGGGGTTGGGGAGATGGAGGGGGAACAATGTGATTTCATAAAGTTAAGACTTAAAAAGCTCTCTTATTTTCTTTAAAAGGCTCTCCTGTGCTCAGTGACATTAAACCAAATTGTGTCTTGCGATTCAGAGCCCCCATCCGGGCAAGGTGACGTGGTACAGGTGGAGGAAGTTAGCCCCCCCCAAGGAGCTCCTGTCAGCAATAAGAGCCAGAAGCCAGAAGAGAGGGTGCTGCAGCGTGCAGATACAGGAACATGCTACCTTGCGGACCAGGAGAGGAAGGGAGACAACAGCAGGCCCAGGAGAAGGTGAACAGGGAACGCCGGAGCTGAAGGGGAAACTGGAGAGAGGCACGTTTGGCAGAGAAGGACCACGCTTCCAAGGGCCATCCCTTCTCTGACCTGCACTCAACGTAGGTCTCGCTTGAGTTTAGTGCTGGACCCTTCCCACAGCTCCGTGGGCCCCAGCTGCAGCTCCCAGGACCACTGTCTTGCATCTGGAGTTGGGTTGACCCAAGGCAAAAAAAAAAAAAAAAAAAAAAAGCTGATGGTTTGGGTGTGAGCGTTAGGGACCAAGGCTAGCAGACACCAGGTTCACATTCCCAGCCATTTCCTCAGGTTACCAGCACCTGTACTCACTCTGATTCAGGTCCCACAGTGTGGGCAAGGCATACCCCCTCCACCTGTCACCGCAACCAAATGGCCCTTATTAATGTCATGGTCTTCACCATTTTGGTATTGGCCAGTTATTTTGCTATTAAAAAAATGACAATAGTTATAATAAAAACAACAACAACAAAACTATGACTGTTTGAGTATGATTTAGACACACACACACACACACACACACAGACCCTTTACAAGTGATTTAGCCTGTGATTTTTCTTTATGTCGGCTCCAAGTTTCTTTCCAGGTCTAAAGCGTGTGGCGCTTTGGTCCACAAAAGGCAGCATCCCTGGCCAGGAGTCTGAAAGCCCAGTTTCTGACCCCAGCCACACCTTTCTCTCCCTGTGACCTCGGGCAGGTACCAACACTGATCGCTGTTTTCTGCATTACCAGTGGAGGGATGGCATCTGTTCTGTGTTTTTCCCAGTCTGTGGGGAGGAGCACAGGGTGGTGAGGACACTGGCCCCTGAGCACCCTTATCAGGAGTGCACAGCACACACGTGGTCCTTCATTGCTTTTCATCACTGAAATGTTGCTACTTCTTGCTCTGTTCGCAATCATTAGTGTTAGGTGTTGCAACCCAGCTTCCACCTGAAAGGCCACGCTTGGCAAGTGTGCAAAATGACATTTATGAGGTTAATAACAGAGTTGAGTTACTTCCTTCTGGATAAGACAGATTTTACTAGAAACATTCAGAGGATTTTTTTTGGCAGATAAAATATATTATGCTCACTTTGTTAAAGATGGCGCTGCCCATGTGGAAGCCTGTCTCCCAGATGATGATATTAGTTGCCCTTATGCTTGGAATGGGTGTAATTATATTAATGTGTGTTGGGGGCGGGCTGTGGGCAGGCAGGATCCTTGTAGCCTGGGGCTTGGTTTTAGGACTAAGTCTTTCCCACCCTTTTTGATGTGGGGTGGACATTGTATCAGAGACTTCCCTATTTTGTATATAGGATGAAAGGTTTTGATTTCTGCACTATGAAGTGGGGCACACGGGAGCTTGCTCTCTCAAATCCTGAGATTAGCATTAGAGGAGAGAGCAGAGAGGAGAGCAGAGAGAGGCCATGTGGAAGAAGCCAGGAAAAGCAGCCAAGATGGCGGAGTGCTGAAGGAAAAGCCAGTTTGTGCAGAGTTTGTGCAGGGAGAAGGAAGGAGATGGGGAACAGAGGTAAAAAAGTCTGGTGAGCTAGAAACCTTTGATTCTAGGAAACTCGGAAAAGTCAGTAGCTTTGTGAGCACTGAATGAGTGGGTTTTGGAGCCCAGTATGTGTTTTTACTTGCCCGCTGGGTGCAAGCTAGGATTAAAAATGATGGCCCACCAGTTTTTGGCTCCGTTGTTTCTTTACCAACTGTCTGAATCCAATGCAAACCTGCATGGGCTGGGCTGCTGTGATGGTGACCGTGGATACTGGCTTTACAGGATTCTAACAGCAAAGGTGTGTTTCTTGCTCACGTTACATGCTCATCACGGGGCTTGGCGGGTCTTGCTCCTGTAACTAGATATTCAGCCTGGAAGTGACATATCTCTCTCCCCTTGTTGACCAGAACTGACTGTATGACCCTCCTCCAACCCCATGGAGCCAGGAAGTGCCATGGTACTATGGAAATCCAGAGACCCCCACGGGGACCCTCCGTGGACCCATGCATTTTTGGCCCTTTGACTCTGGGTGTGGTGATTGAGTCACCCATCAGTCATTCTGTGTAACAAGCCTTCTTTGAGCACCTGCTGCATGTCAGGAACGGTGCCCGCCCACGGCGGGGGGCGCAAAGTCATAGAGAAGTTCTCTGCTCTCAGCGAGTGCCACATGAGAGATACACCCTGGATGTTATGTGAGCTTCAGTGGGCCACTTCTCTCGCCTGAGGACAGAGGGATGGATTCCTGGCAAGGGTCTTACCGGCACCATCAGTCATGGGGAAGGAAGGTGTTCCCAGCCATCAGGGCAGCCTGAACTGAGATGGGCGAGAACCACGACGCACCTGTGGGCCTTTGGAGAGGACCCTGAGCCTGGAGCGTCTGCCGTGGGGCGGAGGGGGCGGGGGAGCCTGGCTGGCGTTCCGGTTAGGAGGTAGGGACAGCATCCAGGGAGGAGAGAGGCCTGTGACAGCACAGTGACACAAAGATGGGGGGAAACCTTCCAGTTCTAGAACTATGGGACGCTGGCCTTCAGCTCCCAGCTGCCCAGAAGCGGCAGAGCAGGGAGGGAGCCCCGTACCCAGTACCCAGCAGGCGAGAACTACATGATGCGTGCCACTGCTGAGAAGCCAGACTTCTTCGGTTTAAGCCCAGTTTCCCCACTTCGTGGCTGTGTTACCCTGGGCCAGTGACTTGTCTTCTCTGTGCTTTACTTTTCCCATCTTCAAAATGGGAATATTAGACAAGGCATAGATATGGGATGAGAAGAGCTGCTGTGTATAAAGAAGCCAGGACCAGGGCCGTGGCGTCTGGCCAGTGCCTCCCGCGTCCCGGGGGGTTCCTGCCTCTCCCAGCCGGGCAGGGCCTGTTCTGCCAGCAGAAATGTCAACATGGGCGGTTTCTGTCTGCCGTCCCTACGGGCAAAGGACAAAGGACGCTTTGCGCCCAGCGGGGTGGGGTGCTGAGCAGTGTCCTCCTCTGTTTGCTTCGTAGAGGCCTCCCTTCTCCGGCTGGCGATGGGCAGCTCTGAGCGGCAGGCTGGTTTCTGCTGAGTCACCACCGCCCGGCCCTGCAGGCTGGGGTCAGCCCCAGGCTCGGGGAGGAGGAGCCTGCTCCCCTGGGCTATTTCTGCTGAGGGGGAAGCAACAGCATTTTATTGTGTGTGGGGGGGTGGGGTGGGGGGGGGGGATCAAAAAGCCTTCCGTAGAAACAACAGAGTTGTTTTTATGGGCACGAAGGGCTGTTTGCCAAAGCCCGGCCTGCCAAATCATGCCCCCGGAGAGGGACTGCCGTCCTTGGGCTTTCTGCCACGAATTTGCATTTGTGAAAGGGAGCAGGAAGCAGCAGCCCGGGAGGGCCTGGGTTCCGACTTTATTTTTACTGCTTAAGAGAGATGCGCCCACCCGGTGGGGTTTCTAAGGCTCCGGATTCCACCTCCACAGCCCCACGCCTGGGTGACAATAATCGCTGACCCTGGGTGTGTGCCACATTCCTTGGTGTCTCTGACTCAGTCCTGACTGACCTGGGACCGAGGCTGTCTTCTTAGTGCTCTTTAACCCCTGAGGACACTGACTCCCGGGGAGGTCCAGCCACTGGTGTGAGGTCCCACAGAGGTGGGGGTGAAGCGGACCATCGGTAGCCAGTCTCTGAATTGGGTACACCAGGCAGAAGGCTGTGGAGACGGATGGGGACATGGGCATCAGCAGGTGTGCAAGAAGTGCCCCCTGGTTGATATTATTACATCATTTATTCCTTTAGCACCGATGTGAGTATGGGCTCCTTTAAAACAATCAGAACACAGCGATGCTGGTCCCCTAGGCTGTTTTCAGTCCTGAACAAGGCGAGGACTTGTCTGGCTTCTGCACACACACATGATCATGACGTGAGGGTCTGTGAGCAGAGACCACAGGCACGGATGATGAAACGCCCAGCTGCATACTTTGATCCCGGTTATATCTGCTTCGGAGCCATCTTGGGCTGACCTTGTTTTGAAGCAGCGTGACCTTCAGTCCGCATGTCCTTATTTCGTGGTTCAGGGCTCAAGTGTGTAGGTGGCAGAAATTGCACAGATTCCAGACGGGCTTACTCCATTGAAAAGGCCACCGACAGGTGGGTCACACTGCCTTTTTTTTTTTTTTTTTTTAACTCCATGTGGGACAGATACACATTACTCCGGAGCCAGCCAGGATTTTCCTAAACTGGTGCGGAACTGAGCTATTTTGCCCGATGGCCCCTGGGGTATCCTGGTGTTGCTTTTTAAGAGTTTCCAAGAAGGCAGCTCCCCTGAACTAGTGCCAGCTGCTGACGTGTGGGCACATTCTTCACCTGGCCACTGTTAAAATCAAATCACCGAGGCCTGTCACCACACAAAGTTAATAATAAAAAAAAAGAAATGTAAATGACCCAGTTTCTGCAATGTGTGTCATTTTGGGCTCCTCCCACCCCCAGAAAGCACTGAAGGCTCCCAGGAGGATGACATCAGCTTGCTCTGCAAGCAACAAGGAGATGGGTTGGCAGAGCCAGCTGCTAGGAGCCTGGGGCCCGCCTGCCGTTTGGGGCTCACTGTCCCTGTCGAGACCATTCATCTTCAACTCACGGCTGCGCGCCATCTCGGGGGTTGAGTTTTCTTGTTCTGTTTTGTTAGGCGTGACATTCAAGATGCCTTCACAGGAATCTGTGTCAGGGAAGGACATGTTACGTGAATTATGTCCTCCCGAAGTCACCATCTGGCCAATCTTCACCTTGCTGCCGGAAATACCGAGGATATCCGTCCGCACAGATGCGGGGCCAGCTCGCCGCCCACAAGCCACCGCAGTCGTAAACCAAGTGTAATTGGCGCACCTGCTGCCCCCCTCAGAGTGGGTCTCACCGTGCCCGGGCTGGGCGGCTGACTTTCCTTTTGAGATGTAGGGTTTCGTTCTGTTTTCTTCCCTTTGGGGGCGGGGGGGACGTGTGCAGCTTGAATCGGCCCCAGCAAACCGGGCGGTAATTAAGTCACCATCACGGGGCTAGTGAAGTGGGAGTGCTCTTGTGTGTTCAAGACGCTCCGCCGTATGCAAACAATGAAGACGGGGAGCAGCTTTCTGCGGCTGGAAGAGCCCATTGTCCTGGGCGTGGACTCTGCCCTACTGATGGCTCTTACTGGCTTCCGAGGGCCAGGCCCAGCCGCTGGTCTCCTAGTAGTTTTGCGCCACATGGAAGAAGCTTGGAAAAATACAAGATGAAACACAAAGCAGCTTACCATGACTTCTCCACGGACAGGCTTTTTCAGCCTCCCTTCTTCCTTCCCAAGCCGGTCCCGCGCGGTTGGGCTTCAGTGCTCCCGGTGAGGTGGTGGAGCAGGGAGGGAAGCCCCCCGCTTCTGCAGAATGGAAACTCTGGGGAGCCATAAACACGCCTCGGGAGGGCAGAGACCAGCGAGCGTTCGCAAGTGGGGCATTGCAAAAGGGCTAAAAGTGATGGTGACTGCTGGTCTCAATGAGGTGGGGTGTCCCCAGGCCCCTGCAAGCTCCTCCTAGCCCCAGAGCCATGTGGAGTGTGTGGGTGCAGGAGGCAGAGAGGGTCTTGGTCTGGAGGTTCAGGGACCCGCGGGGCCAGTGGCCTGAGCTCTTTTGCAGCGCCTTACCTCTGGACACAGTAAGAACGGTGCTCCCACAGTGACCTCACACTGCGCCGTGCAGCCCGGGACACACGGCAGCTCTGAGCTTACCCTCCCGGGTCATGTCACGTCCCGACCAAAAGAGCAAAATTGCAAGACGCAATGAAAGGTTTCAGTGTCATTAGGGCCTTTCTCCGAGCTCCACAATGAATGGCTCCCCATTGTCTGCTATCAAATTAAAGCTCTTATCATGGGCTGGAGCACCCTCTGCTAATTGGCTCCTGCTTAACAGGTTCATCTTTTATTCTGAGACACCTTCTCCTACGGCGTAAGTGCTGCCTCCAAAGTCTCTTAATAGCCGGCTCTCTTCAAATCGATTCCGCTCAACACATACGCATCGGATTTCTACTCCCAAACCAGACCCTGATCGACAGGGCATCTGACGTCCCGGGCGTCACAAGCTAGGGAGCGTTTCATAGTGTCTGAGAGGGAGGAGAAGGGTTTGAGTTTCAGTCCACACTGAGGAGCTCAGTCACCATGGGACGAACTCCTTAAACTCTCCAAACCTCCATTTAGGAAGCTCAGGGGTAGTAATCCAGAGTTGCTGTAAAAGTGGAATGAGATGTTTTTAATCTCTCTGTCTATTGATCTATCTCTATACATAACACACACACAGTTGGGGGCAAGGACAGGCAGGCACGATAAGTCTGATCCCAGGGAAAAGGTCCCCGCTGGTCACTCCCACCCCCTGAAGAGTCTAGCTGGGACACAAAATAGGTCTTTACTTTCCCGTGTGTCCCTGTCCTTCTATGCAGAATTGACCCGGAAGGGCTGCTAGGTGGCTCCCCTCATCTTGGAAAGCCCCCTTGTCCCTTCCACCGCAGCACCTTGTGTTTGCATAGCTGAGGAGTGGCCCGACCCTGAGGGTCCCGACTGTTCCCGTTCTCCAGCCTGGAGCACTGAGGTTGGATCCTCCAAGACCCTCCCAGCGTTAGACCCTTCAGATGCTTTGCGGTGGAGCATCCTCTGTGCAAACAGGCATCTCTCTTGGGAATTTCCTTTCTCCAATTACTGGGTTATCTCGAAGACTTCTGTTATGGACTGCAGCAGTTCACCTGCAGAAGCCCTACCTTCCGATGTGACGGTGTTTGGAGATGGGGCCCTCCGGAGGTAATGAGGGATAGAAGAAGTCACGGGTGGATAGTAGGGATGGATCCCATGGTGCACGTAGTACCCTTATATAAAAAAAGTAAGAATTAGACCAGAGGCGCGTGAGAACACACAGGAGGCAGCTGTCTGCAAACCAGGAAGAGAGTGACTCCTCACCAGGAACTGAATCTGCTGATAACTTGACATCTTGAACTCCCAGCCCTCAGAACTGTGAGAAACAAATGTCTGTGGTTTAAGCCACCAATCTCCTGTGTTTTGTTGAAGCAGACCAAGAGTATATGACAACTTCCTCCCCACAGAAAGTGTTGGGAGAGAGGAAAGAGGAGTTAAAAGGTAAGGAACATTGCAGAAATGCCCATTCTTGAGAAGGGCATTGGACGGGAACACATGTGCCCACCTCTTCCATGAAGCCTTCCTATACTGTCAGATTGAGTTGGCACTGCCCATGCTTGCATGCAAGCTCGGCTGGCAGCCTGCAGTGTTGAACGGCATGGGCCTGTGTGCCTGTATCCCTCTCTGTCAACTCCGCGCTCCTGGGACTGCACCTTGCCTTCTCTGGGTTCGGTCTCTGTGCACACTGCCGGCACACACATAGTAGGGCCTCCGAGAGTGCACGCTGAGTTGCACACATAGTGTGAGGCACTGTGGGATAAGTCGCACAGGAATGGTCACTTTAGGACACAGACATCTCAGATGTAGCACAGCCTAGCAGTTAAGAGTGGGGGGCCTGTATCACAATGCCTAGGATGGAATTCACCCTCTCCCGCTTAGCTGCCCAACCATGGGTAAGTTACTGGGTCTCGCTAAGTCTTACTTTCTGACTGTAAAATGCAGGTACTAAGGATGCTTACTTCATAAGGTTGCGATGTGTACCAGCTGAGATTATGCATTTGAATAGTACAGGGCCCACAGTATAAGCTTCATATATCCCAGTTGTTAGTGTTTTTCTACAAGGCAGGTGAAAGAGAGAGATTGCCTTGTGTTAGGATCAGGGACATGGAGGAGGAGGCTGGTCTTGAACTGACCTTAGAGGGTGGGAGTCCACAGTCCTGTGTATGTGCTTTGTGCCTGCACCTGGTGTGTGTTCGCTTACTTCATTCTCAGCACATGTCTTCAGGGTCCAGGAGGGGATTGGAATCTCTTTGGGGAAGAGGAGCACAGTGAGGCTCAGGGAAACAGCACAAACCTGCCCAAGGTCGCACAGCTCATAAATCACAGAGCCTAGGCTTGGAGTCCAGTGCACCTGACTTCGGGGTAAGGCATGACAGGCCTAGGCAAAGTCTCAGGAGTAGGAAAGCCCAAGGTCACCCAGACTCTGGTGCCAAGAGAAGATACCTGTAAAGGAAGAAAACAGAGGAGAGAAAGACAAGGCAGGGCTGGGGGTAGGGAGTGGGGTGGGGAAGGGTTTTCCAGTGTCCCCAAGAATATGAGAATGTCATTTCAGGGGCGGGTACAGGGAAGAAAGTTGAGGAAAATGGTAGAAAGGGATGTGGCTTGTGTTCTGGTGTCTTGCCTTTTGCTGAAGATCTCAGCAGTGTCACACGTCCGGGAGCAGGGGTGATAAAGAAAGAGAAGCATGGTGTTGGCCACTCTTTCCCTGTGTGGTCGGAAACACCCATCCTTTGTCTTGTGTCCGCTGCCGCTGCCTGTCAGATTTCCAACTCAAATCTCAGCATCTGGAGGTCCTACGAACAGCAGCCAGAGCTGCTTGGGAGGGAAATGACGCCCATGAGAATTCCCTTACAGAAAGAAGCTCCTGCTTCCTCCGAGGGTGCCCAGGCAGCGGCATGCTGTCGGCAGGCAGGCGAGGGGGCTCCTGTCCCCAGAGGCTGCGTCCAGGACTGCAGATCAACTCTCCTCGCGCCACAGCTCCTCAGCAGTGCCACCTCGTCTCCCCTCTCAGGACTTCCGTTTCAGTCGGTAAAACTGGGAGAGAACAGCACCATCTGCTCTAACTGTTCTGCTGTTCCCAAGTGAGCAAATTGTGAAAAGACCCGACTCATTCTCCAAGCACTGAAATCTGCCGTCCTGGTAACTTTCCTGCCCCTGCCCCCACCCCAAAGCAGAATTAAGTTCAATACCAGAAATCCAGGTAAGGCGCCTACAAGAAGGCACTGTGCGTGCAGAAGTGTGCGGGAAAAGTCTGTTCCTAGCTCTCTCCCTTGTTAACTCTAGACATGGGCAAATATAGTGGGAAGCAACCATGGTCTTCCATGGGCAGGGTACTGGCCAGTTCCCTTGCCTTTGTTACTTTATACCATCTTTTAAAAAACCAGTCTTGTCTCAGAGATTTTCGAATCAAAGCTCATCCAGAGACGTGTACCCAGCGTGACCCAGCGACCACATGTCACGGTCTGAGTTCTAATCGTGGCTCCAAACCTAGAAACCTTTCTTCTGCCACTTCGCCTTACAGTGAGCCAACATCCCTTCTCTCCCGCCTGCCTTCCACTCCCCATCCACATGGGGGCTTCACTGAAGACCCCCATCAGGAATGACATAACCAGTACCTGCCAACCTATTTTTCCTCCGGCTACCGGAGTGAACCTTCTCAAACACAACTATAACGATGTCACCATTGTTTCGAGCTCTAAATTGCTTCTTGTGTCCACAAGTTAAAGCCCTTTCTGATCTGACCTTTGCGAACTCCTCTCAGTGGCCCTCTGTATACTCTAGCCAAGCAAACAAGACCACAGTTAGGGCCCGGCCCATCACATCTTCTTAGGGTATCTATGTTGAAATTGCATTCTCCTCATCATCTACCTGAGAAAAACCCTACTTGTGTCTCAACATTGAGGGTTCCCTCTCACAGGAAACCTCTCCGAGACATCAGATATCCAGTTAACCAACCTACCCCTTGGACTCCCTACTGCACTTACTTCTATTATGAGGAAGTTGATCTGATGAGGAATGATGGCCCTAGAATGAGGAGGGACAAGGGCAGGCACATCGATTACTCTACCTCTCGACGTATGTCACAGAAAAGGTGGCATTCAAGCTGGATTCTGAAGAAAGAGCTGGGTGCATTTAGCGAACCCTGTCCTGAATTCCCAGCTGTCACCAAGGAGAATGTCAATATTGAAGCCTGTCCAATAGGAAGAAGACAAAGCCTCTCAAACAAACCATGAATGCTGGTGTCTTCTGTTCTCTGGGTCAGGCTGCCAACCAGTGGCTAGTCTGGCGGGAAGCCAGGTGCCCCTCAGCACTTGGACGTTTTAAGAGATCTAATGCAAGCAGCAAGTGTGGGTGAATCTGAGTCACTAAGACTCCTTTCCTCCAGAATTATCAAGTTCCAGCTAGCAGGGAAGGGACCACGGACTGCGGACTGCAGGTGTTATCATTTTACTGACGAGGGACATCTTTTGTTGCCATTGGAAAATAAACACCAACCTCCTGACTTTGCCTGGAGCAGCTCTTGGGACTCTCCTAAAACGGTGTCATCTGGGCTTTACTCGCTGGGCTACCGGAAGCCCTGACTTGGCCAGTCAGAGGCAAAGAAAACAAAGAAGCAATCATTATTATTATTATAGTCTTTATCTTCATCACTAAACTCTGTATCTTTTTAAAAAAATTTTATTGAATTTATTGGGTTGACATGTTAATAAAATCATATAGATTTCAAGTGTACCATTCTAAGATACATCATCTGTATGTTGTCCTGTGCATTCACCATCCAAGTTGAGTCTTTTCCATCACCCTTTACCACCCCTTTATCCTCCCCTACCTCCCCCAGCCCCCTTCCCTCTTGTAATCACCAGACTATTGTCTGTGTCAACCACTTGGTTCTCTTTGCTAAAATCCTTCACCCCCCAACTTTTCTCTCCTCTGACAGCGGTTTTCTATATCTATGAGTCAAGTCTTTATTTTGTTTGTTAATTTTGTTCATTAGATTCCACATCTAAGTGCAATCGTATGGTATTTGTTGTTCTCTGATGGGCTTATTTCACTTAGCATGATGCTCTCCAGGTCCATACATGCTATCTCAAAAGGTAAGATTTCCTTCTTTTTATAGCTGAGTAGTATTCCATTGTGTAAATGTAACATAGCTTTTTAAAAATCATTTACTGATGAGCCCTTGTGTTGCTTCCAAAGCTTGGCTGTTGTAAATAACACTGCAATGAACTAGGAATGCATTTTTTTTTTCAAATTAGTTTTTTTTTTTTTTACTTTCTTCAGATATATTCCCAGAAGTGAAATTGTTGGGCAATAAGGCAGTTTCATTTTAAAATTTTTGAGGTAACTCGACATTGCTTTCCACAGTGGCTGCACCAATCGGCATTCCCCAAATTAACCCCTTATCAGATGTATCACTGGCAACTCTGTTCTCCCGTTCAGTGGGTTATCCTTTCATTTTGTTGTTGGTTTTCCTTCACTGTGCAAAAAATTTAGTTTGATACAGTCCCACTTGTATTTTTTTCTTTTGTTTCCCTTGCCCTAGGAGATATATCAGAAAAATACATTGCTATGAGAAATGTCCAAGATTTTACTGCCTATTTTGTCTTCTGGGAATTTTATGGTTTTGAGTCTTACATTTAAGTCATTTTTGAGTTTATTCTTAGGCATGGTATAAAAAGGTAGTGTAGTTTTGTTTTTTTGCACGTGTCTAATTTTTCCAACACCATTCATTGAATAGACTGTCTTTACCTTATTGTATGTTCTTGCTGCCTTTGTCAAATATTAATTGACCATAAAGGCAGAGGTTTATTTCTGGGCTATTTGTTTTCATTGAGCTCTATGTCTGTTTTTATGTCAGTACCATGCTGTTTTGATTACTATAGCCTTGTAGTATAGTTTGATATCAGGGAGCATGACTTCTCCAACCTTGTCCTTCTTTCTCAAAATCGCTGTTGCTGTTTGGCTTCTTTTTTGTTTCAGATATATTTTGGAGTATTTGTTCTAGTTCTGTGAAATATGCCATTGGTGTTTTGATAAGAAATGTATTGAATCTACAGATTGCTTTGGGTAATATGGACATTTTAATAATGTTAATTCTTCCTATCCATGAACACAGTATATACTTCCACTTATTTGTATCTTCTTTAATTACTTTCTTCAGTGTCTTATAATTTCCCAAGTACAGGTCTTTTACATCCTTGGTTAAATTTATCCCTAGATCGCTTGGGAGTGTTCCCTCCTCTTGAATATTTTGGCATGGCTTGACAAGTATAGGTGTTCATTCTTTTTTAAATGTTTGGTAAAATTCACCAGAGATGCCATCCTGTCTGGGACTTTTGTTTGTTGGGGAATTTTTTTATTACTGCTTTAATTCCATTAGTTAAAATCAGCCTATTCAGATTTTCTAATTCTTCTTGATTTAGTTTTCAAAAACTATATGTTTCTAGAAATTTATTCATTTTGTTCAACTTGTCCAATTTGTTGGCATGTAGTTGTTCATAGCATTTTCTTATACTCCTTTGTTTTTCTTTGGTATCAGTTGTTACTTCTCCTCTTTCATTTATGATTTTATTAAGTTTATGTATCTTCTAAAAGCCTCTGTGCATTGACCGAAAACAATTTCCTCTTTGGTTCTAAGCTCAAGCATGCCAAGTAAAGACATCCTCATGGAAGACAAATCTCTATTTCCATAATTCGTATCTTAATTCTATTCAATCCATATTTTTTATTTCATTTTTTAAATTTCTATCACAAACCTCCTAATTCAGCCCCTTAATCTTAGTCTGAATGAGCACTTCTGTTATTGTGTTTTATGTATTTTGAATATGCACAGTCTATAATTGTATCTTCTGCCCCTAAACAACATATCTTCTTTAAAGACTTCCATTTTTAAGGTCAACCTCTCTCTTCTCTCTTTTTACTTAAAAAGCTTCTGCTCATTTTAGAATGTGGGTCTTGCTGGGAGGGTTATTAATTCCCTGCTGCTGAGGGTGGATTAGGCCATCTGTCATGTATCCCCACCTGATAAAGATAACAGGAGCTCCAACTACCACTTATAATGGGCTTGGTACTAGTTAGGCATTGGGTAAGACTCCTGACCTGAATTCACTCATTGTTACTATGACCTTGGCCGTTTGGTTTTGTTCTTGTTCTCAACTTCCAGGTGTGGGAACAGAGCTCCGAGACACGTTGACGGTCAGAAAGTGAGTGACAGAAACAGCCTGTCTCCAAAGCCAATGGTCAGTGTCCCACCCAGCATTGTATCTCAAACTTTTGTTGATGTCTATTTTTATTTTTCTATCTTAAAAAAAAAATACAAGAAATAAAGAGAGAAAATGAGATCTAAGAGACAATAATACTGGACTTCCTGAAATTGTCCTTACCCTTTCTTGAGGGTCTCCCAGCAGGGGTGAAATTCCATTTCCTCAGTTAAATTCATTTGAAATCATGTTCAGGAGTTACAATTGGACAAGCGGCAGTAACCACACATGCACCTGCTCTGGTGTTCTGCGTCCCTCTCCCATTTGCCTGGAGTGATTTGTCCTTTATAACCAGCCTCATCTGGGAACAGTGTGCATTTGTTAATTACCTTTGCAGAGCCAGCAGATGGTGCAGAAAGCCCTGTATTGTCTGTGGACCCAAGCCAAAAGAGAGACAGGGAGAAAAGGAGAGAGGGAGGCATCTGTTTATTTGTTTAATTTCTTTGCAAGGAAATGGTGGGTATAAAAATAAAACCAGTTGTCACCAGGCATTTCAAAATAAGGGACAACGTTCACTGTCACATAACAGTAGTTGAAAAAAAATAAAATTTTCTTTCTGTCCCCAAAGCCTTGGCCACTCAAAGAAGCAGTTCAAACCAGGAGCTGACCGTGTTGGACTCAGGGAAGGGCTATTCGTCAATCTTGGGCACTTGCCAGATGTACCTGCCAGAGGGAAACGAAACTGACCCAGCACCGTCCCAGTCCTGCCCTGGGCAAGAAAACCCACAGGGTGAAGTGAGTCCCACACAGAGGCTCTCTCTCTGTGCCCTCTCCTTGCCCAACAGCCAAAGGCTGGGTGAGTTTCAAGCTGGTAAAAGATAATCACCTCTCTCTCTTAAAATTCGGAGGCAGAACTCCAAAATGTAAGTCTGTACCTCTGTCCCTAGACCTGGAGAATATTCCAGGTAGAAGGGCCATTAAAACTATGCAGCCAAACCCCCTCATTTCAGAGAGGAAACACATGGGGACCCAAAGCAGGGGAGCGCTGTACTCCAAGTCACCAAGCTTATTAGTGACAGAGCCGGAACCAGGAGGGAGGCGCCCACGTCTCTCACTGTGCTGCCCACACTCCCTGCCCAATTCTGCCCGGTGAGCGGAAGGTGGGGAGGACCAGGGACGGTCAGGGAAGACACGTTGTGGGCTGCATGAGCAAAGTGTTAGAAGCGACCTTCTGTAGCAGGGAGCCAAGTGATCACGCAGATGGAGATCCGCAGGCACGAGAGAGAGATGAGAAAGCACGTAGAGCAGCCATTTTCCAGGGTTTCATCTCACGGCACACGTAAACTAGTTACTAAAATTCTGTGGCACACCAAAATTCTAGTTTTTTTGCTGATCTGACAAAATAATAGTTACAGTTTTGATTGATTTACCAAAATAATAACAGTATTAATAATAGTAATTATCTAACCCATTTTGCTCCAAAGTGACTTTTTAAAATATGAGGTGCCTGTCCTGTGTGTACGGATTTCTGGTACCAAGAATTAACCAATCAGATGCAACATTATTATGGGATGTGACCAATTAGATGCAACTGTATTATATGATCCATATATTTATGGTACGAGATAGGGCATTCACACCAGACGGCTATTGTCGTATTGGCTGTTGTCATTTTTTTTTTACTTGGCAATCTGAGGAGAGAGGTCGGTGACCCTGACTGAATAGCACTCAGGTATTGCAAGTTTAAAGATCCTCATGTCACACCAGTGTGCCGCCGCGCAAGGGTTGAGACTGCCGTGTGGAGTGATGAGTCCTCGGCATGGGAAACAGGGCATGAGGGCTGCTTGGGGGCTGACTGGGAGGGGCCCTGTCAGAGAGAAGATGTGGCACCAACAGACGCACGTAGGGAGCAGTCATGGTTGGCCCCGTGCCCAGCGTGGTGGTGATGTGAGGATAGGCTGGTAAGGGACAAGGCTGAGCAGGGCGTGTCACTTCAGAGATAGATGACAAGGGTGTGACGCAGGGGTGGGGGTGGTACTGGAGAGAAAGAGGTTTCACCTTCCCTCCCTCCGCAGGGATGCCTTTGTGCAGGGTCCCCGGTGACTTCAAGCTGGTCAGACCAGGTCACTTCTTCAGCCTGACCTTTGGGACAGAGCCACCCACTTTCTTCAGACACGTTTTTCTCAGGTGCCACGACTCGGCACTCTGCTGGCTTCCCTCCTTCTTCCGAAGCCTGTCCTTCTCCGGTGACCCTGCTTCCTTGGCTGTGCCTCCAAGCGCTGTGACCTCCGGCCCTCTCCAGGTCCTACCCCCTTCATCCTGACCCTTCCTCCCAGGACTGTGAAGGTCATCTACATGCCAAACACTTCAAGTTTTCTCTCTCCAGTATTCATCTTTGCCTTCCCATTCACATGCCTGTGACCAACAGATCACCATTTAAAAACTGGATGGGCCTGACCAGGCAGTGGCGCAGTGGATAGAGCATCAGACTGGGATGCGGAAAGACCCAGGTTCAAGACCCCGAGGTCACCAGCTTGAGCACAGGCTCATCTGGTTTGAGCAAAGCTCACCAGCTTGGACCAAGGTCGCTGGCTTGAGCAATGGGTTACTCGATCTGCTGAAGGCCCACGGTCAAGGCACATATGAGAAAGCAATCAATGAACAACTAAAGTGTCGCAATGAAAAACTGATGATTGATGCTTTTCATTTCTCTCCGTTCCTGTCTGTCTATCTCTCTCTGTCTCTGAAAAAAAAAAAGAAAAGAAAAGAAAAAAAAAAACTGGATGGATCTCTAGGGCACAGTATTAGATCAATAAGAATCCTGAGTTCACCTGACCAGGCAGTGGCACAGTGGATAGAGAATCGGACTGGGATGCAGAGGACCCAGGTTCGAAACCTCAAGGTCACCAGCTTGAGCGTGGGCTCACCAGCTTGAGTGCAGGGTCGCTGGCTTGAGTGTGGGATCATAGACATGACCCCATGGTCTCTGGCTTGAGCCCAAAGTCACTAGCTTGAGCAAGGGGTCACTTGGTCTGCTGTAGCCCCCCAGTCAAGGCACATATGAGAAAGCAATCAATGAACAACTAAGAAGATGCAACAAAGAATTGATGCTTCTCATCTGTTGGGCAGATAAAATATATTATGCTCACTTTGTTAAAGATGGTGCTGCCTACGTGGAGGCCATCATCCAGGTGATATTAATGTGTGTTGGGGGTGGGCTGTGGGCAGGCAGAATCCTTGTAGCCTGGGGCTTGGTTTTGGGATTAAGCCTTTCCCACCCTTTTTGATGTGGGGTGGCACAATCCCATCATGTCCCAGATAAGTGACTTTGTATTAGAGACTTTCCTATTTTGTATATTGGATTAAAGGTTTGGATTTCTACACTATAAAATGGGGACAGAACGGGAGCTTGCTCTCTTGGTTCCTGAGATTATCATTAGAGGAGAGAGCAGAGAGGAAAGGGGAGAGAGGCCACAAGGAGGAGGCCAGGAGAAGCAGCCAAGATGGCGGAGTGTTGAGTGAGAAGCCAGTTTGTGCAGAATTTGTGCAGAATTTGTGCAGGGAGAAGGAGGAAATGGGGAACAGAGGTGAATAAGGCTGGTGAGCTAGAAACCTTTGATTCTAGGAAACTCGGATAAGTCAGTAGCTTTGTGAGCACTGAATGTGAGTGGGTTTGGGAGCCCAGTGTGTGTTTTTACTTGTCCGCTGGATGCAAGCTAGGATTAAAGATGATGGCCCACCAGATTTTGGCTCCATTGTTTCTTTATCGACTGTCCGAATCCAATGCAAACCTGCATGGGCTGGACTGCTATGATAGTGGCCCTGGCTACTGGCTTTACATTATCTCTCTCCCTTCCTGCCTGTCTGTCCCTATCTGCCCCTCTCTCTTTCTCTGTCACAAAAAACAAAAATAAAATATAAGGAATCTTGAGTTCATTGCACACTGTTATCATCGACCTATAATGACCACCCATGAGCCCATGAGGCAGCTCCAGAGCTTGGCTTTGACAGAGCTAGAACTTTTTACACCTGTCTATATGCTTTTCACTTCTTGTTCACTCCCCTACTGTAGAGCCAGTAGCCACGGCCCCCATCACAGCCGCCTGGCCCATGCAGGTTTGAATTTGATTCAAACAGATGGTAATGAAACAACGTAGCCAAGAACTGGTGGGCCATTAGCTTTAATCGTAGCTCGCACCCGGCGGGCAAGAAATACACACAGTGGGAAAACACTTCCCTTTCCATTCACAGCTCCCAAAGCCACTGACTTATCCGAGTTTCCTAGAATCAAAGGTTTCTAGCTCACCAGCCTTATTCACCTCTGCTCCCCATCTCCTTCTCCCTGCACAAACTCTGCACAAACTGGCTTCTCCTTCAGCACTCCGCCATCTTGCCTGCTTCTCCTCTCCTCCACATGGCCTTTCTCTACTCTCCCCTAGCATGGGTTCCTCTGCCCCACTTTAGAGTGTAGAAATCAAAACCTTTAATCTAATATACAAACAAGGAAGTCTCTGATACAAAGTCTCTTAGGGTGGTAAAGGCTTAGTCTTAAAACTAAGCCTTAGGCTATAATGACCCTGCCTGCTTACAGCACACCCCACACCCAATGCAAACTATAAGTGAGCAAACATATATATCACATTTACAAACTTATTTGACCAACACCTATTCTTTTCAACCCAAGTTAATGCTGCTCTAAGTTTTACATTTTTCATTTCCTTGGTTTTCTTTTGAACAGTTTTAAGGCATTTATATTTATGCCTAAAAGAAATATATTTTTTGGTTTCTGTATTTACTGAGTTGTATTGATGGGTGTCATGCTATAGGTGGTCTTCACCAAAAGTTATGTTTCTAAGACCCTTGTTCTATGGCAACTGTGTGACCAGTATACACAGCCGACTGACCCATGCAGGTTCGCATTGGATTCAGACAGATGGTAATGAAACAACGGAGCCAAAACTGGTGGGTCATCATCTTTAATCCTAACTTGCACCTGGCAGGCAAGTAAAAACACACACTGGGCTCCAAAACCCACTCACATTCAGTGCTCACAAAGCTACTGACTTTTCCGAGTTTCCTAGAATCAAAGGTTTCTAGCTCACCAGACTTATTCACCTCTGTTCCCCATCTCCTTCCTTCTCCCTGCACAAACTCTGCACAAAACTGGCTTCTCACTCAGCACTTCATCATCTTGGCTGCTTCTCCTGGCCTCCTCCTCGTGGCCTCTCTCTGCTCTCCTCTCTGCTCTCTCCTCTCTAATGCTAATCTCAGGAACCAAGAGAGTAAGCTCCCGGTCTGCCCCACGTTATATAAAGTGCAGAAATCCAAACCTTTAATCCAATATACAAAATAGGGAAGTCTCTGATACAAAGTCCACCCCACATCAAAAAGGGTGGGAAAGGCTTAGTTCTAAAACCAGGTCCCAGGCTACAAGGATCCTGCCTGCCCACAGCCCTCCACCAACACACATTAATATAATCATGCCCATTCCAAGCAAGAAGGGCAACTAATATCACCTGGGCGACGGGCTTTCACGTGGGCAGTGCTATCTTTAACAAAGTGAGCATAACATATTTTATCTGCCCAACAGCAGCTCACGCAATCATTTCCACTTCTGTACTGTTCTGTTGTCTAAATACCCCAGCAATTATTTATCTATTTTCCTGTCAATAGGCATTTGGGTTATTTCTAGATTTCGGTGAAAAATCAACAGTGATTTTATTCTACCTTCACTCTGCCTCTGGATTTCTGACCGTCTCTCCTCATCCCCCAACGGCCTCAGCACATTAACAGCCTCCTCACTGGAGGGTGCAAACTGACTTTCCTCTGCCATCCTGTCTGAGGTCAGCTCTCCCAAGGGCGACTCCCTTGCTGTCTGGGATTCCTCTGCCCTCCCAGGGTTGGTCGTTTGATTCGATGCTCATCGTTCCAGTGAGATTCCACGTTTACTTATTTCAGAAGTGCTTAAAATGTGCCAGGCTCCAACTTCTGTCTTGGGCAAAATATGGAAGGCTTAGGGGAAAAGTTGAAGGTCACACAATTCTGAGAAGGAGAGATAATAGGGTAAATGATAGGATCGGAATTCAAACTGGCCTTGAGAGGCAAAAGCCTCTGGAGGTGAAATCTGCATCGTGAGACCGAACAGGAATGAATGCAAGACTGCTTTGTTTTGTTTTAAAGAAAAGATTACACGAATGAATGGATTTAATATATATATAGCTGTGCTTAAAGATAAGAACTGGAAGTCTCCTTGGGTGGAGGAAGATATAAGTGAGAATCCAGCCTCTCCCCAGAAGGGAGTGTCCGGGGGGCAAGACAGGGGCATGTCAATCCAGAACACAGGCAGGGCATAAGGAAATGCTTACATTTTGGCTTAAAATTCAACAGAAAAGAAAGCACTGAGGAGATAAGAGTCCCTGTCTAGTAACAGATCAAGCTTTGCATCGTCTGGAGGTACAACAGCCCAGCGCAGCATGTGAGCCTCTAGACTTCTATCTACTTTCCATTCTTAACTCCATAATTGCCTTGCCTGTGAAGCCAGGCTTGCAACAAAACAACTATTTAGAAAGTTAACAAAATAAGTAAGTTCCAGATCAAAGGCAGGGATAAGCCTGCATGGTCCTGCATGGATTAAACCTTCTCTGGAGTTCTTTCTGTGTCAACCTGTTGCTCTTCCGTTTTCAAAAGGACAACGACAAGGCGAGGGAGTCGCCCAGCGTCAGGAACTCACCAGCCAGTGCAGAGTTGCGCCATGCAAGGCCAGAGTACTCTCTGCTCAGTGAAATCTTCAAGCTGTTGACTTCTATTTTCAAGTAAGTGTTTGAAAGGCCAAACCTAGATAATAGACCAGGCCTGTTTTGGAAAACCAAACTCGGGCCCACGGTGGGCAAACCTTGCAGGAAGTTGGACTTGGCTCTGTGTAAGCACCGACTCACACAGGAATTGACTCCTGGGACTGAGGGACGGCCTTCTGGGCTGGGAGGGTCTGCCCGGGGAGATACACTCAGTGCAAGCGGTGTGGCCCTATGAACGGGAGAACCTGAGATACCTGACACATAGCCTTCTCTTACAGACCATCAGCAGGCTCCGGGATTTCTTCTTTATGTCCAGAAGTGCTGAAAAGAACTGGAATAGTCAGGAAAAAGAAGAAGACAAAGGTATCTCCCTTTTGCAGTTTCTACCAAAACAGATGGCATGAGGAATACCATATAAGAAGATAATGCAAGAGAGAGGGGCTTTGGAATAGAGACTTCTTACCTTCACTGTGATTCCTCTGCATCTCACAGCCAATCTCGCTCCCGGGTGGGTGGTGTTCACATCATTTCACGGACTAGAACTGGGAAGAGAGAATACTGACAACACCGACTCCAGCGTGTGCCGGGGGGTTCATTTCATCCTCCCAAAACCGTGAAGAGGTGGGTACCAGTTTCCTGTGGCTACCATAGAAAATGGCCGCAAACTTGCTGGTGTAAAGCAATGGGGATTTATTCTCTCATAGCCCTAGAGGCCAGAAATCTGAAAGCAAGGTGTCGGTGGGGACATACTTCTCGGCATAGGCCCTGGGGGAAACTCTGCCCTGTGCCTCTCCCACCGGCTAGTGGCTGCTGGCATTCTCTGACCTGTGGCCACATCATTCTAGCCTTTGTCTTGGCCTCCACATCCACCTTCTTCTCTGTGTGTCTCTTATAAAGACATTTGTTACTGGATTAGGGCCCACATGGATAATCCTGGATGATCTCATCTCAAGATTCTTAATTTAATTATACTAGTGTTGGTCCAATAAGTTTGTAAATATCATATATATGTTTGCTTGCTTATAGTTTACATTGGGTATGAGGGACAGGCTATAAGCAGGCAAGGTGGTTATAGCCTAGGGCTTAGTTTTAAGACTCAGCTTTTCCGCACACCCTTGACTGTTGCATGATAGGGGGTGGTGCACTCTTATGAGGAATCCCACCATGCCTCAGATAAGTGACTATATCAGAGACTTCCTTGTTTGTATATTGGATTAAAGGTTTTGATTTCTACACAATAAAATGGGGGCTGACCGAGAGCTTGCTCTCTCAGTTCCTGAGATTAGCATTAGAGGAGAGAGCAGAGAAAGGAGAGCAGAGAAATACCACGTGAAGGGGATGAGAAGCAGCCAAGATGGCGGAGTGCTGAAGGAGAAGACAGTTTGTGCAGAGAGAAGGAGATGGGAAACAGAGGTGAATAAGGCTGGTGAGGTAGACACCTTAGATTCTAGGAAACTTGAATAAGTCAGTAGCTTTGTGAGCACTGAAAGAGTGGGTTTGGGAGCCCAGTGTGTGTTTTTACTTGCCCGCCAAGTGCAAGCTAGGATTAAAGCTAATGGCCCACCAGTTCTTGGCTTTGTTATTTCAATACCGTCTGTCTGAATCCTATGCAAACCTGCATGGGCCATGTGGCTGTGATGGTGGCTGTGGCTACTATCCATACACTTAGGAAGGCTCATTTTTCTAAATAAGGTCACATTCACAGCTTCCAGAAACTGGGACACAGACATATCTTTTGGAGGGCCACTATTCAATCTACTACAGAGAGGGTTTTGTCATCTTCATTTTGCTAAGTCTCAGAAAAGTTAACACCATTTTGCAAGATCACATAGCCTGTAAGTGATAGAGCCAGGGTTCAAAAAATTTTGGAATATAGCACTTTAAAAGAAATTTAGGGAGGGGGGATATAACATCAATTTGGAAAGTCTTTTATTATTATTTTGTTTGCTTTTTTTTTTTTTTTAAATCCAGGTTTACTCAAGTGTTCTCATGCAAAACCACATATACAGGAACTCTTAACAGTGCAGCTATGCATGATTGTGGATCAGGCAAGGAAAGTGGGATTGTTAGACACACTAATGCCAACAATATCAACACAGGCCATTTCTCAGGTGACTGCAGATTTTAGGAGCTGCTCATCTGACTTAAATATTTAAGTTTATAATAAAGAATGTAGAGTTATAGTTAAATATTAATAGCAATCTAGCTTTATAATATTTGGGCTCGATTTATTTAAGAATGAGTTTCTGAGATTCCAAGATGAGTGATTCAGGAACAGCCGGTTGTTTTCAGCTATGTGTCTGTGTAGAAATGAAGTTCATTCAATTCTGAGGAAAAAAAACAAAATTAAAAAAATAAATTCTGAAGCTTATAAAAAAAAGCCATAACTGTTGTCTGTGACTTTAATATTCTGTGACTTAGAATTTACTCATTGATTTCATTGTCCTTAAATATAGGTTAAGAGTTTTAAACAGATAAATTATGTTTAAGCTAGCATACCATTTCTAGTTTTAGATATCATTGGCATATATGCTCTCTCGGTAAGGTTGCATCTGAAAACAAGACTTCATTGATAAACAAAACAAAACAAATACCCCCCCAAAACAAAAACACACTTGGTTGATAGAAAGAATGTGAAGTTTAGGGGTAGGTGGTCTTAGGTTCAAACTTCAGCTCTGCCCAGTTCAGTGTGTGTCTGACTGCAGGTATTTCATACATGCTCTCTAGCTAATGGTGGCTTTTCCACGTGCTGGTGCTTATAAATCAGCTGCTTACACATGTCTAGCTTTTTCTCCTCAAGTCTCTGCTTTCTCTTTTGTTTCAGAAAGCATCTCGTGTGAGGAAGCCACCACCCTGCAGGTCGATACGGAAGCTCCTTGCAAAGCCCAAGAAGAGCTTAGAAAGTGAGACAGCACTAGGTGACCGGGCCACCAGCGCCGAGCCCATGGGCGCAGCTCAGCTCCTGACCCGGCTTTGTTTCTCCAAGGCTCCGCCGGGACAATACAGACCTTATGCTAAGTCAACTGACCAGACCTTACCTCCTGCCACCACCCCGCCTCCAGCTTTGGGGACCGCCCGTCATCTCCTACCAGGGACAAAGTAACAAAGACCAGTCTATTTCCCTCCGCGCAGGAGATGCCATCAGGGGAAACAGAGCATGTTTTCTTTATAGTCCAAAATATTCGATTTTCGGCCAGAAGGCCAAACTTGCTGAACTGGGAGGGAGCGAGGTCAGATGGGAGGTAGGGGTGGAGGCGTGGGCTGTTTTTCTAACTTGGGCAGGAGCGTGGACCCCAGCGGGAGCGTGGGGGGCGGGGCGGGGCCCCGCGGGGCCCAGGAGGGGTGTGGGAACCCCGCCAGAACCTGCTGGCACGGATCGGATCCGGCACATTCTTGGCCAGAGAGTCTCTGGATGAGGCAAACTCATGAAGCTGCCGGCCAGGGTAGCCTTTTCTCTGCCTACGTGCTTGCAAACTCTTCAAGGCAAGCACGTGCTCTGCTAGACTCTAAACCGGAAAGTTAGTCCTCTGCAAAAAACAAAGCCACCAGACAAACCCAAAATGTCTAAAGTAGTTCATGAGAAAACACGTCTCCTGGGCATGGACAATCAGATTTCCTCCTGGCGTCTGAGGGGCAGACACGCAGTCTGTCTCGTGGTGAGGATGTGGTCTCCCACTCGGTCTCTCTGACCCCGCCGTCCTCTTCTCCTGTCTGCCGGTACGTGGCAGGCGGAGTGGCCACATCATGTAGCATGGTGATGATGTCATTTGATGGATTTAACGTTCTGTCTCTCCTCGTTGCCTATAACATAAGCTCAGACTCTTGGTCCCGCCACTCAAATCCTCCACAACCAGGTTTGCTTTCTGTTCCCCATTCATACCTCCTGCTCAATTCCGTGTGTCCTTCCTCCCGCGGTTCCCATGGTTCCCAGTGCCCTCCGCACCCCCCACCTGCCCACGTCTCAGTTCCGCCTTCTCTGAGATACCGACTTCAGACGCTGTACCTTCTACAAAGGCTTCCCGACCCACATTCATTAGGAAACGCAGAGTTCCTCTAGACTTGACCTTTCTTGACAAGCGAGATGATTTGCGGCTGCAGCAGCCTGCAGCCTTAGCTGCAAAACTGAAAATCAATTCCAGGACAGCGTGCAATTTAACTGAAAAAAAAAAAAAATCTTACAGAGTTCTTAGCATTGTTGTGGCATGTAGTAGATGCTTTAAAAGTCCACTTTTTATTCATTTTTATGCAAATTGCATTCTACTTTTATTTTACGGTCGTGAGAAATAGATTCCAATTATTTTTGAAAGTCTGCCTTTGAAAGAATTCCTGGAAGACTTGAGAAAGCCTATGAAAAAAAAATCATGGAATCGATAGACAACTTTGGACTTACATGTTTATCACCGCGTGTGCTAATTCACATATGGAATCCTCATGGTAAGTCTAACATACCTTAGACGCTTTAACTAACCATTATACCCGACCTGCTCCCAAAAGGAGCTGTAGAATCAGCATACTGGAGAAGTCTTGTTCGCTGCTCAGACTTCCAGAACACAGAGCTGCCGTCCCACATTCATAGAGCATGTCAGGGTTTTCAAAGTCTTTTTGGTCACGATGACAATCCTGGGAGTTAGGGATACTTAGTGCCCACTTACAAAGGGTGAAAAAGGGCTTTGCAGTGACCGAGTGAGGCCACCAGGCTAATGTCATAGCCAGCGCAGAGACACATAAGGCATGTGGGCTTGGGGCCGATACTCAATAAGAATTTACACAGTAAATGAATGGACCAATGAGAGCAGTGAGCTCCCTTCTGCTCCGACAGAAATGTCATTTGTTAGGAGTTAGGGAAGGGTAATGTTCACCTCGAGGTCCTTTAAAAATCTGCGGGATTGTATCTGTTGGACCATTTCAATTTTACCAGAGATTCTACAGATATTCGCTTAACAAAAAGGGAGATTTATTGGCTCCTAAAAATGGAAAGCACAGGGACCAAGCTGCCTTCTCAGAGTTGACTCAGGGCTCAAGTAATGGTATCAGTCTTCTCTCTCTCTCTCTCTCTCTCTCTCTCTCTCTCTCACACACACACACACACACACACACACACTTCCCCTACTCAGAGCACAGACAACACCAGCACTTTAACCTTCATGTACTTCCTGTTCTGTGGTCAGGATGATGAGAGGGGCATGTCCTGGGCATCAACAGCTAACACAGCATCCTGACAACACGATGTCAAGTGATTTCAGAGTTATTTATGGGCTGTCCAAGGCCCACACTGTGTGGATTTCGTAGTGATACGAGCTTCTGATGGCCCGGTCTAGCCCCACCTATAGGGCACTGTAACAGTTAATTCCTCCTGAGCACCTACCTATTGGCAGCTGCTGTTTTTTTTGTATCTATGTTTTATCTTATTGAGTCCTTGGAGCAGCCCTACAACCTAGTTTTATTATTACCCTCACGTACAGGTGAGGAAAGTGAGGCACAGATCATGGAAGTAACTTCTCCAGTTTTGTAACAGGTGGTAGAACGAGATATCCAGGTGTGAATGGCCTAGTTCCAGAGACAGCACTCATAACCACGCCTTTCAGCGGCCACCTGCACGACTCCTACGTTTCATGTGGTTTAGTGAAAACCTCAGGTCCTCGTGAGTAACCATATGTAATTGGTGAAAGAAATAGAGATTATGAATGTATTCACAGTGCACAATGCCTAGGAGGGGCCCCGTTAATTCTAATTAACACTCTCTTCCGAGAAGATGCTGCTTTCTGAACCCTAGTGTACCCCAGGACATCACAGGGGTAGCCTGAGACAACAGTGACTGGAAGTGCCATTGACTTTGAGATCTTTGTGTTAACAAGTTTGCATCTTTGATACAGGGGTTATATACTAGTCTGTCAAAATCGAGATGGTAAATACTATTTAGGGATGTGAGAGACAGAAACCTAATTCAAATTAGCTTAAGCCTAAAAGAGGAATTTGTTTGTTCTCATAAAAAAACTTGTTCTCACAAACACTGAGTAGAGCCAGTGTTCAAATAATCCTTTTAGTAATCTGCTTTTGTCTCCCAGTTCTACTTGCCTTTATGTTCCCTTCCTTCTCCAGGTTGCTAAAGATGATCGCTGTATACCTTCTCTCCACACTCATCTTAGTTTAGCACACTGACCTCCACCTTCTTGCAAAGAGGAGTTTTGCTTGAAACTTTCACCAGCAGTCCTGGGAACCTCCCCTTGGTCTGTCACATGCCCATGCCTGAAACAAGGAGTGTGGCTGTAGGGATTCTGTGTTCTGATTGGCTCCAAGCAACTCACCCTCATTTCTACAAGGAGTAAGTAGGGTGAAGTTACCAGAAGAAGGGAGAGAGAACCAGGGCAAGCTAAAACCAGTCTTCCCTACAGAGCACTATGAACAAAGGTGCAAAATCCCAATCTGTTCAGCGGAGAAAACAGTTCTTGAGTTTCATCTGGAGAAGGCAAGCTTCACTTTAATTGGAGAAAGTCAGAGTTTGGCCTCAATAACTTTTCGCTGTACTATCCCTGTTCACACCCCACTTATTTATTTTTATTTATTTATTTATTTATTTTGTATTTTTCTGAAGCTGGAAACGGGGAGAGATAGTCAGACAGACTCCCGCATGCGCCCGACCAGGATCCACCCGGCACGCCCACCAGGGGCGAAGCTCTGCCCACCAGGGGGTGATGCTCTGCCCCTCCGGGGCGTCACTTTACCGTGACCAGAGCCACTCTAGTGCCTGGGGCAGAGGCCAAGGAGCCATCCCCAGCGCCCGGGCCATCTTTGCTCCAATGGAGCCTTGGCTGCGGGAGGGGAAGAGAGAGACAGAGAGGAAGGAGGGGGAGGGGGTGGAGAAGCAAATGGGCGCTTCTCCTATGTGCCCTGGCCGGGAATCGAACCCGGGTCCCCCGCACACCAGGCCGACGCTCTACCGCTGAGCCAACCAGCCAGGGCCCACACCCCACTTATTTATTAAGCACTTACTATGCATCTCCTGTGAAAGGAACTAAGGGTACAAAGGGGAACTTGTACACCTGATGCCCCTTTAGTCCTATGATGATTGTTGGGGTGGGGAAGACAAGAATTTCAATAGTTACCTTGCCATCTATACTCCAGACACAAAAGCAGTTTTTGAGTAACATGAATTCAAATGTTAAGTGTAAAGTTATTAATCACTGAAAGAAAATATAGCAATGTATTCGTGTAATGAGTTGAAGAAAAATGTATTCACCAAAAGCTTTTGGAAGACAGTAGTATAGTTGTTTGGGAAGATCAAGACCTCTAAGGGACACTTACATATCAAATGATGACCCATTAACTGCTCTGCATAATGAATGAACTTTTGGTGTTCATTGGAGAGAGAAATGGAGAGATTTGGCAAGATGAGAAAAAGACAGCGGCACGGTTGTACATCATGGTGATGTGTCCATCATGAATTCCTCCCTCCAGGAACTCCCCCAGTCTTCACCAATTGTCGCGAGTGGATTTACTGTGAAAACTGGTGAAGGGGGCTGAGCTTCCTCCACACAGTGCCTGTGACTGCAGATGCCACAGCTGGAGTGACTGAGTTGACATCTGGATTACATTTGCCTAATCACAGGGTGGGGACAGACTCTCAAAGCATGACCCCAACGGCAGAAACCATAAAAGAAACTAGGGCTAAATATGGCCACATCACACAAAACATATTCCGAATGGTTAAAATGCCATAAACAAAGTTAAATTATCAAAGACAAGCTGAAATGAATATATATATATATATATATTGCCATATAAAGTACAAAAGCCTACCTTTAAATGATTTTACAGCATTTAAAAACAATGGCAAATAACCCAATAGAAAGATAGGCAGGGAATATAAGCTGGTTATTTTCAAAAGAAAAAAAATACGAGAAAATGCAAATGATCAATGAATATACTAAGATGAATTTAGTCAATAATGAAGGAAACATTACTTACAGTTAAGTAATAACAAAATGCCACTAAGCACTTATTGCATTGTAATTAAAAAGGAGAGTAGGAACTGCCCATGCTTGCTATGTTGTGAACAGATGGGTACCTTAAGATCCTGATCAACGGAGTTAAACTTTCAAAAGAAGAGTTTGGCAGTATATTCTAAACCCTTCAAAGTGTATATATCTTTAATGGAAAAAAGTATTGATATTTCTGGGTATTTTATCCTAAAAACATTTATATAAATGTGAAAAGGTATGAGGGTGGGCTACTGACTGTAACTTATTTATAAAAGTGAAAAATTAGAAACAACCTAACGTTCAAGGCTACAGGTTGGTTATCAGAACCATGCGGTGAATTGCCTGGCAGCTTCTCGCTTAGGATACAGACGGACATGGACAGACATTGGAATCTAGTTCCAATCTGCATCTTAGGGGGTGACAAACGCAGACTGGGAAAGCATACGTGTGCTGTGAACCTAAGCTTGGCTGTGCACACAAACACACACACGCACGCAAAGGAAGACACAGGTTATTTTTGGGTGATTGATTAACAGGTGCTTTTCAGTTCCGTTTTGTTTTTTATTTACTTAATTGGTCTCAATGTTCTGAGTATCCTAAAAAGAACACTGGATTCTGTAATCACAAAACAGTAACTACAGAGTGATGGTGGCGGGTTGTGACCTGGGTGAGGGAAGCGCGGAGTGCGGGAGGGGTGCAGGGGAGAGGTCCCTGAAACCCCCAGGAGACCCCAGGCGTGGGTCTGAGCCCTCGGCCTCATGACATTCCCTCTCTTCTAAGTACTCATCCCCTCCCGAGTGAGCGTCTCTCCGCTCCGCGTCTGACTCCCGAGGACATACATCTCCAATGACCTGGACTGGCCTTGATTCCAAGTATCAGGCGCCCATCAGAATGTACCCACCCTCAACCCCACCCGGAGCCCTGGTTTCCACCAGCATGTTCTTGTTTCTGTGGCTTCTGCCCAGGCTGTGCTCGCCACCTGAAAAGCCACCCCTGTGTTCTCCATCTGGCGATCTCTGAGAGCATGGCTTAAATGTCAGATTCCCCATGGGTGCTTCGCAAGCAGACTGACTCGCTCTTTCCTCCGAGCTCTGGCCACGCCCCCACCCCAGCATGCTCTGCACCTCACTCCTGGTCGTTCGGATGCCAGGATCCTGCCTGCCCGCCTGCTCCCCACCTGCCCTCGGGCTGGGATTTGGGCAAAGTGGCTCCTGTAAAACCAACCTCAAAGGTGAGCTGCTCACCTGAGCCGGAGATTACACAGGGCCCCTCCTACCTTACTGTTTGGCATAGAACCCAACCCTTTTCCTGTGACTGATGAGACCCTCGTGGTTCTGACATTTCTTTTCAGGTCTGCTTCCCCCTCTGGAATGTGGCCACCGTGGCAGGAACTGGGGGAGTCAGGAGGGTGATGGGAAGTCACTGGCTCTGAGTATGCTGCCCAGGGCTTCATGGTCCAGCAGGCTTCCAACGGCCAGGCACAGCCCTGGTGCCCCGCAACGTGCTCATTGGCAGCCTGGCCCAGCGCCCCCTCCCCCACCATTCAGGGCTGCCATTTATTTCCAGTATCCTAAGCTGTTGAATCGAGAACCACAAGGTTTTTGCAACCCTTGGTGTCAGCATTTGATGGCGTTTCTGTTTGTTCTCGAAGACTGATTGGAAAGGCATGTCTCCTGATGATGTGATGTGCTGGGTATTCTTGCAGGGGGATACTGGATCAGATTTTGGTTTTAAGATGATCCCTTGGTCTGAGTAGCAGCGAGAAGATGGGTCAGAGGACCCTTACGTGCCAGTTGGCATGGGCAGGAGTTACAAGAGTGGAGGAGGGAAAACGCAGACCTGTTAGGGGTCTATCTGGGGGCACAAGAGCTAGAACTCCCTGCTGTGTGTGATTTAGAAGGGGGAGACAACAAAGGAAAATCACGGGAAATTCTTTTGTTTCGTCTATTGAGCGAGCATCTGTCTGAGGGGATGGTGTCATGTTTACTGGGTGACAAGGGGGTGGGGAAGCATAGGTAATGACTTTGGAACAGTTTATAGGATGTGGGGGAGGGAGGGGAAGGGGGGTTCTGTTTCCAACACATTACATTTGAGATGTCTGAGATGTGCAGACTCAGAGACATCCAAGCGAAGGTGCCAGTGGTGCTTCTGTCAGGGCTGGAGACAGAGCTCTGGAGTCACCATCAGGGGGTGGCACTGAAATCCCCAGGACAAGCTGTAGAGAAGGGTTGTAGAGAGGATGCAAGAACCAGGCGAAGAGCTGGGCCGCCTCGCGTAATCTTCCTGTGTCACACCTTACACACTTGTAACACGGGGACTGCACAGTGCCTGGCAGGTGGCAACACTGTGGAAACACAGCTTTGATTGTTAGCATCGTGACAGCTCAGACAGTTCTGCAGAAGGGGGGGGGTCAGCCGTGAAGACACAGAGGAACCAGGGAGGCCTGGGGGAATGCAGAGCGTGGAGCTCCTTCTAGGGAGTGCGGGTGCCTGTGCACATGCATGTATAGAGGTGCATGTGTGTGTTACAGGTGTGTGCATGCATGTGTGTGTGGCTGTGATGGAAAAAGAAGAAGCATAAAAACTCAGACAAGACAAAGTCCATCCCTGTCCTTAAGAAAACCCTCTTCCGACAGCAGACTCAGTTCCTCTCTATTTATAGCCTGATTCTATGCAAAGATGACTTTTTAGGGCACCGTTTGCTGATAAGAGCAACAACAAAACCTAACACCGAGGGGATGTGTACAAGCCCGTTAGCGGTCCAGGCCGCCTACGTCCGCCCGCATCCAGGGTGACTTCCACCCCGAGGAGGGCCGCTGTGAGGGTCACTGGGCTTTCTCGCACGGGCATTATGTGATCAGAGTAGGGGGCAGAGACAGCGGGAGAAATTCTGGAAATACCATTGCAAGGAGTTGATTTAATCATGAGAAAGCAGTGTGTCCTGTATCTCATTCTATTTACTGAGTTCTCAGAGCACTTTGGGAGCCGAGTCTCCCGAGATCATCACAATAAATACATGTGACCTTTAAGAGCAGGCTGAGACGTGCAGAGCGCATCCGCCCCCTGTGAGCTCGTGGTCCCGCCCACTGGGACGGAGGAGAGCCACAGAGAGCCTGGACCAGGTGGCCTGACCCCGCCTTGCCCCCCCCCCCCCCCCCCCCCCCGTGAGTTTGCTAGAGCTGCCATTAACCAACGACCACAAACCAGGTGGCTCAGCGCAGGAGCTAGTTACTGTCTCCCAGTACAGGAGGCCGGAAGTCTGGCCTGGAGGAGTTGGTAGGACTGGCTCTTCTGAGGGCTCTAAAGGAGAGGGGTTCAGGCCTCCCCAGTCGCGCTGGCGGCTGACCGCGACCCTCGGTGTCTTAGCTTGTGCATGGTTGGTTCCGATCTCCACCTGCGTCACCACGTGGCTTCTCCTGTGTGCCCCTCTGGGTTTTCACGTGGCCTATTCAAAGTATAGCAGCCCAAGATGAGCTCATCTTAATTACATCTGCAGAGATCCTATTTCCAAATAAGGTCCCATGCTGAGATTCCGGGTGAAAAGGAGTTTTTAGGGAGCACTATTCACTTGGTGCAGTCTCTTAGAAGCTGTACAAGGTGCTCAGAGGGGAAGTTCCTTCCTGGATGGTATGTACGGTAAGTCTTATACTCCTGGGCTGAGGCCAACGGAAGCCAGGCAGGAGACACACCCAACACAGGGCGGAGAGTCAGGACCATAAACGCTGTGCTGTAAGGTCGATTCTGGCTGTGCTGGGAGACCACAGACCTCTGAGCCTGCCTTCTGTTTTCCTCTTTTGATTCCAAGCTCCTTGAAGAAAGCAACAACATTTTTTGAAAAATTTTGTTTCCATTGCTGTATCTTCAGAGCTTTCTACAATACATGGTCAAGAGCAGCGGTTTACTAAATTATCTCGGCATGGACTTTAACCTGAGGATAATGTCTGTCACGGAAGTCGGTGGGATCGAGTGGCATGAAAGGAGACGAAATCGCTGTTGTAGCACCGAAAGCACAGAGACATTCAGAGAGATGCCGGGGAAGACTGTATTCATCAGTGAGAACTCAGGGAAGGTCAGGGGAGAGGGCGCCGAGTCCAGTGTAATGGAGGATGAGAAGGAAGAGATAGGCCAGCTTGACACGCCACCAGGACATCCTGGACTCGACCTGCAGACAGCTCTTCATCGCTGGTCCGCATCAGGCTCTGCGTGCGTGGCTGGGAATGCCCCAGTGAGCTGCCCTGTGCTCTTCACCTCCTCCGTTTGGCCTGACCAGGCGGTGGCGCAGTGGATAGAGAGTCGGACTGGGACGCGGACAACCGTGGTTCGAAACCGCAAGGTCGTCAGCTTGAGCGCAGGCTCATCTGGTTTGAGCAAGCCTCACCAGCTTGAGCCCAAGGTCACCGGTTCGAGCAAGGGGTCACTCGGTCTGCTGTAACTCCCCAGGCAAGGCACGTATGAGAAATCAATCAGTGAACAACTAAGGTGCCGCAACAAAGATTTGGTGCTTTTCATCTCTTTCCTTTCCTGCCTATCTGTCCCTCTCTTTGTCTCAAAAAAAAAAAAAAAAAAAAAAAAAATAGAGATTTTTACCTCTTCTGTTCGGTAGAGAAAACAGGTTAATATAATGTTATAGGATTCTGTGGGGACATTGGGGGAAATAATGTCTATGAAATACTTTAGATATACACAAAAGTATAAATACAATAATAATGACCATCATATAGCCAGGAATGAAGCATTGTGGATACGAGGGAAGCTCCCTGTGTTCTCCTATTGATGGGCACCACCTCCGTGCCAGGCAGGAACATTGTTCATGCAGTAAGTGATAAAGAAGGTAAAAGTGATGATGTAGGTGAAGAGGACCGGCCCGGGGTGGTGCATGGCGTAAGAACTCAGCTCAGGAGTCCCTAACCTCCCATCACGGAAAACAGCACGTGTAGACTTGTGTTCCCTGGTGGTGTTTGTTGCTTTCCAAGCAAAAGAAACCGGCTCTGATTCTAAAGGCCTGAGGTCTGTGAACTGCACAGCCCTCCTCCCTGGGCACCGTTTCCAAGGCAGACGTCACCCAGGTAACCATAATGCCGCAGGCTGTCCAGTGAGGCTTCTGCCAAACCTTGACATTGGAAGGCAGTCCCCAATTCCAATGCTAATAGAAGGCATTTTGCAGGTGTAATTAAGGTCTCCAATCAGTTTTCCTTAAGATGGGAGATGGGGAGTTGATCTGGGGCCTGACCTAATCATGTGAGACCCATACATCTTGGTCTAGAGGCCCCAGACAGGGGAAGTCCGGCACTCACAGTGCGAAGAAGAGCAGGCACATGAGTAGTTCTTTCTGCTGACTTGAGGACAGAGGGGACCAGTAAAGCCATCCCCACTAAACAATGTCCGTGAACCTGATCAGAGACCAGTGAGAAAATAGAAACGTCAGTTATCCAGCCACAAGGAACCGAATCCTGCCAAGAACCTCATTTTTCTAGAACCAGATTTTCCTCAGAGCCTCCACAGGGGCGCACAGCCTGGTCGACACCTGGACTGCAGTCTTCTGCTGCCCAGAGAATGTTAGACCTGCAGAATTGTTAGATAGTGACTGGGTATTGTTTTAAACCGGAATGTTGTGGTAATTTATTTTAGCCGCATAGAGAATTAATAAAGGCCGCGAGGCACGGGCACCCTGTAGTCAGTGGTGGCTGCTTCTCATGGGAAGCTGTCTCAGCTCAGGCGGCTTGTGGATTCTTGACAATAGTATAGTGTTCTTGGCAGCCCTGATATTATCTCCAGCTCTCTCCATCCCTTAGAGACGGGGGAAGAACATCTCATTGGTCCCTGCGTTCTGCTGGAAGGAGCATTGCCCAACAGAGGAAGGGGCAAGAGGAAGGAGAAGGCTCTTTTAATGGCGACCCAGTGAGGAGACACCGTGCCAGGTGAAGGGATCGGGCAGCTGGACCTGACAGCAGAGGCTGAAGAGGGACACTTTCCCCAAAGGGTGTTCCATGAATAATGACATGGACCACAGGACCAAACCCTACCTGTATCCAGAGGAGGCAGACAGATTCATACCAAACTGTGAAATGACAAGGTTTGTCTCTCAAAAACTTCGACAGGGGACCAATCTCACCCGTTTGTTTTATGTCTTTTTGGCCTCGATGGTATATTCTTAAATGGCTGCTTCTATGACTCCCACCTCCGTGCTCTCTTGCATCGTAACCTTGCCTCCATCTCCTTAAGAACTGATGGCTGTTTTCCTTTGGATCTCGGCTGGCCTCAGTGACTTACTTGACCAAGAGAATTAAAGAAAAGCGATATTTTGGGGCTCCCAAGACTAGGTCACAAGAAACTGTGAGGTTTTCGTCGAAGTCCTTGGAAATGCTCTTGCTGGGGGGCACTTCCTCTGGGAACCCACCTACCGTCCCGTCATCAGCTCATACGGCATGGAGAGGCCACGTGCGGGCTCTCTGGACGGCATCTTCACCTGAGCTGCCGGGTGAGAGCAGCACAAAATGCCTTCCATACGAGGAGCCATCCTGGATGCCCAGCCTCCAGGTGACCACAGCTCCAGATGCCCCATTCAAGGACGGCCCAGCTGAGGCTGGTATAATTATAGAACTATGGGAGATAATAAGAAATTGTTTCAAGCCAAATTTTAGATTCTGTAATACAGTCTAGAGATAAGTGGAAGACTCCCTTTTCTCTTTTCCCTGTGCCTTCTAAGTCCTCAAGGGAGTTAAAAGTCACATGACTAGGATGTGTAGTTGGGCGTGGAACGCAGGTGCATGTGACTCCATTGAACACACATTTCTAAGGAGGTGTGTGTCTTAGCTCAGGCTGCTATGACACAATGCCATAGGCTGTGTGGCTTAAACAAGAGATACATAGTTTCTCTAGTTTCTCACACCTCTAGAAGTTGGGAAGTCCAAGTTCAAAGAGCTAGTCTGTTAGGTTCTCTGTGAAGGCTCCCTTTGTGAGACTGCCTTCTTGCTTTGTCACAGGGGAGAGAGAGGGAGGGCAAGCTCTCTGATGTCTTCCAGGGGCACCAGTCCCATCACGACATCATCCTCATGACCTCATCTGAAACTACCTCTCAAAGACCTCACCTCCTGATGCCATCACATTGGGGTTCGGAGGTTCAACCCATGAATTTGGGGAAGACACAAATATTGAGTCCATAACAGGAGGATCTTCCAAACACCATGATCAAGAGCCCCGTAACCCCTGAACCGGATGCCTTGGAGATGAAGTGAATCGCAATCCTGAATGACGGAGAGGAGTGAGCCAGCCTCCGTGGATGGCCGGTTTTCACGCCACCCTGGAGTTAGAGCTGCCCTTGCACATGAAGAGGCCCTGGCCATTAAGCCATTCAGGCCCACACCAGCACACTCTGAGCCAAGGACACCTTCATCACCCTGGTAACGATTTGGGTTCCACAGCGGGGGCCCCATTCCGGAGGCCGGGGAACAGGCAGAGGTGGAGAGAGGAGACACAAAGTGATACTTCTCAGAAAGAAGCCCAGGGGGAAAATCACAAAGGCCACATTTGCCTGAGTCTAATATTTGCCATTCCCCAACCGCCCATCGGCAAACAGCAGCAGGGTGGAGCCCGTGGGCATGGACACGGCCTGGGTTGAGCGCTGCTTCTTGCTCTTACTGGCTTTTCCAAGAAACCTGTTGTATCCTGCAGACATCACAGGATTTCTCTGCCCAGCCCCTCGCTGCTCCCTTTCCTCTCCCATTCTCCTCACATGCAACACAAAAAAGGGCTGGAAAGGAGACAATCGCAAATTAACACTTATGAGCACTCACTGTGTTTTAGATACCCTATTGGGTATGCAGTGTGATTATTTGATTCTCATGATAATCCCAGGAAAAGGAAGAACCTGTGGAGGGCAAGAATAGTTATGATCAGAGATGTTAAGTAAAATGCCCAAAGTCACACAGCCCTTAGCTGAGGCAGAGCTTGGCTGCCCTGCGATCCCTACTCTGTCTACCTTGTCTTTCCAGCAGGAAACCAAAGCAAGACAAAAGCAGGTACTGTGGGCGAGATAGTCTTCCACTTTCTAGACCAGAACTTGAAATAAAATTCTCCCTCTTATTGCCCCCCTAGGAGCCAACCTCAGAAGTCCAGTGCCTGTCCTAAGGAAACCTTGGGGAAAGTTTCCTGGGGACAATGTCTGACCGTCCATTGTGCCTTTAAGCAACATTTCCTGAGGTCCTCAGGACAGTCTATGTCATGAGTGAGGCTAAAAACATGAGAGATTCAATTCAATCGTTTTTTAGAAATGTCAGCCCTGCTCCTGCTTGTTTTATTTCTGAACAAAAAAAAAAGATAAACAAGGCCACCCTTACCCTTCCGTTAATAATGGTATATGCCGTGACCAAGCATTTAAAAGTATCATATACCCTTTCTGTGTAATTCTCACAAGGATTCTGCCAGGAAGCGATTCGTAGAGCCATCATAGAAAGAGAAAGATGACATCACACAGGCTGGATAGACCCCGGCGATGTCTGAGGCTGTGGAAGTTGGGCATTGCCGTGGGCACCACCTCGATACCAGCGGTGGGAGGATCCTCCATCAGCATCCAAAGGGTCTGTTATCTGAAGACAGCCTAACGACAGTAGGGAAACAAGTTAAAAGTAGTCTGTTTTGTGTGACCGCTACGCCCCGATAATGCTAAGCAATGTCAGTGATCAAATGCTCTGTTCTGAAAAAGATCTTTTGCCACTCATGGTGGTAAACAATTCAGCGGTTACCACTACGCTTTAATATATATGCGAGCTCCAGATCAGCTCTGTTTTGCTCCCTATACTTTAATGCGGGGCATAGTCTACATGGACGCTCACTCAGAGGCCTCCCAGGCGCCCCATTCATCCTGGACTCCCACGGGCTCAGCTACGGGCTCTCGTTTCAGGAGTCAAGTTGCTATGGCTTGACGTTGTTTGAGCTCACCTTAGGGGCGGTTCCTGTCTTCAGCACAACATAATTCAGCTACTAGTGATTGAAAAGGGGATTTAGGGAGTAAAATGTTAACAAAAGATTCACAAAGTTAAAATCAATCTCACCTGAAGCCACCACCATATATTTTCAGAATATTGAATTAGTAGGGATTAGGCATCGGATTTTTTTTTTCTCAATTAATTTTAAGATGATTCAATATTGCATTTAAGTCTGATAAGATGCAATTCTTTTTCCCTGTCACCAATTAGTGTCACGTTAGTACTCAAGGGAAGGACGTTCTGCTGGGGCCAGGTGGACCAATACATGCCTCAAATTGTCTTTGATGCTTATTGGTGACAGCAACAAACATCAGGACAAGGTAGGCCTGAGCCAGCGAAGAAGCAAATTTTTCCAGGAGCTGCCTTCATGGGTTTGCCTTTTTATTGGCAAATCTGCTCTTTCCCAGTGAGTTTGCTTGGCTGGGTTCCCATGACTCAAAGGTGCCTTGTTTTATACCAAAGTCGTTTCAATGACCAGAGAGGCCCAGGCCATAGCGGGTGCTGGTGGCTGTTCTGGAGACTGGTCAGGGGGCCAGGGAAACCTTCAGGTCAGCATAGAAAGACCTCATTTATAAACCGAGGACAGGTTCCCGGTGGTGGAATCCCATCCTTCCACTATTTTTTTTTTCTTCTCAAAATACTAATTTGTATCTAGAGTAGAGGTAGGCAATGTTTTTCTGTAAGGGTCGAATCGTAAACACGTTGTGCATTGTGGGCCAGAAGGTCTCTGCTGCGATTTCTTAGCTCTGCCATTGTAAGATGGCAAAGAGTAACAGAAACCAAAACCACTGCTGACAAACAAATGAATGGGAACAAATGACTGCGTTCCAATAAAACTGTGTTTTCGGAGACAGGTGGTGGACGGGGGAGATTGAGCCCACAGGCCATGGCTTTCTGGCCCCTGATAACTTCCGCTGCTTAGAACGTAGCTCAGGGTGAGTTGGCTTTTCTCCCTACATTCCGTCCGCTGATTGTCTACAGAGGGCTGGAGCAGACACACACTGTGCCTGGGCTCCCCACGCAGCATTCAGAATCTTGAAGTCAGTATTCAGGCAGAGCCCATTCCATACAGATATCTGTGAAAATATCTAGAAGGGGTTCTTTATCTGAGATTTTATAAGAATGATAAAATTAGCTGTTACTGATGATCCCATCTCCTAGAATAATTACTCCAAGCATACTTGCATACAAACAAACAAACAAACAAACACAAAAAGGATGCTGTTGTTAGTCTCCTGAAATAAAATTAACGTGCAAAAAAATTAATGATGTCAAGAGAGCCGTGAATAAAATTTAACATCTATTAATAATAAAAATGCTTAATATGCAAGGACTTGAAGTCTACATTATTAACAAGACAAAGTAAACTCCAAAACAGCTAATGTCATGCTTAATGATGAAATGTCAGACGATTCTGCAGTGAAATCAAGAATAAAACCAAGCTCTTAGTGTCACACTTATTATTTAATTGTATTTTACATATTCTGGGTAGTCTATGACTTACACAAAAATAAGCATTATAAGTATCAATATAAGAAAGAATAGTCTTACAATGAGGATGGTTTAGTACTTACCAAAATCCAAATGAATCAACTAAATACTATTAGAATTAATAAAAATTTAAAACGAATAAAGGGGCTGAGAGAAGATAAATATGTAAAAATCAGTGACATTCCTTTAAACCAGCAACTATTAGTGTGAAAACATAAGGAAAATATAAATCAAATGCAGAATGGCAGTTAATAATAAAACATTAAGCAATAATTTTGAGCAAAAAACATGCATGTTTATATATCTTTACTAAAATATCCATATGATTTAAATAAAAACTTCCCTGGTCCCCACCCAGGAGCAGAAAAGGGAGTGGAGTTAGGCACTAACCCAGTGGGAACATCCTAGGAGTCTTTCTTTCCATTGGTGTCACAACACAAGCAGACTAGAAGTTAAAACCTGGACCATTAATCTCAGGTAACCAGTGGCCCCATGTAAAGCCAGTAGCCATGGCCACCATCACAGCAGCCTGGCCCGTGCAGGTTCGAATTTGATTCAGACAGATGGTAATGAAACAATGGAGCCAAGAACTGTTGGGCCATTAGCTTTAATCCTACCTCGCACCCTGCGGGCAAGAAATACACACAGTGGGAAAACATTTCCCTTTCCATTCAGGGCTCCCAAAGCCACTGACTTATCCAACTTTCCTAGAATCAAAGTTTCTACCTCACCAGCCTTATTCACTGCTGTTCCTCATCTCCTTCTCTCTGCACAAACTGCACAAACTGGCTTCTCCTTCAGCACTCCGCCATCTTGGCTGCTTCTCCTCTCCTCCACGTGGCCTTTCTCTGCTCTCTCCTCTAATGCTAATCTCAGGAACTGAGAGAGAGAGCAAGCTCTCGGTCTGCCCCACTTTATAGTATAGAAATCAAAAGGTTTAATCCAATATAGAAACAAGGAAGTCTCTGATACAAAATCACTTATCTGAGGCATAATGGGATTCCTCATAAGAGTGCACCACCGGACATCATGCAATCAGTCAAGGGTGTGGGGAAAAGCTTAGTCTTAAAACTAAGGCTTTGGCTATAATGACCTGGCCTGCTTATAGCCTGTCCCCCACACCCAATGCAAACTATAAGCAAGCAAACATATATATCTTATTTACAAACTTATTTGACCAACACCCCACTAGTGGTAAAGGAAGAACATTCTAGTGATGTTAAGAGACAGGAGAATGTGTTGTATAACAAAACATTTGTCTGGTCTTTGTCCAAGGTTTCTGTCACAGAGCTTTAAAACCCTGGGTATTTCCCGAGTGATAAAAGTGTCTTTGTTATTTATGAGTCTCATGGACCACACCTGAGGTTTATGCTAATGAAATGACTCCTAGATAATTTCAGGCTGGGGACTAGTCACTAAAAAGACTAACCACATAATTTGAGGGCTGAGACTTGGAGACAGCCTGACTGTGGGGAAAGGAAGGAGGTTGGAGATGGGGTTCAACCATGTGGCCAACAATTTGGTCAGTCACGCCCACAGAATGAGACGCCACTCTAAAAGCTGGTCACCACGCTTGTTGGAGCTTCCTGGTTGGCCAGCACCTGGATGTGCTGGGGGAGGGCTATTCCCTGGTTCCATGGGGTGGGGGCATGGGAGTTCTGCATTCAGGGCTCTCCTAAGACTGGCCCTATTTGTCTTTTCGCTTGGCAGTTCCTGAATTGTATTCCTTCTGCTGTAATTATAAATACAATGCTTTCCCGAGTTCTGTCAGTCATTCTAGTAAATTGCCATATTAGGAGAGGTCAGGGGAACTCCTGAATTGCAGCCTGTTGGTCAGAAGCATGGCTGGCTTGGGGACTTCACTGGTGGCTGCCGTGAGGGGAGTCTTGTTGGAGCTGTGCCCTTTCACTTGTGGGGTCCGCACTCCTTCTGGGTGGCTAGTCCAGGAATGGAACTCCTGTATGCCATTTGGCACCAGAATACATGGAAAGCATGTGTCCCTGAGTAAATAATCACCATTATGTATGCGTTAAACAGTGTTACAGTACAAAGTCTCCTAGCCTTTAATAACAGTCACGCCCTCTTATCTGAAACCCTTAGGGCCAGAGTTCTGCTGTGTTTCAGAATTTTTAGGAAGGTGTGTGTAAGACTCTCAGGAGAGGATGGGCAGCACCTGACAACCCATCACTGATACTTAGGCAGAGATACACAAGAGCGTCGGTGTGAGGTGGGTGGGCAACCGGGAAAGGTCACGTGAGGAACCAGACCCGGGAACTTCGGCTGGAACCGCCCACACTCATGCGTGCCACAAGAAACTTCCCAGGAGTCCTCTGGAAAAGAGCGACCATCTGTCAGCCAGTGAAATTTCGCCACGTCATATGACCTTGACCGCCCTAACGATCCTTTAAATTTCCCCCACTCGGTTTCCTCCATGCGACTTCTCTGGCCCCTGTCCCCCGAACCAGAGAACTTCGTCGGGCAGGATGCGCTGTACTAAACAAAGCTTTGGCTATGCCACACTTCGTGGCTATGCTCTTCCTTCTTCCTTGGCAGGGAAAAATACCTTACAGTTGGTACGGAGGTCCACAGGGGCCCTGAGCATCCCCACTTCCGCTCAAGTGAGGCGTTGCCACCATTTAAGTTAAGTGTCAGTTTGAGGGCTTTCCTGATTTCGGAGTGGTGGATGAGGCATTGACGACCTCTGTCTGCTGGAAGGAGGGCTGACCTGCATCCCAAACTCACCACCAGAGAACACGCTTTGTGTCGGCAGACAAAGGCAGTGAAGAAGAAACAAAGTCTGAAATGTGTAGAGCCAGAAGCTAACCTTTGAATCCATCTCCTGTAAAATCACAGACAGAAAACGCAGTACTCATCAATGCCTGGTCAAACTAGAAGTTCTTCTGCTGAGAATGCATGTATATATAATAATGTAGCAAATACCATTATTCAATTATATTCCTGAAGGGGACCACACCATGACACGTGCCAGAATTATGGTGAGACGCGGGCCCATACGCTGTCTCTGGGAGGCAGGATTACCGAATGCTACCCGCCTCCCCAATTTTATTTCTTCATGAAACTGAAAAGTCATTCTACACCCATAGTGCCGGTTACTGTGTGTGTGATGGACACGCTCATTCTCTGCTGGGCTGAATGTAAATTGGAAGGATCTTTCTGGGAAGCTGGTTGGAAGTTTGTAAGAAAAGATCCTCAAGTAAATCTGTAGACTTCGATGCAATCATCTCACTTTGGACAATATCTCCTGAGGAAATAATTCTAAACATGGAAAGGGCTCTATGCAGGCAGGTGTTTATTGTTGCAATAATGAAAAATGGGAGCAAGTTAGATTTGGAACCAGTGGTGGGAATTTTAGTCAATTATGGCTCCTATTCCTCCCCTCTTGTGCAGGTATTAAAAGGAAATGATGGGTATGAAGACTGAAGTAACAGTGAGAAATGTCTACAATTTAATACAAAAATGATATAAAGTGATAGTGTAATTACATCTTAGCAACACAACAAGGGTGTGTGTAAGAAAATGCTGGAAAGAAGTGCAACAAGATGTGAGCAACTGTCGAATCTGATGTGGTAAGGTACCAAAGAATTGCAAAAGTTAATATTGATATTTTAGGAAGAAAAGTCAGGCCTCTTTCCCAGTCCTTTCTTTAGAGAATGGAGAGAAAAGAATGCAGAAGCTTTCTGGCTTGCGAGGACGACTGGGTCATTTAGTTTAACTATAGAATAAAGGTTATCTGGAGAACTTCCTTTCCCTTTCAATAAGAGACAATATTTACATACCCTACACCAGGGGTCAGGAACCTTTTTGGCTGAGAGAGCCATGAATGCCACATATTTTAAAATGTAATTTCATGAGAGCCATACAATCTGTTTGACACTAAATACAAGTAAATGTGTGCATTTCCTGTAAGACCAACGCTTTTAAAGTACAGTAAGTCTCTGATTTTTTTTTTTAAAATGTTATGCTGTTGCTAACCAATGATGAATAAAGTACTTCTTACCGTTAATGCGACTTCTGGTGCTGCATGGTTTTGCTGATGGCTTTATAGTTTGGTTGATACGTGGTGAGGTTAAGCTTCATGCAGGCACGGAGACTTCCATCCGTTAAACGTGATCATAGGTTGGTCTTAACGTTCTTTAGATGTGAGAAAAATTACTGTGTGTGGTATGTGATGGGAAGTGCGTTCCAAGTTTTGACAATCAGCTGGTCAGCAGGTTAAAGTTTTTTCATTTCTCCCCACTTGTGTTTGCTCGCCAACTCTGCTTGCTGTCATGAAAGTCTTTCCAAATCTTCATTCAGTGACTTGAACTTATTCACCCACATGTCTGAGGCCTTCAGGTCAGCAACTTGTAGCTCACAATCTCTGATGGAGACACTGGGGATGTAACTCAGGTCGGCGCTGTCCACTGCACACTCGTATGGATGGGTGATGAAATTAAAAAGACAAGTGTGCTCACGAAATTCTCCAAAGCGTGCTTTGAATGACTGCAGAAGATTAGATGTGAAACCTGCTAGCTACTGGAAATCAAGATGTTGAGCAGGGTCATTTGCTGTGCATGCATCTTTAAACTCTCCCAGTTTTTCAAAGTATAGTAAATGACCTATTTCAATGTCAGTGATGAAGAGTTCCAACTTGTTTTCAAATTCATACACTGTTTGTTGAAGGGATAAGACTGTATTTCCAATGCCTTGCATCTTTACATTGAGCTGGTTCAGATGTTCAGTCATGTCCATGAGATAGTAGAACTTCAGGAGCCATTTGGTGTTAGCTAACTCAGGATGCTCGATGTTTTTCATTTCAAGAAAAGTCCAGATTTTGCTCAGACAAGCTGTGAAACGTCTAAGCACCTTCCCTCTTGACAACCAATGCACATTGCTGTGCAGAAGCAGACCAGGGTAATTATTCCCAACTTCATCCAGCAATGTTTTAAACTGGCGATCAGTTAAAGCTCGGGCAACAATAAAGTTGACCACCCGAATGACCAGTGACATCACCTCACCAAGCTGCTCACCACACATCTGAGCACAAAGTGTCTCCTGATGTAGGATGCAGTGAAAACTTAGGATGGGTCTCTTTTCATGTTCATGAAGAAGCGCTATGAATCCCACCATGCACGGAGCACCATCAGTACACACCAAAATAAGTTTATCCATCGGTAGATTTTTTTCTTTAGCAAACTCAGTGAAAGACTTGAATAAATCCTCCCCTCTTATTGTCTCTTTCATAGACAAAACAGCAAGACTTTCCTCACGTAGTGTGTCACCGACAGCATATCTTGCAATTAGGCTGAACTGGGATAAATGGCTTACGTCTGTTGACTCATCCAAAGCGAGAGAAAAGAATGGTGCTGCATTTATGTCCTTCACTTATGTTGCCTCAATTTGATTTGCCATCATGATGGTACAATCATGAACAGTTCTTGCTGACAGAGGCATGTTTTTTATTCATTTGATTATTTTTTCTTTATCTGAAAAGTCGTCAAAAAGTTCACTGGCAACATCAAGCATGAATGTTTTGGCATACTCCCCATCTGTGAATGGCTTTCTGTTTCTCACAATTACTAAAGCACCAGCAAAACTAGCCGAATTCTAGTCATCTTGTTGGGTCCAAACACAGAGTTGCTGCTGACTAGCTTGCACTCTGCACAGTAGCTCTTGACATGCTTTCTTCCTGCTGTCTCCCGCTGGGTATTTTGATGCCAATGTAGTATGGTGTGTATCAAAGTGCAGCTTTGTATTTGACCATTTTATCGATGCAATTTTATCATTGCATATTAGACACACTGCAGAACCTGCTCTCTCCACAAAGGCAAATTCCTCTGTCATTCCTGCTGAAAAGTATAATACTCCTCATCTTTTTTTCTTTTAGCCATCTTCTTCATCAAAAGGGTTTCTGCAATTAGCTAGCTGACTACTTGATTAAAAGAAGGGATCTCACAATGACCCGTGTATGCTATGCATTATCCAATAAAAGTTTGGTGTTGTCCCGGAGGACAACTGTGATTGGCTCCAGCCATCCGCAACCATGAACATGAGCGGTAAGAAATGAATGGATTGTAATACATGAGAATGTTTTATATTTTTAACGTTATTATTTTTTTTAATTAAAAATTTGTCTGTAAGCCAGATGCAGCTATCAAAAGAGCCACATCTAGCTCTCGAGCCATAGGTTCCCAACCCCTGCTCTAGGCAAAGGAGGGGAAATAGACAAAAAAGATTTGTGAATGTTTTTGATATGTAAAGCGACATCACTATTGTGTTACCTTGTAAGTTTTAATGTTTTTTATAGATCCTCTAGGCCAGTGGTAGTCAACCTAATCCCTACCGTCCACTAGTGGGCATTCCAGCTTTCATGGTGGGTGGTAGCAGAGCAACCAAAGTATATAAATAAAAAGATAGATTTAATATAGTAAGTTGTTTTATAAAAATTTATTCTGCCAAACTGAGCAAAAATCCAACATAAAGTACTTGGTAAGTAATTATTATTAAATGCTTTAACTTGCTGTAACTCTGCTTTATAAATTTTATAAAGTAAAGTTACTTCCCTACTTTATAAATCACCATTACTGTGGAACCAGTGGGCGGTTAGAAAATTTTACTACTAACAGAGATACAAAAGTGGGCAGTAGGTATAAAAAGGTTGACTACCCCTGCTCTAGACAAATGTTATAAGCTTGTTAATGATTCTGTCATGCTCTCCCTTCTTTTCCCCCAACCTGTATGTGGTCAAGGGTATATAACCAGCCTCAGAGCTATATTTGGCACTGCACGATTTGGGTCAACTATACCCTGTGTATGTCATATGCAGCCAGCTTAATCAATAAATCTCTTAAAAATTCTTCTGTATCCTGCTTTGGTGTCTCTACGGAAACCCACGGAATGCTACTTTACAACACTGAAAAGTTGAATTATCAAGCTTTCTATCTTTTTGAACTTTCTAAATTGATATAAGATGCTACTTCTCTGGCAAATAATCTAAACAATTGGAGCAATTGTCTTCAAAACTGGAAAAGGTATTATATTAGGGTCTTCTGAAAAACAGAAATAGACATATATATCTGTGTTGGTCAAGTAAGTTTGTAAATATGATATATATGTTTGCTCGCTTATAGTTTGCATTGGGTGTGGGGGACAGGCTGTAAGCAGGCAGGGTGGTTATAGCCTAAAGCTTAGTTTTAAGACTAAGCCTTTCCTCACACCCTTGACTATTGCATGATAGGGGGTGGTGCACTCTTATGAGGAATCCCATTATGCTTCAGATAAGTGACTTTGTATCAGAGACTTCCTTATTTGTTTATTGGATTAAAGGTTTTGATTTCTATAGTATAAAATGGGGCAGAGGAGCCCATGCTGGAAGAGGGCAGAAAAAGGCCACATGGAGGAGAAGAGAGGCAGCCAAAATGGCAGAGTGCTGAGAGAGAAGCCATTTTGTGCAGTTTGTGCAGAGAAGGAGATGGGGAACAGAGGTGAATAAGGCTGGTGAGGTAGAAACTTTTGATCCTAGGAAACTCAGATAAGTCAGTGGCTTTGGGAACCCTGAATTGAAAGGGAAGTGTTTTCCCACTGTGTGTATTTCTCACCCACTGGGTGCGAGCTAGGATTAAAAGTAATGATCCACCAGTTCTTGGCTCCGTTGTTTCATTACCATCTGTCTGAATCAAATGCGAATTTGCATAGGCCAGGAGGTGTGATTGTGGTCATGGCTACTGGCCCTACAATCTGTCTCTATATATGCACATACATAGAGATATAGCTACAGAGAGATATATATTAGAAGGGATTGTCCCATGAGTTTATGGAGGTTGAGGAGAGCCACCTCTGCCATGTCTAATCTAGAGTAGAGACCCAGGAAAAGCCACGAGGGGTTTCCCGATGGTGTGAGACCCAGTCTGACTGCAGAAGGAGGCCTACGCCCCAGCTGGAAGACAGAGTGAATGAATGTCCCCTCACCCTGCCTTTGGCTCTAGTCAGGCCTCCAGGGGACAGGATGAGGCTGGCCCATAGCTGGCAGGACTGTCTGCTGTACTGTCTACAGATTCAAATGCTAATCTTACCCAGAAACATCATGGCAGACACACCCAAAATAATTTTATAAGCAACTATGGGGCACCCCATGGCCCAGTAAGGTCTACTTATAAAATTAATCATCAATGGTGTTAAATCTTTGGTCACAGTAGTAGTATACTAATTATTTCACTTAATCATATTTATCCATTCATCTATCTATTATCTATCTATCTATCTATCTATCTATCTATCTATCTATGCAATCTCAATGTGCACCAGGCACCGTTCTAGACCCTAGAGCAACATTCCAGAGAGTGAAACAGACAGTGACCAGAAGCAAAGGAAGACTAGAGAACTTGAGGCGGGAAAACACACTGTGAAGAAGCAGAAAGGAGGGTGCATAGCAGATGAGTTGTTGTTTTATTTTCAATAACACCACCAGGGAAAGCCCTCTTTGAGAAGAAAATCCTTGAGCATGAAGCTGAACGAATGTGCAACAACATGCCTGGCAGACTGGACGTCAGGTGGGAATCCTGAGGACACACCCGCTGAGGGAGGGTGGGGCGTGCTAGGGAATAAGGTCACCAGCAACGGCCGCCTGTGGCAGGGGCAGAGGTTCGGCATTGACTCCCAGCACCCTGGAGGCCAGTGCATGGTCTTCAGCTGGAAAATGAACTGACCCTATTTATTTTGTAAATGCCGGCTGACCAGTGGACGGGAGGGCAGGCAAGAGGAGAAGCTGGGAGGCCACTGGTGCGGTGAGTCCCAGTGGGAGGTGTTCCCCCTGCCTGGGGGCGGGGCGCAGGGTGACAGGGGGAAATGGATGAGAGCGGAGGGAATGGGCAGGTGGGCTGAACTGTGAGCCTGGCCTGTGCCTCAGGCCCAGCGATCAGAACAGGGTGCCAGCTGTCTGTGGGTGGGGCTGGTCAACCCAGCCTGTCATGCACCTGCCACTGGCCGGCAGAGGGGAGGTGGGCATGAGGTACAGAGACAGAGAGGGTCTGTCCCAACAGATTTCAAAGGTGGGAAGGGGTCCTGCCTCCAACCAAGCCTGCACTCAATGGGGGATGCTTTAAAATGGAGGTTGGGCATTTGTGGGGTGGAAGGGTGAAGAGGGTGGGGTGCTACAATGGACAAAGAGTGACATATCCACTTTCATATTCAACTGAACAAGCACATCTATGTGCCAGACATTGTTCTGGGCAATTCCTCTTTGAGCCGTCGGGTCCTGAATGAACACCCTCAGTTCTCCAGAAGTGCTTGCTGAAGAAATTCATCTGCTCCTTGTTTAAACAGAGTATCATTGGCTCTGTTGAAAAGATTTGGAGACGACTCTCAGAAGGAGGAAGTGCATTGGCTGAGGCCCTCCAGCTAGTAAAGCATCACCGTCCAGGTCAGACAGGCTTCCGCTGACATCCCAGACACATCACGTGCCAGCCCTGTAACCTTAGGATCATTTCTCTGCTTCCCTGTGCCTTGGTTGACACATCTGTGGAATGAAGTTAGTATCAGCAGCTACTTCGTGGAGTTGCTCCGAGGGTTAAATGAGATTATGAGCAGAGCTGATGTGATCACGCTCAGTTCTTTCTGCCTCCAGGTAAATGTTCCGTCCTTGGTACTCACCGGGCTTCCTACACAATCACACCACGATGCAAAATCGAACCAGCCCACCTGGCATTGCATAGGAGCCAGCCTCTCACAGCTCCCTCGCTCAGAAAAGTGCCTGCTCACAACCAAGAACAGCTAGGAGCTGCTCTTCCTTCAGCAAAGGACCTTTGTTTGGGAGCAGCTAGGTCCGGTGTGCAGGGAGCCGCCTGGCCCTGGGCGAGAACACACCCTCGCTCTGTTTCTCCTGCAGGGGCTGCTCCTTCTGCTTCTTCCAAGTCCAGTTTCCCGGAGGGTGTCATGTGTCACCCCAAAACGGACCATGGCTGCCTTGGAACAATGTGCCAACTATTGAACAAAGGGCCTGTTGAGGTCCTCCCGCTGGAGAGCTGGATCCAAGGGTCGCATTCCGTTTCGGGTTTCTCGGGGTTTCGTCCCTGCTCAGGGTTGCTCGTGTTTATTGGAGACTTCGGACTCCCCACCTCTCCCCACCCCATTCCCTGACTCTCAGCCCAGCTCCCTCCCGGAAACCTCTCTCCCTGCACCCTTGTGGGGTGGAGCGTCCTGTCGGCAGAGGGAGAGTCTTCCTTAGTGGTGCCTGTCTGGAAACATATTCCTCGCAAAACACTTGTTTGCCCCTCAGTAAGCGGCTTCCATCTCCGCATGAGGGGAGGTTGTTTCCATTTCATGAGCGGGAACTAATGCCCTCAGAGCTGGCGGTGCTATCGAAGTCCATCCTGCGGGTGGACCGCCTTTCTGAGGGTTGAGGGCGCTGGACGCTCCCACTGTTCTGCCTGAACTGGGCTCCATAAACCCTCTACTACAATCCCCAGCAACCTCACTTCGAATGAAAGCTCTTGGTGTACGCAACTAGGCCGACAAACCACTTCCTTATCGCAGCCTGTATATGTCATCGGGTTAGAGACTGGTATGAGAACACGTCCTGTCGAATGACATTTATTTATCTGATCCTAAGCCAAGAGGTAATAAACTTTCGGGAAGCATTGCGTTTATTTTCCATCGGCCGCCCAGACCCACCCTTCACCCTCCGTATGCCCGGTCACGGGGAGGCTGACTTCTGTGAAGGGCATCAGCGTTTCCCTTGCCCTCCGACTTCTGGTTGGTTCCAGGAAGGTCAGGGCACGTCTGGCCCCAGATCCCCCCCAAACACAGCGTCCAAGAATAGTGCTTACATGCAGAAGGTTTGTTCCGGAAGTGGTAGTGAGAAGCAAATGTGCAGGAAAAAGGTGTAAGGAAACAAGGGAGGGAGCAAAGTCACTCTGAGGACGTCCGAGCTGGCTGTGGCGGTGCACAGGTGGCGGGACCCCGCCAGCTGGGAGGTCCTCAGAAGAAAACCGAAACCCCAGCGTCTTTCACCAGAGGGGAGCCCGGGAGAAGCAATTAACCACTGTCTCGAGTGTCTGTGCCCTGACTGTCGCCCCACAGGCTGCTAAATGCCCCCATGTATTTCTGTTTCTCATGGATGAGTGTGGAGCAGGCTGTCACAGGAAAGAGAGGTGACCTAGGGCAAAACACTAGGGCAGAGCAGCAGGCAGGAGAAGAGACACCTCAGTCCCAAGCAGGTCTAAACCTGCACAGAATCGCTCACCAGTTTGGCTGGGATTACAGGTGGGAACAGCAGTGTGCGAGCTGGTGTACTTAAACCAGACAGGACACAGAGATGGAGGTGGAAAGGAAGGACTCGCTTTAGGCTGTGTGGACACAGGAGGTCTTGTGGAAACTAAGATCTGAAGACTGAACAGTGACCAAGGGGAACAGCATTGCAGGCAGAGGGAACAGCTAATGCAAAGGCTCAGAGGGACAAAGAGCCTGACATGGTCTTGAGAAGCTAAGAGACACCGAAACAAGACAACTGGGCTGCATGGGCAACAGCATTTTACCTTCATGATTAAACTGCCCAACTGTACTTTGGCTGAGACCAGCTCGCATCGTGCAAACCAAGTCCCCTTATTAGTGCGCCACGTTGTATCTGGTTGACGCCAGGAAGTTACACCGTGGGAGAAATGCCTGTACTGCCTTCAGACATCCATCACCTCCTGCCTCTGGACGTTGGAGCTGCTGGCTCTCAGGACCTCAGACCTGGACTGAGAGCCAGCACTGGCTTTCCTGGTTCCCCAGCTTGCAAACAGACTGTGGCTTCTGACCATGCCAGCCCGTTGCCACAATGCATCCCTACTCACACATCTACGTACATGCTCTTGGCTCTGTCTCTGGGAAGCGGACGGATCCATCTGGATTGCTCACCGTAGCTAACTCAGGTGAGGGCTTTCCTTCCTGGGCAAGTACTCAGTTGTGAGTCAATCGGGTGGGCAGCTAGCTGCAAGATCCAACATCACCCGTTGGCAGCAAATACTTTGCAAATGTACCTTAAAACGTCATAAAGGATTCAAAGGTGTGTTTTCTAAAATCTCGGATGTCTGTTGTTTCTGATTAAAAATCACTTCAAGTTTTGAGTCAGGCAAGTCTGTGTTGTTTTAGATCAGGGGTCCCCAAACTTTTTACACAGGGGGCAGTTCACTGTCTCTCAGACCGTTGGAGGGCCGGACTATAAAAAAAACTATGAACAAATCCCTAGGCATACTGCACATATCTTATTTTAAAGTAAAAAAACAAAATGGGAACAAATACAATATTTAAAATAAAGAACAAGTAAATTTAAATCAACAAACTGATCAGTATGTCAATGGGAACTATGCTCCTCTCACTGACCACCAATGAAAGAGGTGCCCCTTCCGGAAGTGCGGTGGGGGCCGGATAAATGGCCTCAGGGGGCCACATGCGGCCCGCGGGCTGTAGTTTGGGGACCCCAGTTTTAGATGCTAGTAGAAGTCTAACTTTAAGTTTGTCAGTGTCGAGGCTGGCACCCATAGCTGTAAAGAATTGTAATCTTCTGGATCAGTGTTGGTAGAGCATAGAGCATTTACCTGGCAGCTGTGGCTGATGCTGTGCTGTGAGAACACGCCAGCAAGGATAAACCCTCCCCGGCGCACCTGGGAGGGAGCTCCCCCGCTGTATGGAAATGACTCAGCGCTAGCCAGGCAGCCTCCTGACCTTTTTTTGGCCATTTGTCCTAGTGTAACATCCTATTGGCTGAACCCATGTATATAGGCTAGTTTACTTCCTGAATAAAATGGATCTGCGTCACCTGGTCTCCATCATCCTCACCCCTGCAGGACTTGTCCACAGGTCAGAACGGGGCTTATTCAGGGACAGAGCCCCGTAACGTGCCCTATTCCTGTCTGTACCTTGAGAGTATCACCCCGTGCCGGCCATTTGAAGCATGAGGCCCAGATGCTGACCCAGGGCAGTGTCTTGTTCAGTCTTAGGCAAGCAGACGAGAGGCCTGAAGTAATCGGGTGAGAAGGTGGCACCAGGGATAGACCTCACGTCTCTAAACTTTTGCTAATACCTGCACCTGCCTAATCCTTCCTCAAACCTGTTCTGGTAGTTTTCCGAAACACAGCAAGCGGGCATATATTTGTTAAATGCTGCTTTGCCAACAGACTGGATTAGCACTGTGGTCAGCACACTTCGCGATTCTGCTGGATCTGGGCACTGTCCGGAACCCCGGGGACGCGGCCAGCACCACTTCCCACGTGGGTCTCACAGGAGTGACGCAGACACAGCTCGGGTTCTGGCACCGAGAGAACGCGCAGCAGTGAGCATGAGCAGAGGGGAGCATGGTCGGTCCCAGCTCCAGTGGGTGTGGGTGGAGAGGGAACTAATTGAAAGGAGACTTTTTGGAGGAGAGGGCTGTGGAGCTGGGTTTTGAAAATGTCCATAAGCTGGCACAGTGTGATCTCTAGCCTCACTGGCAGCTATGCCCAGCTTTGCAGTTAGATTGCCCCAGAGATACTGTCAGCTGTTTGCTCAGACTCTTGCGTCCCCCTGAAATACTCACCTCACCTCTTTTCCTGGGCTGGAGTCTTACATAGCCGTCAGGCCGAATCTCAGTTTTCATCTCTTCCAGGAAACGTCTTTAAATGCTCAGGTTGGGCTACTTACTAATCCTGCTCTGTGCACTTGGGGCCCATTGCATACTTCTTCCTCTTGCTTTAACATGTTATTGGCACTATCTGTCTGTTACTAGAACTGATGTTGTCTTTTTCATATTCGTAGTTCCCTATCTCCCTACCTAATCTCTCTCTCTCATCTTGACATCCACTATTACATGCTTGATAAACATTTTCAAGTTGAACTGCAAGATGACTTTATGCTAAAACTCTCTCCTTAAAGATGCAGCAGGCTTGATTAATGTTGCCTGGAGTGGACCTGAGCTCGAATCCAGAGGTGGTCGGAAAGCCCTGCTCTATGAACCCCTGAACTCAGTGCTCTGCACAACTGTTGCTCACCGGGAACTGAGTGCAATGTGGAGGCTTAACGGCTCCTGTTGGTGAGGCAATTGCTTCAAAGTATTGCATGCTGTCACTGACTTCAAAATGTTGAGTCCCTTCTCTCTTCGTCTATGGATGACACATTTTTTTTTCAGCTACGCTTTTCTCTTCCGGTCTTCCGTATGATGGAAGTGCTCAGGTAGATTGACTGGTCTTCTAGAATCTGAAGCAGTTGTTAAATGACAAATGGACTTAGCAGCTGGTATTTTGCAAATACAAGTCTAACAGTCACCCAGGCTGTGTGATATCGATGTGAAAACAGACATATAGATCAATGGATCAATATGGGAGTCCAAAAATAGACCTCCACTTATGTGATCAATTCATTTTTGACAAAGATGCCAAGGTAATTCCATGGGAAAAGATAGTCTTTCCAACAAATAATGCTGGACTAACTGGATAGCTGTATGAAGCAAAGAAACCAACAAAAAACTCATGAACCATATTTCTCAACATACATAGACCTAAATATAGGAGCTAAAACTATTAAACTCTAGAAGACATTGCATAAGGCAAAGATTTCTTGAACAAAACATGAAAAACAGAAACTTGAAAAGAAAAAAGCAACGATAAAATCAGTTTCATCAAGATGTAAAATAGTTGCTCTTTGAAAGACCAAGTTAAGAATACAAAAAAGCAAGTCACAGAGTGGGAGGAAAGTTTTGCTAAACATAAACATATGTTGAACAAACAGCTTATATTCAGAATATATAAAAAACACTCATGACTCAATAAGACAGCTTGGGTTTTTTAAAAAAAGAAACTAGAACACAGGACATGAACAGATATTTCACCAAAGAAGATATGAAATGGCCAGGAAGCATATGAAAAGATGTTCATCATCCTATGTAAATGAAATGAACTGCAAATTAAAACCACGATAGATGGATAACGCTTCACATCCATTAGAACGACCACAGTAAAAAGACCAACAGGACCAAAGATGAGTGAGAATGTGGAGCAACTGGACTACTCTCCTGCATGGCTAGTGGAATGCAAAACAGTCCGGCTGCTTTGGAAAAAGAGTGTGGCTTACAATACCTTGTAAAGTTACATACATTGACTGTATGACTCAGCAATTTCACTCTTTGGTGTTTATCCAAGAGAAATGAAAACATATCCTCACACAAAAATCTGTGGACCTTGTTCCTAATAGCCCCAAACAGGAGGAAACCCAAACGTCCATCCACTGATGAGTGGGCCAACACATTGTGTACCAAGGAACACTGATATGAAGTTCAAGGACGCATCAGTACCCAGAATAGCATGAGGAAGTCTCAGAAACCTTAACCCTAAGTGGGAAGGTCAAACAAAATATTAGGTACCTTATGATTCCAATTCCATGTAATTCTAGCAAAGGCAGAACTAGAGGCAGAGAAAGTAGACCTGAAGGATGGAGGCCGAGAGATGGCGCAGGGAGAATGACAGGCACAGGGGCACCTTTTAGAGCCAGGGAACTGTTCTGTAGCTGGATTGTAATGGTGCTTATGATTATGTACCTTTACCCAAGTCAGTAAGCTAATCCTTTAAAACGTGTGACTGTTATACTCTGTGTAAAAAAAAACAAAAAACTAAAGAAGAAGGAAGAAAACAGTACAAGCTACTGCTTACTGGGAAATCTAACATACAGTAAGGAGAAGAGAGAAAACAGGAGCATGTGAGGCAGCGTGGGGAAAGGAGACAGCATCAGCAGTGACCTAACAGATTGCGGCAGGGCGGTCCTGGCTGGACGACCTCCCGGGGCTGTTAACCAAACCTGACACAGCAGGGCTGCTGCATGCTCCCCTGTCTGGGGAAGGAGGGGGAACATGTTTGAGAATGCCAGTGCTTAGTAAACGGTTCATCAGCTGTAGAGAGGGTTAAACATATTGACACACCAAGATTAACTAATTATTTACTTGCTTGGTGCCTATGTTTTACAGTGATTACAAAAAGAGGAGATGGCATTTTACTGAACTACTGAATTTATATTCAGTAAGAAAGTCAGAAAAAGACATACACAAGACCAGTAGGATTTGGCCTTTGGTGATGTCTCATGCATGAAATTTTTCTAGTTTACCAATTGTGAATGGGTTTCTTAATATGTTTATTGAAGGGCTCATACCATGTTATAATTCTAACATCAGTTACATTGTGTTTTTTCCCAACACACCAGCCAGGCATCCTACAATTAAACTCCATTCTGACACACATATATATACCAGGAGATAGTATCAGATCCCACAGGAGAAGAGCTCAGTCCTACCAGGCTGTTTCCTTTCAGATGCCAATCACAACAAGTCCAGGTGCTTCTGACCAATGGGCTATCGATCCGACGGTCTGAAGCCACCTCCTTGGGTTTGACTAATCTGCTAGTGTGGCTCACAGAACTTAGAGAAACATTTCACTTACTAGATCACTGGTTATTTATAAAAGAATAAAACTCAGGAACAACCAGGTGAAAGAGATGCACAGGGCAAGGCAGGAAGGGACACAGAGCTTCCATGCCCCCTCTAATTATGCACCCTTAAAGTTCAACCTGAACACCTTCCTTTGGGCTTTTATTTTTACTTGATTACATAGGCATGATTAAATCATTGTCCACTGGAGGTAGATTCAACTTCCAACTTCTTCCTGTCCCTGGAAGGTCAGGGGGTAATAAGGTACAGGGGTGTAGGGTGGGGGAACTGAAAATCCCAACCCTCCAATCACGTAATGTTGGTTTTCTTGACAATGAACGGCTATCCTTAGGAGCTTTCTGCAAGTCCCCTTATTAATGTCAACTCAAGTATGGATGAAAGGGGTTGTGTTAAATATCAAGATACTTTTATTGCTCCTATCACTTAGGAAATTCTCAGGGTTATAGCAGCTCCGTGCCAAAAATGAGGACGAAGACTAAATGTATACTTATTATTATAAATCACAGTATCACATGCCTTCCTGTTTCCTGGGTATTTTCTCTCTTCCTTCTAGTGAAACAGATCTTCAAGTAATTCTCTCAGAAATGGTTTGAGTGCTAAACTTTGAGTTCTTTTAAGTCTTTGCTCATGGAAAAACTCAAGTCAAATGCCAACTCTTAAGTGAATTCTTAAGTAAAATTTCCAAGCAATTAAATCGTTTCAGTAGAAAGTCCTTCCGATCCCACTTGATACACAATTACTAAAACTTCTGGTCTTTTCTGGTGTTAGTGGAGTTGGGAGTTAGCCTGGTTTTTCACTGACCAGGCTATGAAATGGCCTGGCAACCAAGGATCCCATATGACTATTGTCTGATACTTGGTCAGTATTCAAAGTTTATTCTTTTCTTAAATAGCAAAAGGATCTTTATGCCAATAGCAAGGGTAAGGGTCAAGAAATGTGAAATTCCTGCCAAGTCTTAAAAATCCGCCAGAATGCAGAGGGAAGGGGTTCTTGGATTTTGTTATGTAAGGGGACTTGCTTGGCAAAGAGAAAATGATTTCAGATAGAAGAGTGATAGCACATACTGAGACAGAGCTGTGTGGGGATACCTGATTTTCTCGGAGGACGTTGGGTGAGAAGGCATAGCAGGGTGTGAGGGGCTGACTAGGTCACGTAGCCCGCGTAAGGAGTTTCGGTGATGTCTTGCAGAGCATGAGGAGACCCCATTATACCTTCTATGAGACACCTTTGTCTCATGCGTAAAACAAGTCATTGTTCGTGATCACTGGTTCCTTAAGCATTTTCTAAAAAAAGAAAAGCTTTTTTTTAGAAAAAAAAGCATTTTCTAAAAAAAGAATCCTTTCCTTCCATACCAATCTTGAAGAACTTCAACTCTGGTGAAGTTAAAAGTAGAGCTGTTCTCGTTATAATCAGCACGGGGACCCTGGATCGCAGGGTTCTTACGCTATGCCTCTTCTTCCTCTCTCTGCAATGTGCTCACTGAAGAACTCACAGGTTGTGCGGGAAACAAGACAAGAGGAATCCAACCAGAGGGGATCTGAGGAAGCACCACGGGGAGCATGCACTCAGTAAAACGCCAACAGTTTTCCATTTTCTTGAGTGCAGCATCAGTTACTGCAGATACGGTCACACCGACTACCTGTAATGATGTTACACCCAGTTCCCTCTGGTGTGTGCAGGGGCTGACCGTGAGGGTGGGGAGCACTGATGTCAACCCTGGGCCAGATGACGCCCACAGCTCCCTCCCCATGCCTGCACTAAATGTAGAGTTGGCTTGGGCTTCATAATATATTCAAGTCATTAAAATCTCATAAAAAGATTTTACTGGAGCCGATGAATATTTTGATAGATTTGAAGTGAAGAATAAGGTTCCACAACTATGCCAATAACTTAATAGTTTATTAGTCAGTCAACAATATTACAAATATTTAAAAATTACTTAATATAAATAGTTGGCAGCAAACTATTCCATTACAGAGTTAAATTACCAGTACAACAGACAGACTGGAGATTTAGACACCTGGAAGATAACAATAAAATAAACTAAAATATTTTAACAAAAAATTTTAAGCTGAAGGCGTTTACCTAGTGTCCATAAAAGCATGGGTTCTCTTTTTTATTTAGGAAAAAATAAAAAACGGCTTTAACACCTCATTAGGAATATAAAATAAAATCAACTGAAAATATTAATTTGCATATCAAAGAACCATTTATAATTACAATCCAAACACTCCATAAACCACTTGTGCGATTCTATACAGAAACTGGGAATTAGAAACTAGTTGCTTTAATATTACAAAGATTTCAGCTCCAAAAATAATTCAACATAAAATAAACTTTAGCAATTAGTGTCATAAAATTATATATTTCCACATAAAAATACAAAATAATATTAATGACAAGAATATGAAAAATTATTCCAAGTATTTTACTACTATTAAAATAAAATAAAACCCAAAAAAACAAAATAGAAATATGCATGAAAAAAGTCTCTCCCTTTGTTAGCAAAACACTATCCAAAATAACTACAATCATTTACATCAGTACAAAGATTTCTGGGTTTAAAAAATAGTTGCAATGACAAAAGGGGTATCTTTTCTGACAGTAAAAAATGACACTGTGGATAAAATCTGCAAAATATGCAATGAAAAAAATAAATTTGCCTTAAAAAGGTTTACACTGTTATTTTTTTTTTATACAAACATTAGAAACAGTATTGCACATCACAACACAGAATCGAGGTTAGTCAGCCTTCCAAAATGTGTTATATTCAAGTTTTGTAGCATCTTTGAGGAGAGGCTCTGTGCAGCCAGATGCAAGAGGGGTAAAATATCAAGTGTTTCCATACACAAATATATAAATGCTAAATGTTTCCTTCTTAACACAAAGTGTGGATTTTTAAAGTATTTTTTCCTCCACAGTCATACTTTTGGGCAGCAATAAGAACATTTAGAGAACACAAGTGAAGAAGCTTTGAAAATACAAAAATACAATCAAAATGAATAATTTTCTACAAAAATAGTAAAATAAATATGATCTGTAAATGAAAAAAACAAACTCCAATACAGTGTTCAACAGTTAGAAAATAAGAATGTAGTACATAAAAGAAAAAAAAGAGGTAGGGGGGAGGTGGGGAAGGAACGAAATATTAGACTAACAAGCTGTAATTGTAACAGAAACGCAGGTGAAACCAACCCCACGTCTCTGTCACTGTTACCCGTGGCCAAGAGGGTGTCCCCATTACAGTCCCTTCGTTCCCAATATTTATTTCTGTTTAAGAAGGGATAGTGATTTTCAACATCTCCAATTATTTTCATCATATAATTTATTTTAGTGTTCATTATTTAGTACATGAAAAGGCTCTTCAATTTTAAACATTAAGCAGAAATTATGAAAATAAAGTTTAAAAATCTGCGAAATTAAATATCTAAGTAATTAACATTGCAAAACTACTGATTTCTTTTCTAAATTCCAAAAATTGAGGTATAGCAAAGGAGATGTCATCAGTCAAAAAAAGTGTGCCAGAAAACAGCTGACTGCTGGAAAAATCTCTCACGGAGATATAAAAATAGTGCATAACAAATGTCAGATGGATCAAGGTTGGCAGGGCTAAGGATAGAAAAGAAGACTCCAAAAATTTGGAGGATCATGGTTAAGTAACAAATAGGGAACATTGACAAATAAATTAGTAAAAAGCTCTTCTGAAAACAGCATCAACTTTAAACATTAAAAACTTGAACCACAACCACAATAAAACAGCAGAGTTAGACATGAACCACGTATTGTACAGTACAAAAAGCACACCGTGGACAACCAATGTTCAGATCAACACTTTGCTCACGTGAAGGATTGTCCCAAGGGGTTGCTCTAAGACAACACCCTTGTAATTTTCTCTCTTTAGAGTCAAGAATCTTAGCTCTGCATTTTAAAAAACATTTACCATTGTTGGTGCTTTGCTTAGATTGCAGAGTAACTCTTACATTAAAATAGAGGGGCTGGTTGCATTAAAAATGTTCTAAAGAGAAAAAACCTCCCTATCGGCATTCTACTAGTGTTCAGTACCAGGAGAAACACAGCGGTGCGTAATCCCACGCCACTGCTCCCAAAACGGCAAGCAAAGTCGTTACCAAAATTCCTTCAACAAAATTCCTTAAAAAAGCAATTCTTAACCATTAAGAACAACAATGTTCCATGCAACAGTGACCCCAGTTTAGACAGAAGACCCCAATATACATAGGTCAAACATGTAAGCAAGTTCAAGCCAGATTTCACCATTGTCTTTAAGGTACAATTGAATTTTATGCAACTAGCCATCTATGTATTTCCCCATCTCCATTTTGACTTTACTTAAATTGACTCAAGTTTTGCATTCTTCTATAAAGTTCACTTGTTTAAATATGGGCTTCTTGTGGGTCTTACATTTGGTGACTGGTTAGCAGTGTGCTGGCCATCTTTGGTTTATAAAGAATGTCGTAACCATGAACTATCAAAGGGGCTCAAATCAACTTTCTTTAAAATTCTAGTATTTCTCTTTTATTCAGTCTTTATCTATACTAAATCACTGCACATGAATTAGAACCGCACATCACAAAATTGCACAGGGATTACAAATATTACATCCAGTCTGCATAAAATCGAATTCCACTACTGACCAGATCACAAAATGGCTGCACTCTCTAATCTAAAACTAATTTGCATATTGTACACATGTAGGACAATTTTTTAAACTTGAAGTCACAATAATGCATGCAAGTTTGCTTTTTTTAAACAAATTTTATAATTTGTTCATGCTACCTAGATTCAAGAGAGCTTTTTGTGAACGTTTGCAATACCTCACCTCTCATTAGTTAATAATTCTAGTGCATGCGTATGGTGTATACAGGTAAGTAAACATGCAAGTTTTTTCACATTCTAAAACTATGGCAGTTTAGGCCATATTGTGCTGCCTGCATTTATCTGCAATGCAGTGTGTCTCTAACGTTTTCAATCCCGTATTAACAGGTGGCATTTACACATAACACCTATATAGCAGCAAAGCTAATACAGCTTGTGATTAAAAATGTTTAAAAATAGCTAATAAATCAATTATCTTGAGGTATTATTTCTTGCAAGTCAAAATGGAGAGCAAAAAAATCAACCCTAATTTTAGTTTATGTATACACTGAAAATAGCAACAATAAAAATAAGCATTTGTAGCAGACATATTCCATCTTCACTATTATTTTGCTACCTTTGGTAAATTACTGGGGCGGATCTTGACGTTAAAAACCCACGTTTAGAAATAAGTGCACGCTTCACCCACTATATAGCAGCAGACTGTTTGCCCCTACGCAAAACATTCTCATATCTAATTTTAACTTTACATATAAAAATAACTTGGAAAAAATACAAAAAAACATTTTATTTTAACATGAAAATATCACAAAAATCAGTAAGCCTGAGATGTAGGGTTTTGGTGAAAAACAAGAGGCCCGTAGTGTTTTGGCTGCTGATAAAGATGCATGTATCGACAGCTGGGTGAACGCAGAAGATGCACTTATTTCTCCTGCATGTCAGTATCTTCAGACACAGTAAGCCACATGCAGCCTCCCCGTCCTTGTCAAACAGAGGCAGGGGCGCTACTCCTAGTTCCAGCGGAAGTGGATCTGACGCGGGCGGTCAGCGCCTTCCTTGACCAATGGCTTATGGAACTCACGTCCTGCACGCGAGTGGATATTTGCCCAACAAAACTCACAGTAATACTGCAGGCAAGTGACATTGGCACAAAAAAAGGGAGCAAATTTTCCACCACAGCGTGCGCCCTGGCATTCATCACACATCTGGTCATCAAGCACATATGGCTTCACCTCCACCTGGAAACAGAGGAGAATGTCCCATTAAGCCTGCTTCAGAAATCAAGTTTGTAACAATTTAAAATGTTTACAGGAAAAACAACATCATCATTAGCGATGAGACAGTAGGCAGTTTCCCAGAGAAATACTTTACCATATAGCAGGTTAAAAAAAAAATTTGTTCTTTTTATATGATATTTCATGTTCATAATTGACCATGTGATTAAATAAGCACTTGGTTTGGTAATTTTACTGTATTTTCAGTAACTTAATCTTCAGAGGACTATAAACTGAATGGTATTTACTATATTTTCCATTGACAGAAAATACTTTAAAAAACTATAAAAACCTGACTGATTTGCAAAACATTCCACCCTCGCCTTTCTTGAAGTTAACATCTTTAAAAAACCTGTGTGCTGTGTGTTAATATTTTCAGAGATGACTACGTGTAAAAAGTAAAGGGATATCAAATAGTCACAGAAGACAAATGGTTTTTGCATTTTTCCTTTCTCCTTCATCCCAGTACCACTGGGGAGACGGCGCCCCCAGCAGGCACTGGCCACGGCAGCCCCTCTCCGCTGCGGCCAGCGCTGTGCCCGGCTTCTAGTAGCTGGTCAGGACCAGGCTGCAGATCATTTTATAAAGGGCACGTCTAGACTTCTGTGGGTTTATAAGATAGAAAGTCAAAGTCCCAATGTGAAGGCCTGACTTGGTAGAAGACCTCAGATTCCAGTAAGGTTGGAACACTAAACCTCTTTTTTTTTTTTGTATTTTTCCGAAGTGAGAGTGGGGGGGAGGCAGACAGACAGACTCCCGCATGTGCCCAACCAGGATCCACCTGGCATGCCCACCAGGGGGCAATACTTGGCCCCTCTGGGGCGTTGCTCTGCTGCAACCGGAGCCATTCTAGTGCCTGAGGCGGAGGCCATGGAGCTGTCTTCAGCGCCCAGGCCAACTTTGCTCCAATGGAGCCTTGGCTGTGGGAGGGGAAGAGAGAGACAGAGAAAGGAGAGGGGGAAGGGTGGAGAAGCAGATGGGCACTTCTCCTGTGTGCCCTGGCCGGAAATTGAACCCGGGACTCCCATAGGCCGGACCAATGTTCTACTGCTGAGCCAATTGCCCAGGGCCCTGAATGCTAAACCTCTTAACCTCATCTGTTAACTGAGGATAAAAGAACCTGCCTCACAGAGTGAAGACTATGCAAATGAAAGCATTTAAGAGAGGGCTTGGCACAGGATAAATACTCCACAAATTAGCATTGGCTACTATTAGCTAAGATAGCCTTGCTTTCTTGCTTGTAATAACTTTATGAACGAAGAGGTCCAGGCGGCCTAAGATCTCAGCTTTCCCTGAGGAGAGCAGAGAAAACAGTATTTTAAGAGCTAGGTTTGAGATAAGGTAGTGTTTGCCCACCATAAAAAACAGTGACCTAACAATTTCTGTTCTGAATGTATTCTATCAAAATACTTGTATGTGTGCAGTAACTGAATATATAAGGGTATTTTCTACAGTATTATTTGTAATAAAAACACTAACGAGAAACTGGAAACAACCTAAAAGTTGATTAACTGTAACACAAACTTTCACAAGATGATGGAATAATATTGTTGCGTGTATTTATATTTCATGAACTGCGGTTAGGGTAAACACATTTTACATTGGGTTATTTTGCTTTTCTAAATTGTATCTTAAGAAGACAAACAAATGCAAATAACTTTTTACATTTTTAAAAAAATTAACTGAAAAGCCCTGGCCGGTTGGCTCAGCAGTAGAGCGTCGGCCTGGCGTGCGGGGGACCCGGGTTCGATTCCTGGCCAGGGCACATAGGAGAAGCGCCCATCTGCTTCTCCACCCCCACCCCCTCCTTTCTCTCTGTCTCTCTCTTCCCCTCCCGCAGCCAAGGCTCCATTGGAGCAAAGATGGCCCGGGTGCTGGGGATGGCTCCTTGGCCTCTGCCCCAGGAGCTAGAGTGGCTCTGGTCACGACAGAGCGACGCCCCAGAGGGTCAGAGCCTCGCCCTCTGGTGGGCAGAGCTTTGCCCCTGGTGGGCGTGCCAGGTGGATCTCAGTCGGGCGCGTGCGGGAGTCTGTCTGACTGTCTCTCCCCATTTCCAGCTTCAGAAAAATACAAAAAAAAAAAATTAACTGAAAAGTTCTCCTTGCCAAGTAAGGATTTTTAACCTTTTTTCCTTTGGCCTTTTATTTTTAATATTTGAAACAAATTCTAAAAGTTTTTATGTTCAATCTTTATCTTTCATCTTTCCCTTTATGGATTCTATCTTGATTGCCAGGCTGCTACTTTCGTTCATTATCTTAATTATAACTATAATTAAGGAAGAACTTTACTATGACCAAAAAACATATTAAGGTAGCATGGGAATAACTGGATGTCATTTCATCAGATGACAAACTCCGTGACCACAGGGAAGTGTCCCTTTGCTCATCACTTAGCATCTAGGACCTAGAAGAACATCTAGCAAAGCAGAAACTCTAAGACTATTTGAATCAATGTGGTACATTTACACATGCTTTCTGGGTTTCTTTCTCCTAGTTATTTCTTGCCATGGACTTTAAGCAAACTGAAGACAGTTTCTGTGTTATTTAATTCACTGCTATAATACTTCATAAAATGCTAACTGCAAGTATCAGGAGTTAATGTTAAACTATTGAATAAAATCTTACAAATGCAATTATTTCAATTAATTGCATTTTAAAATTATAGATTACTTTATGAAGCTACCGTAATCTACTTAATTTAAAATCATAGACTTCAAAGATGGAAAATTGGTTTTAAAACTGATTTATGGCCTGACCAGGTGGTGGTGCAGTTGATAGAACGTTGGACTGGGATGCAGAGGACCCAGGTTCGAGACCCCGAGGTCGCCAGCTTGAGTGTGGGCTCATCTGGTTTGAGCAAAAGCCCACCAGCTTGAACCCAAGGTCTCTGGCTCCAGCAAGGGTTACTTGGTCTGCTGAAGGCCCGTGGTCAAGACACATATGAGAAAGCAATCAATGAACAACTAAGGTGTTGCAACGCTCAATGAAAAAAACTAATGATTGATGCTTCTTATCTCTCTCCATTCTTGTCTGTCTGTCCCTGTCTATCCCTCTCTCGGACTCACTCTCTGTCGCTGTAAAAAAATAAATAAACTGATTTATGATTTTAGATAATAATCAATGTTTCTGATTAATAATAATCTCTAGCACTTAACTTGTGTCTGTGTAAAAGAGAATTGCATCAGTCCTTCACCTGTTCTTACTCTCATACTCCCTTAGTAGCACAGATCCGAAACGATCAACGTCTCATAGGGATGTCAATGCCTGTTCTTACTCTCATACTCCCTTAGTAGCACAGATCCATAACGATCACCTTCTCGTAGAGATGTCAATGCCTATTCTTACTTTCATAGTGCCTTAGTAGCACAGATCCGTAGCGATCACCTTCTCGTAGAGATGTCAATGCCTATTCTTACTTTCATAGTGCCTTAGTAGCACAGATCTGAAGTGATCCACTTCTCGTAGGGATGTCAATGCCTTTCTGAGAAGGCCCATGTAATTCACTTGTTCTGCGTCTGATTTGCCATCTGAGAATCAATACTCTCACCCATGTTCATCGCAGCATTAGTCATGGCGGCTGAGACATGGAAAAAACCAGAGTGTCCCTCGATAGAGGACTGGGTAAAGAAGATGTGGTACATACATGCAATGGAATACTACTCAGCCATAAGTAATGATGACATACTGCCATTTACGACAACATGGATGGACCTTGAGAACATTACACTAAGTGAAATAAGTAAATTAGAAAAAGCTAAGAACTATATGATTTCATACATAAGTGGGATATAAAACTGAGACTCATAGACAGAGATTAAAAGTGAAGTGGTTACCCTGGGGAAGGGGAGCAGGAGGGAAGTAAAGAGGGACAAATATATGGTGATGGAAAATGATTTGACTTTGGGTTATGGGCATGCAATGCAATCAGTTCAAATGCTATAGAGATGCTTTTTTGTTTGTTTTTTGTGACAGAGACAGAGAGAGGGACAGATAGGGACAGACAGGCAGGAAGGGAGAGAGATGAGAAGCATCAATTCTTCATTATGGCTCCTTAGTCTCCTTGGTTGTTCACTGATTGCTTTCTTATATGTACCTTGACTGGGGGGGCTACAGCAGAGTGAGTGACCTCTTGCTCAAGCTAGCGACCTTGGGCTCAAGCCAGTGACCACTGGGTCATATCTACAATCTCACGCTCAAGTCAGTGACCTTGGGGTTTGGAACCTGGGTCCTCCACGCCTGAGTCCAATGCTCTATCCACTGCACCACCTCCTGGTTAGGCTAAATGCTATAGAGATGTTAACCTGAAGCCTATGTGTTCTTAAGGACCACTTTTACTCTATTAAATTTAATTTCAAAATTAAAAAAAAAAGAATCTGTACTCTGCCCCAAATAATTGGTCCTTCACTCTCATTTTGGAAATAGAGGTATGACCATGCAACCATCTCTTCCCTCAGCATCTGCACATTAAAAAACTGCAAATAAATAATGGAGATAACCTCCTCTGTGATGTATCACCTCTCTGCAAAAGTAGGGTTTTGACAACACTCGGGGTCTAAAGCGTGACTGCACATTAGCCTCCCGGGGGGAGACTTAGCTGCATCCCAGACTAATTACAGCAGAATCTCTGGGTGGGACCCAGATGCCAAGGTTTTCCTAAAGCTCCCAGGTGACTTTAATATGCAGCCAAGGTTGAAAACGGCTGAATCAGAGGAACTCTACAGTTCGAACCAGTTCAAAAAATTTTGATATGCATGTTTGAATAAAAGCAGAGGCCCTTCTCTTAATTTTTTTTTTTGCAATATTTTACGCAACAATATAAACAAAAAAGCCAATCTACATGCATGAACTGAACCTATCTATGCTGTGCCTTTCTAAATGGTATGGTTTGGGAATTAAACTGATGACACTTCTCAAGTCTATGGTGTAGTCAATTAGCGTTAGTTAATCAGCTCTCCTGCTCCCCAAACAGTCTTTAATTGAGCAAACAGCCTCCAAGAAGAAGAAGTTTCAAGACACTGTTACACTGAGAAAGTAAGAAGCCACTCAAGTTATATCTACTAATTAGGGTATAAAAAAGTTTATTTACCTAATGTTCTTAGAATATCTCATATGTAGTATAAGTGTAAACACGATTATTTTAGACTATTGATTAGGTTATTTTTTTTAAAAACAAATAGGATTTTATTTTATAATTTTTTTATTTTATTTATTCATTTTTAGAGAGGAGAGAGAGAGAGACAGAGAGGGAGAAGGGGGGAGGAGCTGGAAGCATCAACTCCCATATGTGCCTTGACCAGGCAAGCCCAGGGTTTCAAACCGGCGACCTCAGCACTTCCAGGTCGATGCTTTATCCACTGCGCCACCACAGGTCAAGATTGATTAGGTTTATACAGAAACAATTCACAGGTTTTTAGTACGAAATCTGTAAGTGCACAGCCGAGTCCTGTCCCCCCCTTCCCCCTGTCGTAGATGGTGGCAGTACTGTGAGTGCACAGCCGAGTCCTGTCCCCTCCTGTCCCCTGTCGTAGATGGTAGCAATACTAAGAATCACTGCTGGCTTCCAGGTAGCATTCACAGGACTCCCTAAGAGTTCTTATTGTGATGACCCAACAATGCTACTGGGGAGTAAATGTGTTCAAGTGTAGCATAATTACTTTACTTTGTATACTTAGTTTATCTGCATATTTATTACTTATTTTTATTTTAGATTTTTAACAATGAAAAGTAAGTAATACTTGCATAGCCCTTAGTACCCAGCACTGTTCTCAGTGTGAATACACATATGTGCATTCATTTAATGTTCACAAGAACTCTGGAGGGAGGTTCAGGACTGGTTCTGCCCTATGATCGAGGAAGCAGCAGCACAGGAGGGTCCCCTGCCCAGATCACAGAGTAACAGTGGAGGGGGGACCCCGGCAGTCGGGCTCCAGGGCACAAGCTCCGGAACCAAGCTCGGCCTCCATGGTTAGAAGGACATTAAGACCTCATTGGTTAACACACACTTTTGACATGCCTTAAAATGACACCTTTTTTATGTTATACCTAAAGATGAAAGTACATTGAAGAATTTTACATTTCAGAGATATTTTGATGTATGTATCTTTCAGAGTTAAAGGACTATAAAAATGCGGAATTATATTAACTCTATTACCCTGACTCTCAGCACCTTACTGTGGGACATGAGCCATTTCCTCCCCGTGCATGACTTACGCGCTTATCGATGTCGCCGTGCTGGAGCTGGACAAACCGAGCGCTGATGGCAGCGATGTAGCTCTGCTGATTGGAGAACGCCACCCGACCGGCCCCTTTCGGGTACTTCAGCTCAGGATCGGTATCGATGCCGGCATAACACACTCCCCCGTACAGCCGGTCCATGATCATGGCAAGCTCCACTTCACAGGAAAAAGATGTTCACGTCAACTTTGAGAAAACACTGCAAAGCAACTGCTTCGAAGTGCTTTTATTCTGTTTAAAACATCCATTGGATGCACATCCCTTCCTGCTCTTCCCCGCCCCCAGCGCTTTCCCTGGTCCGTCAGCCCGCGCTGCTCTCCGAGGCAGCGGCTCTGTGGGAGCCGTCCTCAGCTCTCTGTGCCGCCCGCCCGCCGGGCTCCTCTCCGCACTGGGGTCTTCCCCGTGGACTGTAACTGGTCCCATCTTAAAACTCTCAACTGTTTCTTCCTTCCAGTGAGTGCTTCATTTCTCTGTTCCCCTAACTGCTAAACATTTCTTTTCTATACTTCCTAATCCCTCTCTTCTCATTCTTTGTTCAACCCTTCACAATCAGACTTTCACCCCAAAACTCCACTTTAATTGCTCAATGCCAAGTCACCTTCCCACACTCAAGTTCCATGGTCAATCTTCCCGTAAGCAGCACTGCACATAGTTCATCTCTTTCTTCCCCTTGAGATCTTTTCTCCATCCAGCTATCAGGATCCACTTTTCTACCAGTTCTCCTCCTGCCTCACTGTGACCCCTTCCTGGGCTCTCCTGCCAGCCCTTCCTCAGCCCCTTGACTTTCCAGGGCCAGAGGACTCAGCTTTCAGTCCGGGTTTCTCGCTACACTCGTGGCTTTGGTGACTTGGTCCTGTCATAGCTTTATTAGCACCTATCCGTTCTCAGCTCCTCCATCCCTCCCGCTGGGGCCGTTCCTCTGGCCTCCAGATCCATCTGTCTACTGTCTACCGGACAACTCGCATTGACACTTCAGACACAGCGACACTCAGCACTTTCAGAACGGCACTCCTGAGCCCGCGCCACCCACTGAACCTGCCCAGCGAGTTTCTGCTGAGCCGGTGAGTAAGCAAGGACGGGGGGAGACAGACGAGCTGGCAAGTCAGGGCCGGGCCTTCCCCTCTTCCCCGCCGCACAGGTAGTGCAGGAACCTGATTTTCAGACATTATCTAGAATCCCATCAGCTCACCACTGCCACTAACATCCTGTTCCCGGACCACGGCGACAGTCTGGTCTCTGCCTCTGATCCCTCCCTTGGCCGCCCCAAGTGTTTTGGCAGAAGAGCAGCAAGTGTGGTTCTTTAAAAAATATACAGGTTTCTCTTGCCATCTGAAAGTAGAAGGTTCCCTCTGAAACCTTTTGTAAAGGTTATTAAAATTTAAAAGCAAAAATTCTCTCTATATTTCTGTTTGATCGTAAACAGGCACTAATGTAGGTAGTTTTGTAAAAGGGAAGTAGTATAAAAGAATTCAAAATTCTGAAAGGCAGAAATACTATATTAGATAACAATAGTTTCCCTAAAATCTCTACTTGGGAGCTCTGAGTGGTGCCACAGCTTTCAAAACCAAGACCCGAATCTTCCCCCCAGCCCACCCCTTCTCCACCATTTCTTAATGTAGTGAAAGGTAGCACTATCTTCCTACCTAGCGCCCAAAGACTGAACGCTCAGGTTCAACCTTTGCATTTATCTTATGACATCTGTTCACTTGGCTCTTTCTCCACTGCCACCAAAATCCAAGCCACCATCACCTGTCCCCTGGGCTGCAATAACAGGAAACCAAATTGGTCTACCAATACCTACTCTCAACCTGGCTCTCCACTCCATGAGTCATTAGCTAATTTGATCTTTCAAAAATGCAAATGTGATGATATCTCCTTCTGTTAAAAACACTCTTTCTTGGTTCCCTGTTGCTCTGAGAATAAAAACCAAAGTGACCCTACTAGAGCTGTAGGTGCAGACTCCTCTTACCTGTCCAGTGCCTCCTCGTGTCTCCCCTCACCCCGACGCCCGAGGAGGTGCCCTGGGCTTCTCAGTCCCTCTCACGCATTCTGCTGCCCTCCACTGAGGCCCTTTGACGAGGCTGTTCCCTTTATCTGAAAACTCCTCCTAACACTCCTGACCACTCCAAACTACTCCTTCTGTGTGAGTTTCAGATGTTAGCTCAACTACAAGTCTATTTAAAGTGCCAGACTATATCACCTTCTGTGGTCATATGCTTTTCTATTCTCTACGGTCTTCCTTTGGAGCTTTTACATGTGTGAACAGTTCTGTAGCCTATTTCTCCCATACTGGCAGAGGGTGTTCCAGTGACGAGGCACTGACCCCTGCACGGGCTACACAGTGCCCTGACACTTCCTTGTACAGTGGCCACTTACAGCTACAGTTACGGTCCTCTAGGCATCTTCCAGTAAATCTCTGCTTCCTGAGTACTGACAACATGAGTGTATCACTCACTTAACTCAAGTGCTGGTTTTTATACCCTATATTTCTATTTTACATATCAGAATCAACTCACATTAAAAAAACAAAAATGGCCACAAATTCTCCTATCTTAGAAAGTTATACATAAGAAGTCAATTTTTTTTACAGTCTGTGAAGTTAGCTACTGATATTGACAGATGAGTGTCCAATTCTCCAGTTACTTGATGGTTTCAAGAACGGCTCTCAGAATTTGTCTCAGAATTCTGTCATTAGCAACTACTAGAGCATGAGAAATATGAGGAATCTGGCCCTTACCTGCCCAATAGTGTCATATACATGATAGTCACCAAATGTTTACTGAATTAATTTGTATTTAAATGATTAAAGAATCCCACACAACTTGTTAGCATTCTACTCACCAGCCCGCAGTGGCCTAGGAACACCTCCCACAAAAATGGTTTTTCGGGGATCCAGGGGCTGAGAACCATCCATCACGAAGTCACTATCACTTAAATTCCAAGGACGGATCTGAACCTATGAAGAAAAGAACATTATTTTATTGGGTCTTATTCCCTTTACAGTGTATGCTGTTTTGTATTGGTTATCAATGATTTTTTCCATTGTTTAAAAGTTTGGATAGTTGGATTTGGAAACAAATTGTTATTTTTTTATCTAGGAACTATAAATTAAACAACTTTTTAAAACCTAAACTCAACATGGTTTAACTGTTTTCCACTAACAATCATTTCAAAACTTTTTGGAAAATGTGTACTTGTAGCTTTGTGATCATGTGGTGTTTACTTACTGGTTTGTCTTTGATAGTAGGGCTGGAAACACACAGATAGAGTTTCCCATCTTCTTCAATACAGGCATCGATGAGGGCCTGAACGGAGCTCTCCTCTTGAAAGAGGAGGAATGCGTAGCCTGTAGTAACCATGACAAAGGAGGCAATATATCAACAGATGTGATAATATCCCAAATTTCATTACTGTTTAGAAAATACAAGTTGTTTTAAGGAAAGAAACTTATCAAATAGGACTAGAATCATTACAATTTCTACAGGAGAACACAATACCCAATGGAACACATACACAAACATCCTCAGTAAATGAGCTACTTTATATATAGCACTTACTATCCAGTACCGTGGTAAAATTTTTACATTAGCTATTTTATTTGCTGTACATGAGTCTAAGAAACATTATTCCTACTTTATAGAGAACATACTGAGGTATCAAATGGTTAATAACTTGTTTGAAGGCAGTCACATAGCAAGTAATTGGCTGAGTAATTTAAACTCAGGTCAGTCCCATGCTCTTTCTGGTAGTGATAATGCCTTCTCAAACAATTTGGAAAGATTAATCAGTTGAGCACATTAGAACCTGAAGTTTTCTATAAATGCCTTCAGGGTAAACAGTGTTTTTCAACCACTGGTCTGTGGGCTGCTTCCGGTCCTCCAGAAATTCTGTGCTGGTCTGAGAACGAGTAAACCACCCAGATGTTGCATAAAGATTATAGACCCAATGATTATAGACTCTATAATCTTCATTTCTGGCAGACTGTCATTGGTTCACAGACTGGCGGTTGAAAAACAAGGACTCGAACATATTTTTAGACTATAGCACACTTGGAAAAGCCAAAGAATTTCCATAGTAGAGGGATAACTCTACGGTCAACTTGACAAGTTCCAAATGGTACTAAGAAAACTATCTTAAAGAGGTTAGAGTGAAGCAAGTTCCTTCAGGAGGGGTCAGAACTTTCAAAGCCAGCCTCACTGGGATGAACAATCTTATCCGTCTGGAGACTGTTTAGACTGCTAGACCCGGGCTCTTGCTCAGGTTCCTTGTCACCGGAAATACGGACTTCCTCCTTTCCTGGTGACACCAACTGTCAACCCTTAATCAGTCGTGCCCCCAGCAGGCAGAGTAGATTTTGTTATTAAAAGGTATCAAAATTTACATTCCAGGTTTGCTATTATGTGATTATTTCCAGCAGCTGATAACTATAAATAACCTAAAAATCTCCCTGTCCTTGACAAGACTGCTGTGCAGACACGGAGCACTCTAACCCAGTCCTACACGAAGAAGCCACCCAGCAGTCCGTGCACGTCTGTTCCACTAAACAAGGAAGTGTGAGGTCATATTCTACACAGAACTCAAAACACACTGCTTGCTGCCAACAGTGGCTTTTACTGCCACAAAGGTCTGATGTGACACAGAACTACTACATTTTAATAAAAATACATCATTTGATGGCATAAATAAAACATCAAACCAATTTACACAAATAAAAACTTATAATGGTACAATTACATAAGATTAAGTAAGCAGTGCATCTTGGAACCTTTCTGTTAGAAACAATTTAAATATGCTTGAAAAAATTAAAAGAAAATGAAGACTGCTTTTCTTTAAGTGAAGGCTTTACTTTTGATACAAAGCTGAGCATTTGAGAGCTGTAATTGTTTTATAATAATAGAAAAGATATAAGGCTAATGTACTAAAATAGTATTTTAAATTTAATATTTTTAATGTTGCTTAAGTTTTATGATATTACTTTTTGATATAATTATTCTCATATTAATTTGAAAATACTTTAAATTCAATATTTTTAATATTGCCTAATTATTTTTTGTGATTATTAGGAAAGAAATGTTTATATCACGAAAAAATAAGCAACATGGTGAATAAACTATGATGTAGCTAAGGAAGACCATTAAATATTAAATTACTATTACCAAAAATAAACCGTCTATAGTTGTCTAGAATTTATTAGAGAACTCTAATATTTACAAAGGGCGACCCTCACTCACAGCCTTAATTGCAAGGTAGCTTCACCAACTGGAAGCTTCTACACCAGTTTCCCAATCCATGAACAACGATGAATCACGGCAACGACAAAAACGCTTGCCGAGTTCGGAAACTCTGGTCTTTGGCAACGGCTACAATGAACTACAATTGTAGTTCCAAAACAACCCTGATTTGGCATGCTGATATATACATATTTTTGTTTTCAGTCTCAGATAAACTAACAACCACCTCAAAAGCCACAGCGACGACCACACACACACCACAGCCACAAAGACAGCCAGTGTTCAGTTTCACTCCATTTGTGCCAACCCACCTTCCCAGGCTTGTTGTGCACTGTCCCCTCGGCTCGGGTAGAAACATGTATGTCTCCACACAAACCAAGTCTGAGTCTCTTTAAAATTATACTTCAGTTCCTGCTTGTAACTCTTTCCAACAACTTTTTATCTGTCGACTTGCTCAGCACCTTCTGGATTTAGTTCCAAACTTCTCTGTGAGGCGTTCCCCTGCCTAGTTCAGGTCCAAGTGACTTCTCTAGCCTACAGTTGTTGATATCACTTATCAAGCAATTATTAATACATATTACTAAAAACACAAAGATGAGAAGATGAGTAAAGACAGTCTCACAGATTATTGGAAGACTCTGACAAATAAAATAACCATGTATTTTTAACGTTGTGGGAGTGTCATACTGCAAACTGACAAATGCTGGGGAAGAGAATGGTGTTAGGACAGACTAAACTTCGATCTGACCTCACTGGGGGGGGTCCTGGTAGAGTCCTGTGCGCATGATATTTAAGCTGAGATAAACAGGCGGTGGAGATGCAAGGACACTGTTAGAGCCTTCAGGCCAAGAGAAAGCTCTACAGGAGAGCCCTGAGAGTAGGAGGGGGCAAGGCCAGACGGCAGAACCAGAGGGAACAGGAAGCAATAGTGGGAGAAGGAAGGAGGGAGATGTGCCCTGACCAGGGACCAAACCTGCAACCTTGTTTCGGGACAATGCTCTGAATTGACTGAGCTAACTGGCCAGGGCCAGGCCATAGCTTTTAATAGATTCTTATAGAGGCCTGGGACCAGAACCCCTGCTCCAAAGGCGTTCTCAATCCCTAAGTATATGGTCTAAAGGCATAAAAAAAATCATTGCTTTATTAAATTTCTTTAAAATATTACATGAACTAGCAATGGAGGTTCTATGATTCTCAATGACAGAAAGTAGAGATAGCCCGTATAATTCATCCCCAGAAACCCTTAGCTAATTTTTCTGCGTCAATTACTCTAACATGTTTCCTTTCCCAGAGCCCAAATCAGCCCATTTACTAGATCTAGTGGAGTGTTTTCAGGCTTGAAAATTCACTCAGCCATGAAAATAAGTGTATTTTTTCCCCTAAAACTGTACTTCAATAATACAGTAAAAAGTCTCACTGTCTCAGCCTCACCCTTGAACACCTCGGGGCAGCCGCCATAAGAAGTCTGACCAAGTGGAGTACCGCTCAGCTCTCTCCCTGCCCTCCCTGCTCCCCGCTGAGGGGGGCCTGGCTTTACTCAAACGTGTGTTAGCATGGCTGGTGCTCCGTCCTCCGGCGGCCAGCCACACGCACCCCAGCATCAGTGACTGGCACCTAGGTCTTTCCTGACACCCGTCTCTCTCTAGTTGGTCTTTGGTGCTCGGTCACTTTCTCCTTTGGCTGAGTTCACCAACACTGAACACACTACTCTGCTTTGGTCCATGTTATCTGGAAAACACTCACGGGAATTCGGCAATATTTAAACTACTCACAGGTTTCTTTTTAATCTCACTTCACACAGACTTTACTTTCACTGAGTAGAGAGGCAGTTTTAACATTATTTATGTATTGAATTGAATGTATGGGGGTGACAGTGGTTAACATGACTATACAGGTTTCAGGCGCACAATTCCATAACACATCTCTGTGCAGAGGTGTCCTGTGGTCACCACCCCCTCCTAATGGGAGGCAGCTTTTCATATGTCTGTATTCACATGACTTGAAATGATGCTTTAGACATAAATGATGCTTTAGCCATTTCAGTCTTTGAACTCATCATCAAACCATCACAGAGGAAGCACAGCATGCCCCCTGACTCCCTACTGGCTCACAGAGAAAAGGAATAGCTCTGAGGGGCAGCTGGCCTCACTCCATACCTATTACCAGCCTCTACAACCATATTGCTAGTTTTTATACAAAGATGTAGTCGTCTTCAATTTTAAAAGAAAACAGAAGTAATTGAAATTGTCTCTTTCATCTGTACACAACTGATTTCCGAGAGAATGTTAGAAACTCTTACCTTTTGGTGGAAAATAGGACTTGCTTTCTGCTTTATGAGGCCAATCCACTACCAAAGGCCCGAATCGTCTGAAGCTAGCAGTTATTTCATCTGAACAAAGTACAGTAAGACGCATTAGGAAGTTTTATTGATTCATTACAAATATCCCGTACTTTGTAAGTTACTTTAAAGATTTAATATTTAAAAGTATCAAATAGCCTAAGATAAGCTAGAATACAATCACTGAAAACATATACTTATTACATTTTAATATCCTTATTAAAATTACATATAAAAATAGCTATTTTGTCCAAATAAATTCATTTTTAAGTAGCATACTGGCTAGAATAATCAATTCAGTGTGACTTTCAAAGTTTTATATAAAACTGCATGGATAATAATGAATTTATAGTATACTAAACTTTAAATACCACTGGCTTGCAGAACATGCCAACATTATGCTAAGTGAAATAAAGAGATCCATCACTGCTCCCTGAGTCAAGTCTGGGAGAGAAACACAGCTGAAACGAGACGTGGAAATCTGGAACACTCATAAAATATACTACAACTGGACACACTCCAGGAAGCTTCACTGAAACATGCACAGGTCCAATCCAAACCCACTCTAGGTCCTTTCATCCCGTGGAAACCTTATTATACTGATCACTACACAGAATAATCTAGTAATTTATTGAATCATTGAATCACTTCTTAGTTGTGAAAGAGAATAGCAGATTTCCCACAAAAGAACATACTTAAAAATATAAGTGGGATATGACCTAGGGTATGAAAATTTTTATAAAAAAATGCTCACAGTAGCAGTAAGGATTATAAAATATAATGTAAAAAAATAAACATTAAAAAATTATTTGTTCAATTACATCCACAGTTTAGCAAGTGACAAAGTATTTAAAACGAGGATATCTATTCTAACTGAAAATCTCTAGAGGTAAAAAAATTCCGTACCCCATAAACATCACATTTCAATTTTTTTTTAAGCCCAAATCATCAACTTGCCTTCATCAATATCTGGAGGAAGACCACCAACAAAGACTTTCCGAGAGAAGCGTTCTATTCGCTCTCCATTCTGATGAGCTGAGTAACATGTAGGTGAATTTAAAACACCAACTTGATCATTGTGACCATCGTCCAGCAAGCCATCATCGATTGGAAAAAGGGAAGAACGACCTGAAATATAAGAACAAATGTAATTTGAATCTCAGACCTGAGAAAATGATACATCAAAAGTCAAGCATAAAAGGAGCAAGGACAAATTCAATGGTTTAAAAAATGAAGGTGATACATGCATAAAAGTGAAAGGAAATTGATAGTTTAAGGTTTTGATTACTTAAGAGTCAAGAAAGCAGTCAGAGAAATGACTTAAAATGAACAGTAATATGACAATTATACCATAAACACTAGATCACTTCACATTTTTATGGAAAGCAACAAGAATCTGAGGATGGGGACGCTTAGACTGGATGTGTAACAGGAGACACCATTAGACTCTGGTGGCAGAAAGGAAACGGCACAGACTAACTAGATAGATAAGAGGACATAGAAAAGCCACTTACAGACACATTACAGGAAGGACAAAGGCATTAGCAATACTTGTAAAATAAGGTCCGGCATTAATTTATTACACGTGCCAATTATTTGACAGGGTCGAGAGGGCTTCTGACATGTGCAGAACAGAAAAAGCCATTTCGTCTAGCACTTCGGTCCCCATCTGAGCTTGCCCTTCAGGAGTGCATCTTCGTATAGGGCACACCCTGTGCAATCCTCAGCAGCAACCATAAGCTAGACCATGTGGGGATCAAAAATTAAAATCTCTTGATAGAACACAGCTCCCTGCTCTCAAGCAATGCACATTTAGAAGAGGTGAGATCCATTATTATGTAACCATGGCACAGATCTGTAAGGAAGCTTCCAACGCCTCATAGGAAGGAGACAGAGGAAGGGAGTAATCCGGTTAACAGATGGGTGAGTTCTTCAATCCCCCAGTTAAAATGAACAGCATTTATGCTAAAACTGGGAGGGCATCAGAAAGGGCATGATATTTATAAGTAGAAATATTTGTAAGGACATGGTATTTTTGTTTTGTTTTTTATATTTTTCTGAAGTTAAAAATGGGGAGGCAATCAGACAGACTCCCACATGTGCCTGATTGGGATCCACCCGGCATGCCCACCAGGGGGCGATGCTCTGCCCACCTGGGCCATTGCTCCGCTGCAATCAAGAGCCATTCTAGCACCTGAGGTGGAGGCCATGGAGCCATCCTCAGTGCCTGGGCCATCTTTGCTCTCATGGAGCCTTGGATGCGGGAGGTGAAGAGAGAGATAGAGAGAGAGAGAGAAAGGAGAGGGGGAAGGGTGGAGAAGCAGATGGGCACTTCTCCTGTGTGCCCTGGACAGGAATTGAACTCAGGGCTTCTACATACTGGGCCGACGCTCTGTCGCTGAGCCAACTGGCCAGGGCCTATAAAGGACATGGTTTTGAGAAAATTTCTCAAGTGGAAGAAAAAAACATTAAGAGTAAGAAAAATAAATTTACTTAAGAAATAGAGTGGTCAAGGTAGAAGAGCCAGGCTAAAGGAGACATTTCATTTAGTAGGTAAAGAAAACAATGATACAAGGGTTTCAAGCAAGATAACATCTTTCTTGTGCTTTAGGAGGGTAAGAATCATTAACTAAATATAAGGACAGTAAAGACCAGAAACCAGTACAAGAAGTGAAATGTTTTTGGTATCTGATATTTCATAAGTGGACAGGATATCAAAAAAGTAAATGTATGGAGATTGCAAATGAAGTGGAGAAAGGAAATCAGTCCTATATACGAGGAAATAAAAGGAGTCACCTCCACAGGGGTGACAGTTTAAGGTTCTTGGTAATGTCATAGATAAAAACTCCAGAGGAATAGATGAGGACAGTACCTTGGAAAACTTACAAAGGAGAAATAAATAAAACGTTCAAAAAAAATAGAGAGCAGTGTTAAGAAAAATAAGAGGAAAGCCAAAATATTATTGTGACAGTGGCAATAAAAAATAATGCAGTGCCTTCTCCTCTCCATTAGGAGGGTGTTTTCTTTGCTTAATCCTGTCACCTCTTCACCCAGCCCTCCCCCAGGAGCGCTGCCAGTCTTCTCTATAGTCAGGGGTCTGTTTCTATTGTGTGAGCTTACTTTGTTCATCAGATTCCACATCTAAGTGAGATCATATAGTGTTTGTCTTTCTCTGACTGGCTTATTTCACCGAGCAGGTCCTTCCACGCTGTAGCAACTGGTAAGACTGCATTCTTTTTGCCCCACTGAGTAGTATTCCATCGTGTAAGTCCAGCCCAGGGAAAGAGGGGGGAGGCAGAAGAAGGTAAAGGGGTCAATGGCGATGGAGGGAGGCTTGACTTGGGGTGGCGAACACACCGTGCAACATACAGATGATGTGATACAGAACTGTGCACCTGACACTTCTCATTTATTAACCAAAATCACCCCAGTCAACTCAATTTGAAAAAACAATGTAAAAGAAAAGTAACAAAAGAAAAAAACAGCAATGAAATAACAATGTGAGATATTAAGATGATGATTTTTTAAAATGACAACTATGTTTGAGAACATGTATTATTTTCAAAGGTAATAGTTTAAAATAATGATTCTTTAGAAGTTTATTAGAAAAGAAAGTAAGAATGCAGACAGGTTGTTTATCCTGTGATGGAGGAAGAATTTTGTTTTTGGATAAGGAGACAATGTATATAATCTATGTATGTGCCTTAATACATACAAGTAATAAATATTCAACATAAAATGTCATTTGTGTTATCATTTTGAAAAATATAACACATAATGACGCTAGTGATGTCAGCAAGTCTGAAACGTGTTGCCTTGCACAGAACTGGGGCTGGGGTGACACGGAGGGGCCTATGTCTGTAAACTGTAGTTAGCTAAATGTTGAAATTATTCATTTGAAATGTATAAGTATAAAAACAAGAAAAAAATGATACTGAGTATAAGGAACTGAAATTATTATTCTAGATTCAAATTCAAATTAGTAAATTATTCTGAAAGATATCCATGTTCCCTGAGTAACCTTGTGAATATAACTTTAACTTTCCCAGTATCTTTACTATGAGACATAAGGATTAATAAAAAGCAAGTGTTAATAATATTCTTTGTGATCTATGCAAAGAAAGCTCCTCAAAATGAAACTATTTTACTTAACAAAATGAACCTTATCAAGATCTAGTAAAGCTGTTACTAATTGTGGATAACTGGTTCAACTTTCCAAGGATGAATTTTAAATAAATAATTCTACATTTAAAAAATAATAAAAGGTAGAGAAAAACATGCATACAAATAATTGATAAGACATTTATCTAATGCTCATTTCAGATATACTCATACTTTGGAAATTATTTCCGTTTAACGTTTCTTAACATACACACAAATTTAGTAGTTGCATGAATACAATAAAGTCTAACAAGATTTATCATGAGAAAAAATACAGACCATAAATATTTGGAGTCCATGAATGCAGTGGCTAAAGAAATCACTATGTAATAAGCAATGTCAGATACAGAGGTGACTCAAAATGACAAACTTTTTATGTTAACTATAATATTGTAAGTATAATTATAATGACATTGACAATTATTCCATAATACTAACTACAATAATGTCCTATTTTAAGTCAAATGTTATGGTTAGTAAAATAGCAAATATCTATCTATAATCTATTAACCAAAGTTCAGCTGAACAAAAGATATAATGAAAAGTAGAACATATTACACAATAGCCACACTAACAAGTCTTCATTGCTAAAAAATGACCATTTTCTTTCTAGAAGCCACAAAAGTTACATTTATTTAGAAGAGAAGTTAATTGTATAAATACAACCAATAAAAATATTACTTTTCACTTTGTCAATTTTCCTTTTTGATAACATATTAATCTGATAATAAAAGGAGAATCACTAAATACTTATGTCTTACATTACAGTACACTTTAAACATACTTTCCAAGAATTATAGACACATATATCTAGTGCAAGATGATTGGCAATAAAGGTAAAATCATATATGCTGAGAGAAGTAAAATTTAATTAAAATATAATTTAGACTAAAATATTTACAATAGTTTTCAACTAAAATTAAATAACCTTTCTTCTTTTTTGCTCTAAGACTAGGACATATTTGTAGGTTCTTCTACCCCAAAAGAGTGAAACTGAACAATAGTAAAAACACAATACAGTAAGGCATTTTTTCTTACTACTTTAATCATAGTCTACAAGTATAGAACTAAGATGAAAGAATAAGTAACAATGTGAATTTCTGTTATCTTCCTCCTAAGAACTTCCTAGATCATGACATTTACACTGGAGTGTGCCAAATTAGATTAAACATAAACTGCTAGGGTTAATAGATGAATAAGGTAATGGATGAAAAGTATACAGTAGGAAAAGAATCCTACATTGCTCTATAGTTTCAAAAATGCCTTAAGAATAAAGCTTCATACGAGGGTTTTTTCCCAAGAGAATTGAAGCTCCATACTAGAACAGCATAGTGAAATGAGCTAGTCCAAAGATCTGAAAACAGACATTAAAATTCTAATTCCCTTCTCTCTTCTCAGTTGTTAAGTATGGTCTTTAGAAAGTTATCTAGCTTGTTTTCTATAGCTCTAATTTTTAGTTAGAATACTGAAGAATCAGGAAATTCAGTCAAGCTTTTGAAGTTTCAGATTTCAAAAATGAAGTTAAATTCAGACGATGTATAATATAAAACTGGAAATACTTCCTAAGAATAAAAAATGTTGTTTTCTATCCTCAGTAGTGGCAAATGCTTTTGCTTGTTTGTTTTCAAAATATAATATGCACTCAAGACTAGATAAAAAATAAATTGGAGCACTAGTACATACATATAATATGTATCAAAAGGTATTATTATCACTGTCTATTCTCTATGGCTCAAGAGAGATTTCAAGGGTCAAGGAAAATTCTTTCTATTTAGTTTGGCACATATAACAACTCTATAAATATGATTACCATTCACTTAAAAAGTAATCTAGTAGTATAAAGTTACTTTTGCTGCTTCTCCTCCCATCACCATTTGCACATGAAAAAAAAATCCAAGTTTAAGCCACAGAAAATGTCAGCCGCTTTCATAGAAAGTTTAATAGTCCAGCATCACACAATCTTAGTGTTTTCCTTAAGATAATAAGAATCCTGGGGGGAAGACTGTTGCAGGGGAGAGAGAGAGAGAGAGAGAGAGAGAGAGAGAGAAAGAAAGAGAGAGACCCCGAGAGGGAGAATGTGGGGAAAAGATTATATTCTTAGAAGACAGAAAAATATTAGTAACATGACTTCTATATAGTGTTAATTCATTTGTTACCTTCAACTGGGTCAAACATCAAATTAATAAACTAGATATATAAATTATATACCATAGAGAAGACAATCAGTTATAGATTTAGAGAGCAGAAAAATCATGTATTACATGTCACCTCCAATAGAATTTATTAAATATATTTCTTAAGCAAGCTATTAAAATGACAACTTTATTTTTAAAGTATAAAACAACTTTAAAAATAATTAAAATCTGGACAGTTTAAAATGGATAATTTTATTAAATAGTCATATTAGTATAAAATGTTCTTTAAAGGTTAAGAGATTTAGGATTCAAAACGTTGACAAGTGCTCAAATCAAAATACAATTATTCTGTGAGTTTTCTGTGATAATTAATACAACATTGATCAGTATAAAAATCTGTGATAATTAATACAACATTGATCAGTAAAACCCAAGCGGGAACAGTTATACCACAGCAAACAGAAAGGAATTACCTCGTCTTCGCCCATAACTCCTTGCTGCATGCAAACAAAGGACAGAGTGTAAAATGTCAGAACTAACAGAAAACCCACACCAACAATTACTTGGGATACGAAGGTACTTGGGCATCTGGAAGTGAGCGCCACTTTGTTTTCAGAGCTACAATGTCACTGTATCACATCTGCATGTAGTTTTACCATTCACAGAGTGCTTTTATTATAGGCCATCTGAGCAGTATAAAAACTGAAATTAACATAAAATATACAATTTATTCTCATTCATATGAAAATTCATGAATAAATATGTTTCATCATATAAGGATAGGACTTTAACACTATACAGTTAAACACCATTACAAATAATTTTTTCAATGAGTGGGAACAACTTGAATTAAATCCTTATTTTTATAATTATTATACAGTGATATATCATATATAGTCCAACAAATAGTTTCAGTTCCAATTCACATTATAACAAACCCCGCATTAAAAAAGTACAGGAAGACACAGTAAAGAAATCAATCCACATTCAAACTTGCTTAGTTTAAGAAATTATTAATAATATATTACAGCTAATAATGTTTTCTATTCTTTTACAACAGCTATCTAAAGCATTTATGACTCTACCTCTGGGGTACTAGGGATTCAGATACAAATTATTATTAGTATCACCATAAATTAGTAGGTATGTGAAATACTGGGAAAGTATTCGGTAGTAAGGCATTTTCATCTGTTACTACAATTTATTTTTCATAAGAAACTACCAGTTTAATATTCACAACTAGTTTTTAAAAAATACCTCCTCCCAAATCTGAGTCTACTCTAAGTACTTTTACCTTGGAATTAATAAATAAAACCAAGGCACTAAACAAAAAACGACTGTTAAAGTTCAGATCTTATTTCATGTTCATCGCATTTTAAGCCTGGAAAAAATTGATAATGAATATATTCTATATCAAAAATATTAAAAGTTATCAGAAATGTCTTCCAAAAAGTATAAAACTTAAAAACCAAAAGAAAATATTTCACCCCATTTAAATATAGTCTATTATTGAAGTGTTCAAATATATATTTTAAATTTTATACTAAGACTGTAATATAAATGTGTCAACAAGGTGAAAATATAGCATTAGTTTTCCTATAATAAAAAGGACAAAAAACAAACCAGTCAACTTTCTTAGTCACTTATAGTTCAAGAAATAAGTTAATGAATATAAGGCTACATCAGTCTTTTATATAAAGTTGCTGCCATTATACTGTCTTTGTTTAGCTATAATCTACAGCAAACTCAACCTGTCCATGAGAACCAATGACCTCAGAGCTCTACAGACTTACCTAACCCATATAGCTTACCTGTATGTGTATACAAATATGTAAGCCATATTATGTGGGTGTGTGTGGATGTGTATACATAGGGTGGGGCAAGAGTGCTTCACAGTTGTGTAGAAAACAATAGATTAATAAATACTAATATATGAATAAACTGTTTCATGTATTCACAATGGTAAACCTACTTTTGCCCTTCCTTGTATACACAATTTACATAAAGCTTACCCACCTACATATTAGTTTAGGGTGAGGGTAGGGGTGGAAGTGTCAATTTAAAATTCTGTTATCTAGTTCTCTTCTAAGACTTATAAACGCCTTAAAAAACAGCGTCTCAAGGAGATGGAACATCAACTGCGGAAAATCAGATAAAATAGGAATTTTAATAGAGCTATCAAGAAAAGGCTATGCAGGAGTGAACTCCCTCAAGTCTTCAATGTTGTACTAAGGTTGGAAATGGTCAGTAGTTCCCCAAGCACCTTACAGCACAACCTCCGGAGCTGGGCCTCCTGTCGGGCCTCGGCTTGGTCTAATAATATCAATCCAGTATCAATTTGCTTTGTGGCGTCTCAGTCATGGCTGCAGAGGCTCAAACATTTATAAAGGAAGTGAAATTATCCTCATCAACTTTAAAGCCAAATTCCAAATTATGATGAAGTCTAATGTGACACATAGTTCTTAATGGACTGAGGAAATGAACGACACTGGAACTAGTTTAGGTTCTTAGCTGCTACGCTCTTTAGCTGAGGCTCCTCAACACTAAAATACTAAAAGTAAATACAAATGCTCACGCCATCTTAGACTGCATCCCATTCCTAGGCTTGAACAAAATTATGTAGAAAATTTCTCCAACTAGCTCATACCTGAGGAATTTTAGAATCTTTTAAGAGCGATTCCACTTATTTTTTGGACAACTCTCAGATTCCAAGTCTCTACATTACCAAAAATAGAACTGACTGCAGATGGAGCTAAACCATGTAAAACACTCCTGATTCCGGGTCATGGAAATGACCAATCAGCTGCCATCATGCTAAACACAGGTGGCCGGACTCCCTTTTCCACCAATGTTTCTATGAGAATTTCTGGGGTATGTTCTGCTATAACTTTATCAGAAACTCCTAGCAAGAAAACATTCATTAAATTACTATAGATTATGTTTCAAACAAGTCTTCTTTAAACACTATGCCTCTCAAAAATCATTTAGAATATGATTTAGAAAAAAAAGAACAATTTTTGTATTAAAAACTTGTATTAAGAACATAAAATTCCAGGTACATATATTTTATAGAGCATTATAAGAAATGCCTCATATAAAAGTGAGGAACTGGCTGTTTACATGTGTAGATATATGTATATGCACAAGTATGTTAAAATATTATATATGTGTGTGTATATGTTTGTATACGTGCATGTATGTATATCTTTTATTAATGATAAAAGGTTGAGAGAAATGCTTGAAGACCTTGCCTGTATAACTGGTTTGACAATTTGGTCCCGGGTTATCAGTGATATTAGGCTCTAACTCATCGCTACAGAAAAAGAAAAAGTCTGACACTGTCTTTAGGATCTTTCTGCCCTGTGCACTGGCTCTCAGCTCAGAAGTGGTACCCGAATTGCTGCAGCTGCAGGAAGTGAGAGAAAAACACACCAAATCAGCTGGAAATACTTACAGGATAAAGTTATCTTGGTGTGAGACTGAAGAAATTCTGATTTCTTACTCTAAAAGCTTGAGCCAAAGCCCAGGAGAGAAATACACTACCTCTTTCCAACTCCCAAATAAATCTGCTGTCTACTCCACTTGTTTCCATCAGCATAAAACCCAAAAGCCGACTGCACATTCAGGTTTCCTATGTTCGTGACTTAATAGAGCATATGAAGAGCTTTTTGCCTTCAGAAATACAACTTCATTTCGGAGTAAATTTTGATGAAAAGATTCACATAGCTTCTTTCCTCCCAAAAGTATACCAAGCTCTTGATAACAAACAGAGATGCATGTGGTTAATAACTGTAAATTTACATTTCAAACTAAGTTGTGAATATCATCCTTCCATACATTTGTTCTATTTGTTCTCCTTTAGAAAACCCATATGTACTGTATTCATAAAAATACCATTTTCCTTGGGAGAGAGATAAGCGGGAAACAATTCAAATAGAAACAACACATGAATGATGCATCCTTCTTTATTGTTCCATACTGCTACAGAAGACAAAGTATTTTTTGTTTTGTATTTTTTTATGATAAAGAATTAGAAGATTTATACATTTATAGAAATACAACCATTCAAACTGTCATTCTAAGTTTAGATAGTACTTAACCTTTAATTTTTAGACAATCTATCCATTTCTATATAACGTGACTTTCCTAAAATGTCTTTGTGTGTGTGTGTGTGTGTGTGTGTGTGTGTGTGTGTGGCAGAGACAGAGTCAGAGAAAGAGGGACAGACAGGGACAGACAGACAGGAAGGGAAAGAGATGAGCAACATCAATTCTTCATTGAGGTTCCTTAGTTGTTCATTGATTGATTTCTCATATGTGCCTTGACCGGGGGCTACAGCAGACAGAGTGACCCCCCTGCCCAAGCTAGTGACCTTGGGCTCAAGCTGGTGAGCTTTGCTCAAACCCGATGAGCCCACGCTCAAGCTGTCGACCTCGGGGTTTCGAACCCAGGTCCTCTGAGTCCTAGTCCGACACTCTATCCACTGCCCCACCACCTGGTCAGGCTCCTAAAATGTCTCTTGGTGTTCAAGCTGGACTCTTCTAGAATATCTGAATTAACAGTGGTAGTCTCCACCAGTCAATTCAACTTGCGTTCTACTTGATTTGTGGAACACGGTCAGTTCCAAAGTAAGGAGCTGCTTGCAGTTATATTTCTTTGGCATTTTTTTGTTAAGATTTTTTAAAAATCTATACAACTTCATCAGACATATGTGTGGGGGATTATACCTCTTTTTCTATATCTGAGTTAACAGGTTCAGAGTTAAAGATTTGCCAAAGGTTCATAGTTTTACCTAGTTTGACCAACTTGCTGACCTTTATCCCATACCCTGTTTATCCCTTACTTAAAATAATATATAAAAGTTTAACCATAACACTAATTAACTAGGAGGACAGGATTACAAAACATTTATATTTGCCTTTCTGCATAACAACTATACTAAAATTTACATATTATTTTTTATTATATGGGAACAAGCTGAGTACCACTATAACATCACAGATTTTGGCTAGTTCTGTATTTTCTAACAAATGACCTTCAATTGTAATAGTCATGCATTTATTGTAATGTGTATTTGTGCACCATCAAGTCACTTGGGGGCAAGCACAACATACTTTAGGGAACTGCCTGAGAGAGTCATTTTGCTTTTATGGACCCAAATTTGTCTCTATATACCCTGTTGTTCCAAATGGTTTGGCTTTCTGCCATAAAACCAGACTTCTTTGTTCTCTATATGTAACATCTTTCAAATAGTTGAAAATATCAGTTTTTTCTTGTCTAATTTTGTATTACCCAAAGTAAACAGACCCAACTCCTTTATCTATTCGCAAGACATGGTTTTTCATCTTTCCAAGTGATTTTTGTCTCTGTTTACCATCACCTACTGCCACAGATAAGTTTTCCTTCCAGGAACTGGTCTGGATCCACACTTCAGATGAATGGACGCATTCACCTCTCACAGCAAGCCTGAGGCAGGCAGCTTGCGTTCTCAGACGAAAGAATCTAGGTCAAAGTTAATTTAGGTAAAGTGCCCGAGGTCACCTAGCCAGGAATAAGCAAACTGAGTTTACACTCAAGAGAATCTGGCTCAAAGAGTCTGTGGCACCAACCAGTATGAACCACTACAGATACAAAAAATACTAATGTATTATCAAATATGATTTTCAAAGTCATTAATATGAGCTATGCTTACTGGTTAAATAATACAACCTATTTAATCAATTGCCTAGTGAGTTAAGTCTGCGAGATACAAAAAATGTAATAATTTAAGGACTATGTATGGAGATGCTACAATTTCTTTAATTGGTCAATAATATTTAGTAATAATTTGGGATAGAGGCTTGTTATTAACATCACTTAATTTCCACATTTCTCAGGGGGACATATAAGTTAATAATATAATGGATTACAAGTAGTTAAACAGTAGCTCAAAAAAATTTCCCTGACTTTTTGGTGTCCTTTGCCTATTTCTCTCTTTAATAAGCCCTAATGTCTACAGAAAATTCTTTAAACTTTTAATATTCAAATACTACTTTATCCTATAAATATCCCAAGTCTCTTTATCATATATATATATATATATATATATATATATATATATATACACACACACACACACTCAATCTCTGATTCTTGCTTTTTCTATTAACCAATGATCTCAAATGAGCTTAAAAGAAATGTTTTCTCTTTGGATCAAATTGTCCCTACTGACCCAATACATTTTAACGTCCTGGTTTCATGATCATCTCTCTCTCCAGTCAGTCCCTTCCAGAGAAAGCTCAGAACTTTTGGGACAGCTGACTGTACTGAGCTGTGGCCCTCATGAGGCAGACTGAGAAGACTGATTAGAAAGCAGAGTGTTGACAAGATGGAGGTAACTCGCTCCTGAAAGAAAATATGCTTGTACCTATAGTGTGATGACATACTTTTAATCTAACATTCAGATTATTTATAAGGGATTTAAGCAACTGATGAGATCAATCTGTTAATTATATTTAGCGTAACCAAAAGTATAAATCGTAAAATCAGGCAACTAAGCTCTTTGCTCAAATATAACTGACATATTCTAATGTGATTATAATATACCTCTAAATTATTTTAATTTATTATGTATTTAACAATCACTGATTTAACAGATTATCTCATGAATTTTTTTCTTCAGATAGATTTTAATAGATAGATGTGAACCATTTTCAAATTCAAAATAAAACGTGAATGATCTTTATTTACCACAAAGAATGTTTCAAAGAAAAGTATTTAAAGAAGAATCAATATATAAATAATTTATTGTTGCCTAAACCAATCATTACCTTATCATTCAAGTCACAAGAGTAAAAAAATTATGATCTGTTTTCAGTTCTGGAAACTCAATTTCAACAATACTGCTTAATTTTTAGTCCTAGATTTAGAAGTCATGGATCAGCTATCAAATGACATGTTTTTTTAATTTTGTGGCAGAAAAAAGTTGAATGAAGTCCTGGAATGTAATTTCTAGTATGCTTCTGGTCAAAGTCTATGTAAACACCATGATTCAGTGAATTTATAAACCTGGCCTACCAGGCTGTTGTGAGGCCAAGCATGGCCATGGCTGCAGCCGAGAGTGCACGGTCTGGCCCCAGTGTGGCTACCTTAGCAATTCTACCTATAGCTGTCCTTAAAGATCTGCATTCACAGATGACCCAGGGCTTAGATTAGGCTGGACTTTAGTGGGTAACTCAAAATATAGTGGTCTCACCTCACCTTAATCCTTCAACTGTTCTCTCCTTCCAGAATCCTACTCACCTTCACCATCTCCCAGGGAGCCTGAACTTGAATCCGCCTTTCTGTTGCTACAGTCTCTACTGAGTCTAGTTCATGTGGTCTGGCGTTACATTGGCCTTTTACTCAGCATCTGTCCCTCAACTTCACTGCCGGCTTTCTAACAAAGCTTTAGTTCAAACAGAAGAGTCAAGCCATTTTAATGATATAATTATATATTTTAAAGTAAATAATACCTCTATTATTATTAATTTCTAGTTTATCATCCCACCCTGATTTAAAAATACCTTTGTGAAGGATATTTTAATCTTCCCGTCTACTCCCATGGTCATGGATATGTTAAGTACTGCAACTCTCTGAATACAATGTTTGTCCAATAGAAAGAAAATAAGCATTCTTTAACATTTTTTTTTCTAACTTGTGTGAACTTCACATTGTAAACTTTCTAGTTAGAATAAATTTAGTTAGTATGGCAACCATGTTTTCAGAATCACCAGTATATCCCTTAGTTGAACATAAACACAGGTGCTATACTAATAACAAAGTCTATGCACTTTGCAAACATTATCTCATTTAATTCTGCCAATAAACCTTGGGATTTATTCCCACTTCACAAATTGAAAACTTAATAAAGTTCAAAAAGTTACTGGACCAAGGGCACACACATAAACTGGAAAGCCAATATTCAAACTCAGGACTATCTCCAAACTTTGTGATCTTCGAACTATATTATACTATCAAAAATACACTTCAGTGTCTGCTTTGCCAGCCGGAGTACACTCAAACATTCAATTCTGCTTTCTGTACAGGAAGGATTGTAGCTTTATTTTTGTACTCATAAAATGACTAATGTATGTACAGGGAATGTTTAGAGAAAGGTATTCAATCATCTTTATAAATTGGAAAAAAATGTTTTTATACAACTTACCATTTAACATCAACAGATTGTCAGTTCCTGGATGTGGATAGCTCAATCGACCTTTAAAAAGACAGGAAAGTTTGAATATTATTGAAACTGAAAAAAGGGAAGGGGCATAAGGAGGGAATTACTGAGCATAGCATATGTCTCAGAACTAAAAAGGTAATGTTTAACTCCAAGTATACTAACTGAAATTATTTTTGAAAAGCTGAACATAAAAATTGTTAATCTGAGCGTCTAGAATACAGTATGATTTGGAAACAATCCCTACAGAAATAAAAACATTTACTTTTGAAATTTAAAAACAATGTAGGTATCCTAGTCTTTCAAAATTAATAAATGTGTGATTTTTAAATAAAATTTCCATTGATTAGAGAGAGAGAAAGAGGGGATGGGGGGTGGGGATGGAGAGAAAGAGAGAGAAGCATCACCATTTTGCTCCATTTTGTTGTGCACTCATTGGCTGCTTCTCCTCTGTGCCCTGACTTGGGATCAAGCCTGCACCTCAGTGCACAGGGACGATGCTCTGTTACTGAGCCACTTGGCCGGGGCCCCAATTTCTTAGTATTTTAACACTTGTTTGACACAATATCAACAGCAAGGATAGTTACTATTTTCACCCCATTAAAACACAGAACTTTTCTCTAATGCCTCAGTCTCTAACCGACTATTTGAAAGGTACATTAAAATTCACTTAGAAATCTGCTAAAAATTAAATGTCTGTGAGATTGCATTTTAGGCATTTTAGCAACTTTCAGCACAGTCCCTTTAAAAAGATACTATCATAGCATATAATGTATTGCCCCCACACAGGGGACTGATAAAGATCTGAATGGATTTGACATGATTAGTAAAACGGACAGGCTAACTGCATTACCTTTGCCGCCTCTGCAAGTACTCTACATTTCTCGGGCCCTTTAGTCTATCCAAATATTCCATACAAGACTGTCTTTGGCTTTTGAGTTAATAACAAATTTAAACATCATCTACCAGTGTAAGAGCGAGAGGTAAAGATAATCCAATTTTGATGTTAAAATACATATGTATTAAATAGATACACAGATATAAAACATATTTATAAATGCACACTATAGCACATTTTGTTTTCAGAGTCAACAAACAAAATAAACGCATTGTTGTTCAAAGGACAATTTAGCACTTCCCGTTTCCTCTTGAGTCTCCTGCAGTATGACATTAGTTAACTAAGTGATCTCTTAAATAAAGCTAGCACACTCTGACAACATAGAAACACATTTACTGCTGTGATACCTTAGTATATACAGAAGGTAAGAAATACAGAAAGTCAGGAAGCAGAGCTTCAAGAGCAGGGTCTTACTTTGCCTGCAGTATCATAGCTTATTTTGGGAACATCTCTATTTCTAAACATCTTGTTGCAGGTGAGCAAATTTAGAGAACAATTTAAGGCCCTGAGAAAACTGCTGCTATTTCTGACTTGAGACTGAAAATCAAAACTCTGAAAGAGGCGACCTGTGGTGCTGTTCAGTATAAAAGTTCATGAAGTCTTGCATACTGACAGTGTGTAGGAGGCTGAGAATGCAAATATGACAAGGCAGAGTCTCTGGTTATGATGTAGTAGTGAAGATACAAACCAATTGCAATAAAATCTTCTAAATGTGAAGAGTTAGGTACAGTATGCTACACACACACACACACACACACACACACACACACACTTAACCAAGATCAGGGATTCCCGCAAGACTTTATAGAACAAGGAAACTGAGCAAAGCCTTAAGCCTTGCTAAACTTCAAAACTACAGAAACCACTCAACTCTCAATAGCCACATAATTATCTCCTAACAGACTCATTGTTCACTTTATTTACCCAAAGACACAAGTAACAAGAATATTTTCATTGCTGACAGCTTTTTTTAAATTTTAGGAATGAACTATAATGGAAGGACACTGATCAATAAGTGTGTAGGTTTCAGGTGAGCATCTCCACAGCATTTGAACTGCTGGCAGTTGTGTGTTTTGACTTCTTGGCTCTGAAGGGACTTAAAAGGCACACTGTACGTGGTAGGTTCAAAAGAAAAATACCTATTTACAAATAGATATATATTTGTATATATGTTCTAATTAAACTATAAATCTCTAAATAGAAAAATCTCTCAGCGTAACTAAAAAAATACTTCAAAATAAAATAAACAAATAGCCTATTTAAAATTATCCAATTACCTTTCTTCTACTTTAGTGAAACTATTAATACACCTTTACCTTTACAAGTTAACTTCTACAGTTATATTTTACTTAAGGATAGTAGTGAAACTACTTCCACTAAAAACCTGCCAATTGATAATAACTAACATTTAAGGGATTGTGCCAGAAGCTTCTCTGAGTTCTCTACAACCAATTATTGAATCTCACAGCAGTCCCGAGTTGGGTACCACTGTCTTCCCACTTGAAGGTGAAGACTCCGCCACAAACGATGACACGCTTTGCCCAAGGTTACACCACTGCCAGGCAGCTCTGCCAGAACTAGAACCCTGGCAGTTTGGCTCCATAATCTTAACCACTATCTTATAATGACTTCCTAGTTGATAACATAATACAAAGGACAGTATGTATGGCTAGTAATAGGAAAAATTCAGCCATTAAAAAAAGTAACAGAAGGGCACACAATGCAATCAACAGCTCAAATGCTGTGGAGATGTTCACCTGAAACATTATTGATCAATGTCACCCTATTAAATTTAATTTCTAAATAAAGAAAAAGAAACTGAATTTTCTATAGTGTATTAGATTACTTTTACTTCAATATGGAAAAAAATACATTGTTAGAAAACCAATTTCTTCTTCCTATTGTCTAAAAGCTGTATTTGCAGAGACTGGTAGTTACACACTAACACCTGCTCCTGCTAATAATAGGAGGCCCAGATGCTAGACAGGCACAGGGCTGCCTCGAGTAAAAGTCTAAACCTTGCAGCCTTCCTTGTATACATGTGCCCATGTGTATGAGCTCTGGGCAAGGAAACATGAGGCGAAATTGGCAGGTACAGTTTCCGGCAAGTCTTGTTAAGCGGGGAGACCTCCCCGTCACTCTCTTCCTGCTTGCTGGAGAGCAGAGGTGGCTGAACTCCAACAGCCATGTCAGATCAGGAGGCAGAAGTCGGGCGTTACCGATAGCAGAACAAGCCTAGATCCATGAAAATGATCAGAACACTTCTAGGAGTGCTATGTTTATGTAAGAGAAATAAACTGCTATTTTGTTTAAGCTACTTAGGAGGTGGGGGTTTTTTGTTTGTTTATTTTTTGGTTCCAGAAGAACCTAATCTTACAAAATAATCCTTTAGTAATAAATTTGGACAAAATGCTTATTATTGTGAAAATATATAACATAATTTTAGAATGGTTTTATTATATCTTGAAATAATAAGTACATATTACCTCCTAGCACATCTTTTATGTTAACATACCACAGAATTTAACATAAATAATTTTGAAAAAATATATATTTACTCTTAGGTATCAGTGAATAGTTAGAGGACCTACAGTATCTTAATATTATCTCCCATTTCTCATTGGAAGTGAGAAACTGCTAAAGAACAATGCTACACATTCTGCCAACTCCTTTTTTAAGATTAAATTTATTGGAGGTGACTGTGATTAATATGATTACATAGGTTTCAAGTGTACAATTCTACAATACATCATCAATATATTGCATTGTGTGCCCACACCAAAGTCAACTCTTCCATCACAATATATTTGACCCCTTTACCCTTTACTAACCCCCACTCCCTTCCCTCTGGTGACCACCATGCTGTTGTCTGTTTAAAGCATCATCCAAATCACATACTAGAATTATAAAGCGCTTGGGTGAGAATTAACATTAGAACAATTAATAAGATAGGTAGTTTGCTGTAGTGGTAAAACCTCAAACTCAAGAGCTACTAAGTCTCACCAGTTATTAGCACTAAATGATTATGAATAAACCACCACAGTCACCCAACTGTAAAGTAAAATAGGAGTAAATTATATACCTCACAGTTGTAGAATTGAATAAATGCATATACACAGAATCCAGAGAACAGTGCTTGGCACATACATGTCAGGTTCTCAACAGATGAAATGTATGATATGTTATATACTGTGTGCTTTATATATATATGTGTATGTAGTGTGTATATATATATATATATATATATATATAGTGTGTGTGTGTGTGTGTGTGTATATTGAAAATACACATATATACACAGCCTGAAATAAAAAGATCTAGCACTTCCTTCTCATGTGCATTAAATAATGTATTGCTTCCACTGGTTTGGAAGACTTTTCTAATATTTTTTCATAATCTACATTTTACCTTTATTTCCAATTCCAATTAGGAAAATAAATGGTTCACAGGATCTCTGGTAAAATCCACTTAGAATGTGGTCATTACCAACCTTGAAAAACTCCAACCTCTGCTCAGATCCAAGGGGCAGGACAGTCATTCCTGACCTCACTCCCAAATCTCAATGCATGCCTCATAAAAGCCTAAGAATAAGATCATACAAACGTAGAAAAGACCCTTAGATCCAAAGTACCAGATCGCAAGAGAGCAACAGAATCATTCCTTACCTATATCTAATAAAAGCCATCAATCTACTTCAGTTTCCAGGAAAACGTTAACTCACTCTTAAATCAGGATCATAATTTTTTTCACCTAATAATTATTTAAAACTTTTATCTAAGCTATACCAGAAAATATACTAAGAAACATCAAGGATGTAGACTATCAAAAAGTTTGTTTCATATAAAGTATAAGCACAAAAGAAAGGCAATAATAACAAAAGACTAAACTGAAGTCATTCATCATCTAGTATAATAATGTATTAAAATAAAACTGGTACTAATCAAGATATATGCAATTAATATTAAAATCAAGTTGACATAATAGCTGCAAACCTTTATGCTGCGAAAGTGTTTTAAATGACAATCATATCCATATCAAATGGACAATCAAAACTGACAGTGGGGCGTAAGCTGACAGGAAACAAACACACCTTGGCCATACATGCCTCGAGCTTCAAAACCAATTGCACTGTCTTACTTATGAAAAAAAAAAAGTTCACTAACTCGCACTTAAAAATCTGAAATACCTAAAAGTCTCTGTTGGAGACGGATGTGCAAGCTATTTTACATGCATGTAAATAACTTTTAGAAGTTCTAAGTAAATATTATTGAAAAAGATGAATAATTTTGAAAAATGTTTAACCATTCAACCATTAATTTATTAAGCCCCTCTTACGTGCTCGACATTTTCACAGATGGAGATGAAGATTAGGCGAAACAGAGGCCGCCCCGGTCCCATGACACAAAAACCTAATTACTGCATCTCAAATGCATAAGTGAGACAGGTGCTCTGATTAAAAAGGACTACATGATTCTTTAATATTCTTTACAAAGTAATCTATTAACCAGGAGTTTCAGGGCGGAAAGGCTGATAATGATGGGGTTTGATACTTGAAGATCAGGGATTGCAGAAAGAGGTAGTAAAAAAATAGAATGACATTTTCACAGAAATCCCAAAATTTCCAAGAACTAAAAGAAATGAGTATCTGAACGAAAAGGAACCACTGAATGTGCACACACACCCTGAAAGGCCCGTATATTTCTTTTATATGAAATTTCAGAACCACACCACAGGCATGACAATATCCTACACGTTTCCAGAAAATAAAGCAAAACATTCAAAAACACAAAATAAGCAACAGTTCTCAGCAATGCTTTCAATATTATGAAGTGCTAATATACAATTCCACACCAGCCTATCACCTTATATAGGTAGAATAAACACGTTTTCAAACATACGGGGTTCTCAAAATGTGTGTCTCTTACGAAGGAAGGTACTTTAAACAGGGCTGATAAACAAAGGTCTAAACCAGCAAGAAATGATATGGAAAGCAGAACATGACTTCTACAGGCAAAAAATTCCCAGGATTAGGGAAGTCCCAAAATGGCAGTTATGGAGGGCTAAAAAACAGTGCCTTCGGTGGCAGGAAAAAAATCAATCTAGGTAATCACTTGTTGGTTTTACATGTATAGAGAGAAGCTTTAGAGCTCTCTTAATAAATTTTGGGGAAAATTACTGACAAGTACTTAACAGAGACAAAGATAATTCTAGGAAAAACAATTATATGAAAAAGAATGTTATATAGTGGGGATCTTCAACCTTTTTCATCTCGTGGAACACATAAACTAATTATTAAAATATTATATTTTTGTGCCAGTTGGACAAAATATAGGTAGAACTAGGTATAATTCTGATTATTCACACTGGATGGCTATTGCTGTGTTGGCCGCTGTTATTGTTTTATTTGACAATCCAAAGCAGGAGTCCCAAACTGCTGCCCCCTGAGGCCATTTATCCAGCCCCTACCAGACTTCCGGAAAGGGCACCTCTTTCATTGGTGGTCAGTGAGAGGAGCATAGTTCCCATTGAAATACCAGTCAGTTTGTTGATTTAAATTTACTTGTTCTTTATTTTAAATATTGTACTTGTTTTTTTATTTTAAAATAAGATATGTGCAGTGTGCATAGGGATTTGTTCATAGTTTTTTTTATAGTCCGGCCCTCCAACGGTCTGAGGGACAGTGAACTGGCCCCCTGTGTAAAAAGTCTGGGGACCCGATCTAAAGGAAAAGAGGTCAGTGCCCCTGACTACAGTCAGGTGTGGCAGGTCTTAAAGATTCTTGCAGCATATCCACTGAAATCGCAGTTCCAGTATAAAACATATATGGTCCCTCTATGAATATTATTGGTATTATCATAAGAATGTACCCCCTAATGCAGGGGCCCTGAGGCCATTTATCCGGCCCCCGCCGCACTTCCAGAAGAGGCACCTCTTTCATTGGTGGTCAGTGAGAGGAGTATAGTTCCCACTGAAATACTGGTCAGTTTGTTGATTTAAATTTACTTCTTTATTTTGAATATTGGATTTGTTCCCGTTTTGTTATTTTACTTTAAAATAAGATATGTGCAGTGTGCATAGGGATTTGTTCATAGTTTTTTTATAGTCCAGCCCTCCAACAGTCTGAGGGACAGTGAACTGGGCCCCTGTGTAAAAAGTTTGGGGACCCCTGCCCTAATGTAAACAAAAAGCAGGGGAAGTGTTGGGATAGGTAAGCCAAAGTAGAGTTACCAGACACCTAAAACTTAGGAAATATAAAGCATAAGCATATTGCAAATAATGACATGAGGAATCTGTTAAACAAAGTAAAAGTTGCAAGTGGCTACCTCTAATGAATGGGAATCAGAAGTAGAGAACGAGGGGGAAGACTTCTATTTTTTGTTATATAAGCCATATGGCGATATTTGACTTCTTAACCTATTTACATATATTCTTAAAATTCATTTTATGTTAACCAGGTTGGAGGGAAGGTAAAGGTTTAAATATTGCAAATATCTTAATCATCTATATATATAAAAAGATTAGACAAATTATACACCAAAATATCAAACATGGTTATTTTATCTTGTAGAACAGTAGAATTAGTAATAATTTTAACTTTTTTTCTACTTTTTTCAGATTTTCTTTAATGAATCCATATGAATTTTGTAATAAGAAAATAAACTTTTAAAAGAAGTCCTATAGTCTGAAGGAAAAAAATCTTCATTAGAGATTTGCAGATACTCTTCAAATACTATAAGCAGCTAATTCCAAGGGCTAATTGTCCCATGAACTTCCTTTTATCACTGCAAGTTCTATATAAATATTATTTTTGTTTTATTTTCAATTTAAAAATAAGTTATAAGCCCATATTTAAAGTCCTAAAAAAGATACTTTGTGGCAATTAACAGGTTTTTTTTTTTTTTTTTTTAAATATTTTATTCAATTTTCAGAGAGGAGAGAGAGAGAGAAAGGGAAAGAGGGAGAGAGAGAGAGAGAGAGAGAAGGAGGGAGGAGCAGGAAGCATCAACTCCCATATGTGCCTTGACTAGGTAAGTCCAGGTTTTGAACCGGCGACCTCAGTGTTCCAGGTCGACACTTTATCCACTGCGCTACCACAGGTCAGGCAATTAACAGGTTTTTAATAAATACATATATGCTCTAAAAATACAAGACTTGAAGAAAATCTGCTGTTATTTCTGCCTGATGTTCCAGTTTAAAAAAGAACAACAAACCAAAAACCAAAAAAGTGAATGTGCAGTCTGTTGTCACTCAAATTGTTTTTTTTTTTTAAACTGAGTGTTCATTGTTTTTTAAAATTTTATTTATTAATTAATTTTAGAGGAGGGGGGGGGGAGAGAAGAGGGGAGGAGCAAGAAGTATCAACTTCCACATAGCCTTGACCAGGCAAGCCCAGGGCTTTGAACTGGCCACCTCAGCATTCAAGGTCGACACTTTATCCACTGTGCCACCACAGGTCAGGCTTAGTTAAATATTCAATGAAGCTTAGAAGAAAGAACTCAACTATGTTCTCAAATTTAATAGAATCACTGCTAATTAAGTCAACTACCTAAAAATAAATAAAAGTAAATAAAACTTAAAATTCATTATCCATGATACCATATTTTAAATAAGTTTTCTAAAACAAGAACTTTTAAAACGACATTTTCATAATATCCTTTTCAATCTGCAGATGTTCTCACTGATGACACAAGTTAAACTCTTACAAACTGTGGTTTTCTTACAATGAACTGAAGTCTGAGAAGATAGTAAAATAGTAAGGTATCAGGTATATCACAATAGTGATCATTTCTTAAAGCCAGAGTAGTTAATAAAAATGTATACGGCTTCTACACAAATGTAATTTATTACAAAGTTAATAATAATCTTATCAAAGGCCAGTGGTCTACAGGAAAAAGGGGGGAAGTAAATAGGAAGGAATGCGAAAGTTCTACTCATTTCTTTTAAAAATAAAAGGAATACGTAAGTTGTACTCATTTCTTTTAAAAATAAAAGGAATCATTTTAAAGACTGAAAGCATACAAAGCAGGACCTCCTTGTCCTTTTCAGAAGACATTCTAATCTACATGTTTCGTTCATACTCTTTTGGGAAGAGTGTGATTCCAGGAAACGTAAGTGGCTGTAAAACAAAACCAGTTCTGAGCAGTGCAGTCCCTTGGGGGGGGGGGGGAGAGCAGTGCAGTCCCTTGGGGGGGGCAGTGCAGTCCCTGGGGGGGGGGGGGCACAAGGAGCGACGACGGGACCGCTTCGGTGTGTGTGTCACGGGCACTGGTTTTATGGTGCATTGTGCTATACTTTAATACATGCCATTCAAGTTCTTACAATTTTTCATGGAGCTCTTTGATTTTGCTATCCTACACGAGAATTTCTCCATCAGCCTGCAATGCACAACCTCTAGGAGGGGCCCCCAAAACCTGCATGAGAAATGTACTCTCAAAATTATTCTAAGAATATCATCCAGCTCAAAAGGTTATTAGTAGGCCTAAAATATAAGTTCTCACTCTAGAGACTTTCAGAAATTCCTACAAGTTATTCTGCAACTTTGTACTTCAATTTTATGTTAAGTTCAGGCAAACAGACTTAAGGAAGAAGAAAAGTGGAACAGGAACAGACAATTTGGTACTATCACAACAAGTTATCACCTTCAGAAGCAATCCCTTATTTTCTCAGGGTTCTTTTCATTAAACTAAGCAAATATTCTTAGTTCAGGAGCCTTAAAAATAGGAGTTTCGCAGTGAATAAAAAGAAAGCTAGATATACAAAAACACAGTCAATAAAAAGTTTTAAAGGCATCCATTTCAAGCATTTGTTGGCATAAAATCATGCTCTAATTCCTTTTTCCTGAATTCTCTTTAATTATTCATGGAACATGGGTAATGGTATTATGACTTGCTGAGACAGATCCTACCAAGAACTGTTACATAAAGTGCATTTCTTCCTGCAATGTTCAAATCAACTTTGATGAGCTGAAATTAATTTTTTTTTTGTTTGCCCTTAAACTTTGGGCAAGGGATAAGCAATTTTTGGTAAAAATGCTTGCACAGTAAGACCATTTTTCAAATTGCTGAGGGCATGGAGAGAAGAGAGCTGAACAACAACTGCTGTCTTGTTTTTTGTTTAAAGTAGAATGAACCGACCCACTCACACATAAGATCACAGATTCCTTACTACAGGCATGCAAATACAAAGCTGCAAATTCACAAAACTATACCTAGTAAAGCATGCTTTACTTTAACCATTAAAAGAATCTGTTTCTTTGCAAAGGAAAACGTTTGCCAAGAATCAAAACAGTCATCAGAAAATCAGATGTTAATGGTGAGAAACCCCTGCAGAATAAACAAGGAGAGTGGTCAGTGCCACACACACTGAGAGGCCCATGAAGCAGTGTGCCAGTGTTCACAATGCAGAGCAAAGGACGGCACCCAGGCCACAGGGCAGGCTGCGTGTGGGCGTCGGGCTCCCCCAGAGCGCTATGCCAGGACTACTCTGCTTTCAGTTCTGCAAGTGACAGCTCTTCCACACATCTGGTCCCTTCATCTAGTTGACACTTTCCCTCAAGATTTTCTTCATCTTTGTGCTGCTAAAAGGCTTCAGGTGGCAGCGTTCTTTACTCCACATCTCAAATAATATCCCCTCTCCCCACTTACTACCTCCCTAAACACCTTATAATCTCCCTCCATAGTATATCTGACACTTTGTAGTTACATGTATATCTATACATTACACTGTATTAGTATATTATACGTATACTAGAATATTATACATATAACTATACACTCTCTATTCCCCAGCAGGCTATACATTTCACAAGAACAGAGAGCATGTGTGTTTCACACAATGTATGCAGCCAGGGTCCTGGACACTGCCTGGCACCAAGTAGGCACACTCAATGGAAGAAAGCACACTCAGAGTTCCATCTTTTTTTTTTTTTTCTTTTCTGAAGTTGGAAATGGGGAGGCAGTCAGACAGACTCCCGCATGCACCTGGGATCCACCCAGCATGCCCATCAGGGGGTGATGCTCTGCCCATCTGGGGCATTGCTCTGTTGCGACCAGAGCCATTCTAGTGCCTGAGGCAGAGGCCATGGAGCCATCCTCAGCGCCCGGGCCAACTTTGCTCCAGTGGAGCCTTGGCTGCGGGAGGGGAAGAGGGAGACAGAGAGGAAGGAGAGGGGGAGGGGTGGAGAAGCAGATGGGCGCTGGCCGGGAATCGAACCCGGGACTCCTGCACACCAGGCCGATGCTCTACCACTGAGCCAACTGGCCAGGGCCCAGAGTTCCATCTTTTGATGCCATCACTCAACATCGATAGAGCCCCAAAAAGACATGCTATGCCACCTGATGTGCTAAAGCATAAAAACCTTAACCCTAAACAATGGAGGCCCCTTCGGACATGTCAAAACACTGAGGACAGGAGCCACAGAAGCAGCAGTGGGAGAAGTATTTTGAGCTGAAGTAGGAGGGAGGGTTCTTACGTCAGTACACTCGGCCAGTGTTCAGGCCAGTTATCTGCCACTGCCGTCCTGTTCTCTGGATTCCAGAGATTTGCTTGGCTGCTATTCTTTCTACTGACACTAACTCTTACCTTGAGTAGTTTCTCTCTTTTCCTTTAGCCAAGCAGAACTGAATATAACTCTCCAGTTTCCACCTTCCATCTCTGTGGAAGCCAGCCTCCAGGATGGCCTCCACTGTCTCCTGCTCCTAGCATTCCCATCCCTTGAGCAGCAGACCCGCCCCCAGGGGAGCAGGCTGACCCCCAGAGCCAGGAGATGTCATGGAATGATGGAGTGAGACTTCTAAAGCGAGGTCATAGAAGAAATCGGGGCATTCCCCTTGAGCTTTACCATTCTCTCTGGGGGAATCGAGCAACTACACGGTGAGGACGCTCCAGCAGCCCTGTTGGAGGTCCACGTGGTGATGAACTGAGCTGCCTGCCAACAGCCACATGAGTGAGTCATCTTGGAAAAGGACCCTCCAGCCTCAATCAACCCTTCAGATGACTGCAGCCTCAGCCAGCATCCTGACTGCTGCCTCACGGGATCCTCAGCCAGAGAGCCAACCAGCGCAACCGCCCCTGAATTCTAATCCACAGAAATTGTGTGAGATAACCGTTTATTCTTGTTTTAAGCTGCTAAATTTAGGGATAATTTGTTGTGTGGCAACAGATAACATAATCTCTTATCAATTAAGTTCACAAAGAAATTGTCAAGAAACTTCCATCAATAAGAAAGCTCATTAAAAATTTTTTACCCTACAACTCCCTCCACCTTTTTTATTAATCCCATAAGGAAGACAAAGTAACTGTCTGCTTCTTTGAAAACACTGTAAAAGGACAGAATAAGATTCATTGTGTTTCTGGTAAAGAGGACAGGCTTTTCTGACAGACATGAAGAATGAGCCAGAGGAAACGGGCAGAGGGCAGTGCCACCCTAAAGATCAGGAATGGGAAGAGGGCACAACAAAACAAATCTAGAGACGAGATGGGTTCCCTCCACTCGGCAGAGCCCTGCTTGAGCAGATTTTACTGAGGTCCAGCCACGCCCTACCCGGAAAAACAAAACAGGAAATCATAAGAGGATGGGAGGAAGACCGGCAATGTAACACCAGAAGCTAGTTGAGTCTGCACTGGTGAGAAAGCAAGTAAAAGCTTCACAGGGCGGCACCTGGGTGTTAATACTGTTTTGAATAGGTGGGTCTACGATGGCAGCTCCCACTGTGCTCGTCTTTCGTCTTTATTCTGTTCACAGAAGGCTTCTCAAACGCTTTTCCTTTGCTCTTTGTTCCCCGCCACAGTAACGTGGAATATAAAACACTCCAGTTAGAAACAGACCTGTCGCTGTGATTGCTAGAGGAGGGCTGAGCGTGCCTTCCCCTCCCGGTGGCCAGAGATAATTTTTCCAAAGAAAAGAATTTTGAGTTCACTTGAGAATTTTTTTTTTTTTTTTTTTTTGGTTATCATTAAATTCCTCTTAGCCTTGTGCTGCTTTCACTTCCTTCCTCAAAGTCTTTCGAGGTCTCCCACCATCTTTATTACAACACAGGCTCGATGGGAAGAAAGGCTGGATAATTAACTGTGCAGCACAGGTTTCCTCTGAACATCTTCAAAAGGCCCTTTTCAAGAAGGCTGGGAAAAACGACAATGGATTTTTTTTTCCACTTTCTGGTAATTAACTATTACCAGTAATTAACTATTACTGGTAATAGTTAATGTTCCCTTTATTTTGTATTAGAATTTCTAAGAGTTTTCTTTCTTGATACTCAAGGAAATGGAAATTCTTCATAATCAGAAGCTATGGGATTCTATTCTAAAACAGAAGATCCAAGATAAAGGCTGCCAGAACTGTCAACGTCACAGCGGAAGAGAACAAGATCCTAATAATATACAAATCTTTTTTTAAAAACTAGGCTAGATTTTGGTTAGAAGCAAAAAATAGCCACAGAAAACAAATAAAACTGTCTTTATTAGTCTATGAGGAGAATTACCATTGCCACATGTCAGCCATCACTAATGAGTCCTTGGGCTTCTCAAGCTGCTTTCGAATTTAAAAAAAAAAATTAGGAAAACCAGAAACTCCATTATGACCAAAATCCATAAACAAAACAAAAATGTTTAGAGAGCTGATCAATATTGCCAAGTCAGCCCTGAGCCACCCTCTTGCTGTTGAACTCTGAAATTCTAAAATTTTTAGGTTAGAGTTAGTAAGGAAATTCTTACTTGGCTTTATAGAATTAAAAATGTAGAGAGATTACAAAGTAATTACTGGTTTTGATTCGAGGACAGATCCTGAGCCTCACCAACCAGTTCCACTGCTCCTGAACTGAGTCACAGAAACTGTGAGGCGATAAATACTTCTTGTTGTCTGAAGCTTCTAAGTTTTGGGATACTCTATTATGCAATAGTAGACAACTGATATTTCTCGTCATTCAATCTCACAGTTTGCTAGATTTTCACCATTAATATAAAAGGTAATGAGATATACTTATAAAGAAATGTGAACTAAATATTAAAAACAAAACAAGAATGCTAGTAAAATTTCTTCAGATAAAGTTAGTTAATAATAAAGCTGATACTGTAAGATCAGTGAGCTGATTCCTTTTCCTAATTTGCTTCAACTTTTTCAAGAGCTATCCTCTACCTCAGAGAAGCTACTATAAAGTATCCCCTTTTAAAACATTTGATACGAAACAGAAGAAAAGCAAGCAGGAAAGTTAATCTAGAACAATTCTAGGTTGGAATCACTGCAAACTGTGAATAAAAGTACTCTAAGAAATTAAAAAAAAATCTGTATTTGATAGAATTCTAGAACAGTGATTATATTACATACTTTTAGACCCATTCTTTATCTTCTGGTGAACTGCAAACTATCTCTAAACAGTGGCTTTTCCTTAAAAACAAGCCCAGAGAGGTAGGTTTACATCTCTCTGTATAAATCAGCATAAATCAGAATAAGCTACAAAGGAAAAAGTATGACATTTCACCAAGACAAAGGTTCATATTAACAAGTGTCACAGTATTTTATACGTGGCATAGGTGCTACTTAGTGTACTCAAGCTCTAAGCCAGGGGTCCCCAAACTACGGCCCGCCCGCGGGCCGCATGCGGCCCCGAGGCCATTTATCCGGCCCCCGCCGCACTTCTGGAAGGGGCACCTCTTTCATTGGTGGTCAGTGAGAGGAGCATAGTTCCCATTGAAATACTGGTCAGTTTGTTGATTTAAATTTACTTGTTCTTTATTTTAAATATTGTATTTGTTCCCGTTTTGTTTTTTTATTTTAAAATAAGATATGTGCAGTGTGCATAGGGGTTTGTTCATAGTTTTTTTTTATAGTCCGGCCCTCCAACGGTCTGAGGGACAGTGAACTGGCCCCCTGTGTAAAAAGTTTGGGGACCCCTGCTCTAAGCTTCTTTCATATACAAATGGTAAGAGAAACAGACAAATGTGGTTTTTTTAAAGTCACCTACCCTTAAGAGGATCATGCTCTGCTCTCATAATATCAATAAGGGAATTCTCCAAAGAGTGCATATTCAAACTGTCGTACATTCTACTTCGGTCCTAGAAGAGAAGAAATAAAGATTCAATGTAATCTATGCAGTGATAATGTACTATCTTAATCTTCTTACATTAAATAGGACATCTGATTACTAATCATACTAATAATATATACTAATCAGTTTGCACCCCAAGATAGTACTACTAATAACTAAAGATTTTTTAAATCATAATAACTCTCGTATTAAAGAACAATATAATACATTTATCAGCAAAATCACATATCAAAGCAATCTTATTTCATTGGCAGCATTAATGCAATGCAGCAAAATAATTTCTATTGCTATCATTCTCAGCTTATAAAGATTTCTGAATTATGCTATATACAGAAAGCATTTTTAATTGTTATTTATCTTAGACTTTTTTCATGTATCTGAGAAGACTGGTACTTGAAAAAAATATTTTTGGGGAAAGGACTTAATTCAATTGCACCATACTTTAAACATCTACCAAACATTGTATGTTATTTGACTTAGTCAGAATTTCACAATAATGAATGTGTAAACAAGTAAAATAGTAAAAAGCAAAAGCATAAAATAACAATATCAAAACAAACGAAAACCTAGAATATTTATATTCAAGTCTTGCTCTCTCAAGTCCTTTCATATTGGCCTCTGCGTTTTTAACCTTCCCTCCCATCCAGCTCCTGCAAAAAGGTCAGAGGAAGAGCAAAAGCATTCTCAGTTCATGAAGTTTCCTACCTCATCAAGTCTCAGAACAAAGTCTTTTGTGTCATTAGAAATTTTGTTTGCTGAATGTGAAATTCTTCAACTTGCCTAGTAGATTCTTTAACATTCGTGACTTTTTACAGTATTCTGCTCAATATACAATGTACTTGAACAAAGACACACACCACAGCCCTTGCCCCCAAATCACTAGAGAGATCTTCACCAAAATATATCAGCGTTCCCCCGTACCCACTGATATGTGCATAGGAGTGTGTGTGCCTGTGCAAGTGTGTGATTATGTGGCGGAGGCCAGGCAGGCCACTTTACTTCCTAAAATGATCAACATTTCTAACTCTAAGAAAATACCCTAAAAAATGAGAAGAACCATAAGTAGAAAAAGAGCCTCCACAGAAATCAGAGTTTGGCCCATCTTAACCTGGGTCCATGAGCTGCAAGAAGGATCATGAAATCTCTGAGATTATATACAACGTTCTGCATGTGCGTGTACAGTACACATCGTTTTTTCTGAAAAAAGGGTTATGGGTTTCATCAGTTTTTACAAAGGGGTTTACAATCCAGAAAAGATTCAGAACCAGTCTTTTAGAAAGCTAAAGAAAAACATAAGAAGCTTTCCTGAGACTATGTTGATTTACGGTATTTTCTCTACTTTGATATTTAAATTAGGGTTGTGAGCTTTATAAAGATAAGGGAGCAGAATCAGTATTATAGATTGAACAAGTTGCTGTCAAGAAATTTAACTGTGAAAAGTAACACTGACTGATGAAAGAATACCAGACAAAAGGTTCTTACTCCAGTTTCAGCACCAATGAGCAATAGTGGTGCCCACCCCCGTAGTATTTTTACTTGGACTCCTGTGGTAGAACACACCCATCAGAAAGGGGTTCTCTAGGAAACAGCCTTGATTGCTGAGGGAGGTGCAGAGAATCACTGAGCCATTAACAGCGAGTCTCAGACTCAGCATGCTTTAGAATCATCTGGAAGGCTTGTTAAACACCCGGACTGCTGAGACCCATTTAGAGCGCCTGATTCAGTAAGCTGGAGTGGCCTGAAGTGTATTTTACCATCAAGTTCCCAGGCAATGCAGAGACTGCCGGTCAGGACCGTACTTTAAGAAGCATTGAGCTTCTTGATCTTAAGTTACTAAATCTCTTAGGACTCTATTCCATCTTCTAGGAAAGAAAATAACCAAGTCAAACTAGAGGATACCTAAAATCTACTTCTAAAACCATGTACAGAACATCAAAAGACTCCAAGTACTATATAATAAAACCGGAACAGAGAAGAGCATGGCCCTTCAGCAAAAGCGACACACAATTTTCATAACCCATGCAAATATTTTCATCTTCTGTGCTTCCACTATACTTTGTTCATAACTAATTTTTAAAAAATTTCCTGCCTCTCCCACTAAACTTCAAAGGTGTTGCAACCTTTTAATTATGGAATATACCCTGCTTTCAAATGTTTGTTGAATAGTACTTTTTCTTTACCATAAAAACTTTGCAAAAATGTTTAAGTTGAAGTTTGTGAGGGCAAAGACTGTATTTTTATATGGCAATTATGTAAGACTATATATAAAGCCTTCCCAGAATCCTCCACAGGATAGGGAGGTACTCGAATGTTAATTAAACTTAGACAAGCAACAGATTTTAACGTGGCCTTGCTATTCAACTTGAATTTCTGACCATACAATAGGTGCTATTATATTCAAAGTTCCCAGAAATGTTTAAAATAGAATTTTAAAGTATAAATTTTTATGATAAAAACTTCATATAATTAAATAAAAAAACTCTCAGAATGTATGCTGTATCAAATAGGTTCTAAGACACAGTATATTATAAATTCTTTACAGTCTTTTTACCTGAAATTCTTGGTAAGAAAATAGGTTACAGTTCAGGGCTATCTTCTCAGGGTGAAGATACAGGCTATGTATACCCCATCTTCAGTCAACCTATGAACTTAATTGATGGTGACCATTACATCAACATCACTCAAATATTATTATTAATTATTATTATTTTTTTGTGTGTGTGGCCACCCACCTCCATTTTAAGGGGTTTGATCCCCTCTTGTTCAGAACACAATAAAATTAATGAAATAATCCTATATGCACTGTCAATGGGCATGGGTAATATTTAAGGCCTGAAGGAAAGCTACTCAGTGGGTAACAGTGACCACCACACAATCAACTCCAGAAACTGCTATACAAAAATGGTATATGTATTTCAATAGCTTTAGCTGTAATGCCTATATCCCACTGAAATAGTGCAATACCCACTATAAGGTTGCTTATTTTCCTTCCCAGAAAAGTCTTTCTCCATGAAACAAAGTCCTACTTCAGCAAAGAAAATAGCAAAGCTCTGTAAAAACTATCAGCTTTGTTTTACTTTGTTACTCATCATCAGCATCCCACATGATTTTAAAGCACCTAACACAAAGAACTCATGACACTGCAAAATTGCTATTTGGATTTTATGAGATCTACATGTACATGTTTAAAAAAATGGCTCATTTATACATAAAATGTGAAGAATCAAAATCTGACTGCTAAAAAAAACCAAAAAACAGAAAAAAGAAACAAATATGATTGTAGAACACTTATGTATCCTAAAATACAAATATCAGAAAAATTTGTGTTCACACAAACTGCCATTGGTTTAAAAACCAAATTGAAATCCTGAAACCATTTTAAAGTAACCATGAACACAACAGTACTAATTAGCATAAATGGAAAATCATAGTTACATTTATTGCTACATGATTACTTGAAAACTGCCAAGATATTTCAAATAAGAATCTCTATAAAGATGTTTACTTCAACCTATTTTATTTTTTTTTTCCTTCTTTTTTTTTTTTTTTGAAGCTGGAAACAGGGAGAGACAGTCAAACAGACTCCCGCATGCGCCCGACCGGGATCCACACGGCACGCCCACCAGGGGCTACGCTCTGCCACCAGGGGGCGATGCTCTGCCCATCCTGGGCGTCGCCATGTTGCGACCAGAGCCACTCTAGCGCCTGAGGCAGAGGCCACAGAGCCATCCCCAGCGCCCGGGCCATCTTTGCTCCAATGGAGCCCTGGCTGCAGGAGGGGAAGAGAGAGACAGAGAGGAAAGCGCAGCGGAGGGGTGGAGAAGCAAATGGGCGCTGCTCCTGTGTGCCCTGGCCCGGAATCGAACCCAGGTCCTCCGCACGCTAGGCCGCTCTACCGCTGAGCCAACCGGCCAGGGCACTTCAACCTACTTTAAACAGGAAAACCAAAGAATCAACTAAATGGGCTTTCAGAAACTGAGATAACAGAATCCCACAACAACGAACTGGTAAAAATTAAAAAGCATTGGTGGAAAAGCTATAATATCTTATATTCTGATATTTTATTGCTTATTTGTAAACCCAGGCATTTGCCACAAAAACTTATAGAAATGACAGTAAATTCCTAGAAAAACTGAAAAAGGCAAAAAACACAAAGTAATCATAATCTTAAAAAAAGGATGGCCTGAGAAAAGATGATAAACACTGGAAAATAATTAAGACAACAATAAAACAATTAGTACAAGAGGAATTCCAAATCAATTAAAAGGGAACTTTTTATGAGATGTCATATTTTTGCTTTGATAAAGCTAAAACCCTGTTCTATTTCAAAAGAAAAAATAGTGGTCAAGTAGAACACTTCCCTCTTGACAATGAAGTATTCTCCCAAAGAAAAAGAACAAGATATATTAAAGAAAACTCCATATCCTCATATTTAAAGATATACCAGATGCTTGAGCATGTATTCTTCTGCCTAAGTACAAAGATTATTTCTGTGTTTAGCTCTCCAGTTTTAAAATAAATAAGCAAAGTTTTGCTAATATTTTCCTCAACTTGACTAGAATACTGATGATCCACTCCTGATCCCACACTGCTAGTGCACTGAATTAGCAGCTCAGGTGGGAATACTCTGCCTCACTATGATACACAGCACTCAGTGGCATACTCTCCCCTCTTCTCTACTGGGTCCACACAGATGCCCCCTTCTTCATCCCACTGGACTTTCACCTTTCCAATGGTAGGGAATAGAATTTTCCCCTAATTGTCCCAAGAGTAATTAAAACACTACCACATACATAATGAACATTCATTTCTTAAACTGCCTTATGATTCTGATCCTCAACAAAGTACTATTAACAGTGGTTCTGAAAAAAAATATTTTCATAATTTTAAAAAACTCAAATGGACAAAGCTAGTCTAGAAGCCAGAAGGGTTAAAGAAAATGGACAGGGAAGTAGAAAATACTGCTGTAAGAATATATATATATATATATATATACACACACACACACACACACACACACACATATATATACACACACACACACACACACATATATATATATATATAAAGTATAATTAAAGAACTGAACACAGGACAGTAAATGTAAAAAGAAAGAATCCATTACATAAATATGTGTAGAGAGCCCATTCTCTCTCATTTTCAATAGGTGCAATGGTTTGGTGATCACCAATGGCCTGAAGCTCATGTAGTTTAACAACAATTTAAGAAGTTCTTTATTAAATGAAAAATTAGTAGTAGACTTGGTCTACTACTGTGTATTGTTTATTATGTAACGTGAATTAAGACTCCAAATAATATATTTTTCTGAAAGAGGTGTCCACTGTATCATTTATCACATTATCCTAACACCCTGAATTTTAAAGATTGGCATATAATACCTTCAATTAATTCAAGGTAGTTTATGTGACATGCTCAAGGACTGCGGCAGAACGTCCATGGAGCACAAGTCTAGAGCTGACTATACTAATAAGCCCCAGCCAGAGGACAAGGCAACACCCAGCTCACAGGCTTCCCCCGTGACAGCAAATTTAAAGCCCTGATGTTTCATGTACAAAGAACTGACGGACTATATAAAAACCTGTAAGTAATAACCTCAGTTACAGTATGTCTACTCTTTGACTTAAAATACACAAGTGTTAATAAATAGACTGCAACCTTAACATCTAAAGGAAATGAATTAATATAGAATTCACACTTTTGAATATGATTTCTTGCAAGGGTAATTAGCTAATATGGTTTTAAAAAATAATTCTTAAACTTAAAGAGATATCTAATATTCATTTTAAAGTCAGAAATGTGCACAATAATTTATATTTGTTTTTAAAAGTTTTAAATTTGAGCATTTTTCATAAAAATTCAGTTATTTAAAATAAGGACATATCAATCTAAAAATTTTACATACACCTGAAATGAAACCAATCTATAAAGCTATTTCTTTCCCATTTACTAAATTCAATCAATCATAGGTAAGCCGTGAAATATCTAGGTTTAAGAATGAAGGCTTCGGCCTTGACTGTTGGCTCAATGCTAGCATGTAGCCCAGTATGTGGATGTCCTCGGTTTGATTCCTGGTCAGGGCGCACACAGAAGCAACCACTGGCTTCTCCACCCCTCCCCCTTTCCCTTCTCTCTCTCCATCTCTGTCTTCTCCTCCAGAAGCCATGGCTGGGTTGAAGCAAGTTGGCCCCAAGGCACTGAGGATGGTTCCATGGCCTCTACTTAAGGCACTAAAATAGCTTGGTTGCCAAGCAATGGAGCAGAGGCCCCAGATGGGCAGAGCAACCTCCCATAGGGGGCTTGCCGGGTAGATCCAGTTGGGGCATATGAGGGAGGAGTCTATCTGCCTCCCCACTTCTCACTTAAGGAAAAAAAAAAAAAAAGAATGAAGACTTCAGTTCTGGAATTTAGTATTTTTCAGGCCTAATCAATTTGAGACTAAAGGAAATAAAAACTTAAATGTTTTAAAATAATGTATTTGTTAACTAAAATTTATTAGTGTTAAAATGGTGTATATGATGCAAAAGGATTAGAGATGAAAATAATCTTTCCAGATATTTAAGTGCTAAGTATTTTCTATAATTTTAACTTTGCCAAATAGTGAAAAACTACCCACCGGTTTAAGATACCAATTAAAGCTTGTAGCTGCTGCTGTATTTTTAAGAACCTCAACTTCAAATACCTCAACCTTTTATGGTAGAAACAGAACAAACTTTATGTAAGTCCCATAAGGGTACTCAAAGGAGACAACCCTGTTTCCAGGACCAGTGGAGAGGGCATATACTATCCCCCCACGGCTTAGAGCCAATCAGTACCCAACCTTTCCCCTCAAGAAATCAAGATCCTTGAATTCTAAAAATAAGGGGGGTGCGTTGTGTAGTAGGGTGCAGGGAGGAGGGAGGAAAAGAAATGGCCAAAGAGAGCAGAGAAAGTGTAGAGCCACCAAGGCCTTCCACGACCCAGTTCTTGATTCTCCTTTCATAACGAGACTACGACCCACACTGAGGAAGGCCTACACACGGTGTCATACAACATCCTAAAGATTGTGAGAGGAAGATAATGCCGCTTTCAAACCTCCTTTCCTTTCAGTTTAGTTCACTTTTCACTATCTTTTTTTAATCACTGTCTTCAAATGATCACATTAAATCTCTTGCTCGTGAGGCCATCGGGAATGTCAATATCTCAGCAATTAACAAGAACAAATCCAAAACTTTCATCAACAAAATGAATTCATTGACTTAAAACCCTCGACTATAAAATAGGTAAAGGCAGAGTGGCCTTGGCTGAAGTCTGAATGGGAGGACTGGAGGCCCTCTCCCGGGACAGCCCGGAGCAGCTCTGCAGAACCCACGCTTCAGGCTGCCTTTCATCGCCTCTGCGCTCTGGCATTCCACCAACGACACCTTCTCAGCAAGCTATTTTCTCAATACAGTCCTCCCTCCCCCAGCCCACGGGCCCTTTCAATGACAGCTAATCTGTCTTCTTTCTGCTCTGGAGATACACACCCCTCTCTTGTGTGTATTCTATTATCTTGGAATCATTTTGTCTCTTCCTTTCTAAAAATATGTCCCTTGACACCTCCAAAAGAATGATAATTTTTCTTTCCTCAAACACCATCTCCTAGGCATTTATTTATATAATCAGTTTGAATTACACAGAAATGCTACCACAAAAATGATACTGATGTGGCCTAACCAAAGCAGGATGAGAATGAGTAGAAATAAACGGCTAGCTAACTTACACTAACAAGACAGTAAGTTACAAATTACATGAGATGACTTCTTATATCTAAGTGGAGATCCTGGCAGGGCTACTTTGGTAAATAGGTAGGACTTGTCTGAAACAAGTGGGGAGGCTGCTTATTGAAGTTACTGCTAACCATCCAGATTAGAATGCTATTGACAAGTATATTACTCGTCTGTTAATACAGTCATTACTTGTAAAACCACCCCATGTATATAAGGAAGGGCCTCAGTTCAAGATAACACAGCTCCATTCAGTGGACTCCCATAATGTCAACTCTGTGCTCATTCAAACTTGGGTTCGTAGAAAAGACTCCTCATATGTCAGGACTGAGTTTTGTATCTATCCTGTAACAATTCTTATCACTTAGTACCCAGTATGCATTCAAATGTAGGAAGAGAGATTGCATTTTGTCACTACAAAGGCCAGCTTTGGAAACTGATATATGGAAGAAGCCAATATATGAGCAATAATAAAATTTAGAAAAATACTGTACCTTAAAGCTTTTTATCTAGTTGAAAAAGCCCAACTAAGATAGGGCTTTTTAAAGAAATATATCTCAAGACCAAAGTAGCAGATTTCATGAAAAAATTTACTAAGAAATTTGTAAAACACTGATGAAATGTTAAGTCAGAGGTTAAGTAAACATGATTTTGTATCCAATTGCAAATAATTTTGAAAGGAGATATCTATTCATTTGAATGATGTTTAAAGCCAGGTGCTCTTAGGTATATAATTCCTTTTTCCAAAAACAAATTCATTATGTTTTAAAAACATAAAATGATTATGAATTACTTTTCAATACAAAAACAAAGCATTTTATATTAAATAGTTTAAATCAAGTGACCCTTTAAAACTAAATTGCTTTAATGCTCTCTGACATAGACTTAAGTAGGTATAATCAGAAAATAAATAATAAATCCTCCTCATAATGTAAATACTAAACTCCTAGCCCAAATCCTGATAAATATACACTGTGCAGCCTACCTGGTCTATTCTGGATGTTCCGGCTGCAGTGCACCAACTATCTTGGAGTGAATCTGAGCCCCAAGCTGGTAACTGCAAACTAGATCTCACCTTCAATAGCATAGAAGTTTTCATCAGAAATAAGCAGTTCTCTTCCCCACACCCACCCACATAAAAGAAAGGAAGAAAAAAACAACAACAAAAAACAAAGTTCTTTCATCTTATTCCATCTTCTAAGGTTTTAGGGGAAAAAAACCTTTTATTTTAAATAGCCTCAAAAAAGTTTCATTAATCTGCATTTTTAACAAAATACTAGAAGGCCTGAAAAAATGTTCATCGTCATAACTATTAAGCCACGTTTAGGAAAAAAGCCATTGAACCAAGTAAAGACAAATTTTAACTTGTCTTTTAATTTGATGTAAAAAGCTCTAATATTATTTTGCCATAATCTCAGCTGTACTAAATATATTCTCATACATATACAGCTGACCATAGTTAAATGTGCAGGATTGTGAACATTTTAGTTTAGCTATATTGTAGGAGTAACTCATATTTGTGGCCTGTTAAAGATTAATACGTTAAGGCATTCTTAAGGAGTTGCCAATTAAAAGTTTCTATATGTATTTAAGGAATACAGCAAGTATTTTTATACTTTATGAAGTTTATGTTCTATTGCGTGCTTACAGAATTTTTATAGTGCCAATTTTCTTCGTATAGATATTTTATCCTCCGATAATGAAATTATATATGCTTAAAAATTAAAACTTTTTTTAATCCATTAATTTTTACCAACTACTACTACCACCACCACCACCCAATTTCCAATTCTGAAAGATTAACATTAGAAATAAGACCATTTACATACCATTCTTACCTGTAAGGGTAACAGTGTATTACTATTGTTGTCTGTTCTGAACACATTGTCTTCAATCCAAGATTTGGGCGTCAGTGATGGAGTAGAGCGAGTAAATTTCGGTGGTGCTATGACATTACCAGAAAAGGGTTTTTTCAGTGGCGATATCTGATTCATAGTTCCTGGAATGCCCATGTTTCCAGTTCTGCGATGATCTCTGCCATGCATTGCTCCCCAGGACATACTTCCAGTGCCCCAGCCACTGCTCTGATGGTTGCTCCAAGGAGATTGTTTCAGAAGAGGCTGGGGAAAACACATCTACTTAAATGGTAGGCATTAAAGAGTGGATAATTAAAATTCAAATTTTAGACCTGAGCTAAGAATTTATATGATTTCTAAAAAATGAAAAATAGAATATACAGAATACATCCTTAAACTACTTACAAAAAACTTGAGGTCTTGCTATATTAAACATTTATTTAATGTGAGCTGAGTTTTCGTCCTCTGGTCTACTGTAAATTATCAGTCATGACAATTACTAAAATAGACTCATGCACTTAATTTTTTCCCTTCAGAGATCATGTCATATACATGACAAATATGAAGGAAAAAATGCATCTAAATTGAAATTAACTTTGAAGATCGTTAGAGATACACCTTACATTGTGATCTTAAAGCAACCACGTCCCGCTAAGCACACAACTGAAAATTTGGTCTTGATTAATCAAAATATACCAACTATAAGAGTGAAATATTTAGACTGTAAAGTTTCCAAAACAAGTTGCATCACTGCAAAAGTGAATAATAGTATGTTTTGGTATTATTATTCTGTTGTACAAATTAAAAGAGGTCTTTTGGGATAGGGACAACATAGAAAATATGTCCTTTTCTGCACTGTTTACTGAACTCTTAAGATGTTTTATTCCAGTTTTAGTGTAGTTTCTTTTAAAGTGCTTTTGTTTGTTTTTCTTTTCACTTTCCGTGAACTGTTAAGCAATTATCTAATGTTACCCATAGGTGGATCCACTGAGATATACAAAAATAAGCTACAATATGCTTTGAGTATTCTAGCAAAGATCTTAATAACACAAGTCTCTAACTTCATTCATTTCCAAAAGTAAATTATATTCCAAACTAGAACACATGCAAAAAAGTTATATCATCAAAGAAAAGAAAACCCACCCAAAGCCTCTAATTGGAGGTTTTTAAAATGTATTAATTGCCAGCAATTATGTTATCAAAAAGGCTCACAGTTTAATAATTTTGTGGTAACATGTAGCCAACGCTAAGTATAGGACCATGCAGTTACTCTAGTCAATAAATACAGCATCCTTAAAATCAATCCGCCTTTCACAAGACAAGGAAACCCAACCTGATACGTAGTATAAACACTGTTTTCTTAAATGCTAATGCAATCATGAAATCTACAGGACCGGGTCACCCTCCACACAGTTAGAAAGCACAGCTCAGGGACCATGGGAAATCGCTCTCGGCCCACTCTTCCTCGCTGACAACAGGGCTCTCTCAGTTCTCCCCGATCTGAAACTCCACGTGACAGCTGTGCGACCTCTCACACTCACCGCCAGACTCATCTTCTGACAAAAAGCAGCTTATAGCTAAATACGGATCATGGTACATGGCTCTCTAATGTTCCACACATCACGGCTTTATGAATTCAAAATAAAACCCTGTAATTTTCTGTAGCAAGTTACCAGTTTAAAAAAAAAACAAACAGAAAACGAAATAGAGGACGACGATGACCCTGACACACAAAAGACAGTTATTTAACATTATGCAAATCATGAAAAAGTGGAGTGTTTCAAAATTCTCCATTTTCAATCCTTCCAGGCCAAGTTCTCCTTTCTCAGGGAGAAACCAGGGATTCAATTTCAATAACAACAACACAAAACCTGTTAACTGTTGCTCTGATGAATTTAAATCAACTGTATAATTGTCGCTTCGGCTAATTTAGATAGTTCTTCACCCCTTTAAAAGGTCAACAGCTGGAAACTTCAGCAGGGCGAAGGAAAAAGTTCCCCGAGTATAGGAATCACTGGTTAAGGTCCGCCGCCGCTTCTCCCCCAACCCTTCATCGCGACAACGACCTTACACAGGACGGTCGCCATCGTAAGTGCTGGCTGGGTCAGAACCAGAACAACAGACCCTTTCAATGTCAACCCACCCGGCCTGCGGTCACCCCGGCATGGCACCGGGGGGGGGCTACAGGCACGTCTTCAGTGGGAACGGCCGATGCACGGCAGCCCGGCCCAGTTATTTCACAATTACGCCGCCCACTCGAAACAAACGCGGGTCACTCGGGTGGCGGTTAAGGCCACCGGCAAGGTGTTCCCAAGTCTCCCCTTAGGGGGAAAACTCCGGGCCGGATGCTAATTCTGTATGAAAACCCGCCCGTGTGACCCAAGAGCGCGTCTCAGTGGAAGCTGCGGGAGCCGCGCCACCCGCTTCTCTCTCAAGTCGTCGGACGCGGCCCGCGGGGCGGCGGTGGCGGGCGCTCGGCCGGCCGTCCCTCTCCAGCCGCCGGTCCTCGGGGCCGCCGCCGGCCAGCTGAGAGCGAAACGGACTCGAGAGAAAGAGCGTTCCCGCGGGTTGCCTCCCGGGACGGCACGCACCGTCCCGGTCACCATCGCCCTCCTTCTCAGGCCCGCTTCCCACAGCCGCTCCGCCGAGGTGGCCGCCCGAGCCTGCTGGCGCCGCGTCCCCGGCCCGTCCCCGGCGCGGCTCCCGGGACCCAGGCGCCCCGGCACAGCCGGCCAGGCGAGGCGACGGGGCGGCGGCCGCGAGGGTGGCCCGCGGCGAGGGGCGCGCGAGGCGAGGCCCCGCCCGCCGTCCCCGGCCCCACCGGTGCTCCCGGCGCTCGAGGGGGCGCCCGGCCGCGGCTTCCTGCGCGAACCGGTCTGCGGGGCGGCACAACCCCCGGTGGCCGCCGCCGCCGCCCGCCTGCCCCGCCCCGCCCCGCCGGGGACTGCCGTCCCGAGCCCGGCCCCGCTTTCCGTCCCCCGGCCCCCTGTCACTGGGGCGAGTAACCCCCGTCGCTCCTTCCCGGGCCACCCGGGTGCGCGCCCGCCGCCCGCGCCCGCGCCCGCCGCCCGCCGCACCTGGTGGTGGTTGTAGGAGTTCCTCTGCTGCAGGAAGGCGGCCGCCGCCGCCTGGTGCTGCTGCTGGAGCTGCGGGCTGACGGGCGACCTCCGGCTCGGCGGCTGCTGCGGCGCCGCGGGCGGGGCGGCCGGCTGCTGCGCTAGGTTCATGGCGGGCGGCGGCGGCGGTGGCACCGCGGCTGCCGAGAAGGGGCCGCCGAAGCCGCCGCCGCCGCCGCCGCCTCCCCCGCCGCCGGCCGGCACGCTGAGCCCCGCGCAGCCGTGCGGGGACACGGGCGAGAAGCTCGGGAAGAAGGCCGGGTTCATGGACGACTGCAGCCCGGGGTAGAAGCCGTTCTCCGAGTCGGGGCTGGGCGGCGGCATGGCGCTGAGCGAGCCGCCGCCGCCGCCGCCCGGGGTGGCGGCCGAGGAGCCGGGCTGCGGCTGGGGCGGCGGCGGCTGCTGGGGCGGCGGCGGCTGCTGCTGCTGGGGCGGCTGCTGGGGCTGCGGCTGGGGCGGCGGCGACGCGGTCTGCACCGACCAGGGGGTGCCGAAGCCGGGCAGCGGCGGCGGCGACGCGGAGCCGCCTCCCCCTGCACCTCCGGGGGGCCCCCCGCCGCCGCCGCCGCCCGGGTGCGGAAGGTCCGGGCTCTGCAGGCTGCCGAAGGCGCCCGCGCCGAGCGCCCCGCCGGGCAGGAGGTTGCTGGGGCTGTTGAGCAGAGGGTGGTTGGGCGACTCCATGGAGCCCGGCGCGGGGTTCACCGGCGGCGTCGAGGGGGCCAAGCCCGCATTGGGGGGCTCGGCGGCGCTGCCCTCGCCTGCGGCCGGGGTCTTGCGAGGGCTGCCCGCACCTCCGTGGCGGCGCCGCGGGGCTGCGGGCGGCGAAGGCTGGAGCGGCGGGAGCGAGGGCAGGTCGGCCGGGCGCTGGCGAGGGACGAAGTCCTGCCGCGGGAGGTGCGGGTGCGGGAGGCTGAGCGGCGGCTGGCGCGGGGCGAGCGGCGCCGGCTGGAGGGGCGGGCCGGGCAGCGGCGGCGGGCTGAACCGGCCGGGACGGCGGAGCGGCGGCGGCGGCGGCTTCGAGTCCGGAGGCTGGGGAAGGTGCGGAGGGCTGAAGTCCTTCCTCTTCTGGCTGCTCAGCTGCTGCTCCTGCCGCCGACTGAAGTCCTGCGGGGAGGAGGCGCGGCAGCAGCGGCGGGAGGAGGCGGAGGCGGAGGCGGGGTGGTGCAGACTCGGTTTGAAGTCCTGGGAGGGGAGGAGGTGGGTCACACCCGCGTTCGTGCCGCCGCCGGGGTGGTGGCTGGGGAGTTGCTCCGCGGCCACCGCCCCCGAGAGCGGCCGCGCCGGCGGCTGTGTCAGCCCCAGCAGCAGCTCATCCTGCATGGTCTGCCGGTGCGCCGGGCACGGGGAGGAGGAGGAAGCGGCGGTGGCCGCGCTGCCCGCGCTGCCGCAGCTGAGGGGGACAGGGAAGGGGGAGGCGGCCTCCGAGAGCCCGGTGACAGGCAACGGCGGCGGCGGGAGCGGGCCGAAGGGCGTGGCTGAGGGCAGCGGGGCGGCGGCCGCGGCGTCAGGACGGTACGCCCCGCCGCCGCCCCGGGACCCGGGGCTGCTGCTTCGGATCGGGGCGGTGTGCGGCACCCCAAACCCGGACTCCCTCATTTATCAGGCCGGCGGCCACGGGAGGGGACGTGCCCTGTCCGCTGCCCGCCGGAGAAGCCACCAGATCTGGGCGGCGCGGCCCTGGTGGAAGGAGGGGGAGTCAGTGAAAGCGGGACACGGTGATTGAGGCAGGGGCACCGGCTTCGGCCCCGCCACCCCTCGCGGGGGCCACCGCCGCCTCCCGAGATGGGCTCGGGCACCGCCGCCGCCGCCCTGGCCGCTTAAGAACCCCGGAACGTGCGTCAGCGCCACCTCACAATCGCGCCGCCCCCCGCGGTGCGTCCCGGCACGCGCTGGCGCGGGACCGCCGCGCCCCCGCTGCCCCGCCCCCGCCCCGCCCCTCATTATTATGCAGGCTCCGTCGGCGATGCGCTCGCGCCCCCGGGAGGCGGAGCCGAGGGGCGCGGGAGCGCGCGGCGTGTCTTGCTGGGCCCTCCAAGCCCAGGGAAAAGGGATGGCTGGTGGCGGTGGCGGTGGCGGGCGGCTCACTGGATTCGGAGCCACGGGCGCGCGCGAGAGAAAGCGAGCACGCGCGGGCGGCGCGGACGATTCCGGGGCAACGGCCCCTTCTGCTCCTGGTCGAACGCGCCCCTTGCCGCTCCCGTCCGGTCGCGCTCGCGGCCCCGCCTCCTTCGTGTCACCTCCGCCCCACCCGCGGTCACGTGAGGCCTGGCACTATGGACAGGGCCGTCCCGGAGACTGGGCCTTCCCAGGGAGGGGCTGGCCCGCGGGGGAAACTGAGGCCAGGAAGTCCGACTGGGAACGGCCCCCCAGTCCTGGTGGCTCAGTGACCGGTCCCTCTGGCCTTCGGCCTGGGCTCTGGGGTCCTATGGCCGGCTCGCCTGTGCGGGTTGCCTTGCAGATGGCCGGGCGGTTCGCTGCAGCCCGGGCCCGTGGGCCCAGACATGGAGCCCTCCGGGTTACCCTGGAAAGCGCCTCCTCGAGCTGGTTTCCCGTTTTAGCCTCTCCTTGGCGTGCTGTCATCCAGTCCTGAGGCCACGTGAAGGTGTTTTCTGTAAGGGTAAACATGCAGCCCCCGCTGTATACCAAACATTTTCACTCCAGTAATGAGGAACAAAGTCCTTGGAACCTGACACGGCTCCCTGTGGTGTTTTACCCACACAGAGGCATATAATAGGTTCCCAGGCGAGCTCCCATGGTAACCCTGGGCCAGCTCCAAATCGTCCTGTTTCATAAAAGCACTTAATGTGCTGTCATCAGGACTGCTGTGTGTGGGACTCCTCCCCACCACATTCAGTCTGCCATCCCCACCCCTTACCCCCAGGGAGACTAATTTAAACATTTCCGAAGCTTTATGAATTCGAGGGAGAAAAAGAGTTCTCACATCCGGGGAAAAAAAAAAGAAGCTTCTGACTCAGCAACAGACTTGTTGAGGCTTGCAAATGGAAGGGGACACAGCTTTTCCATGGGAGGGCTCTTCTTGGAAGCAATAGAAGAGGAACTAATCTTGCCTATTTCCTTTCATAAAGAAAAACTTTACAGCCTTGACCGCATATTTGGTTAGAGCGTCCTCCCCATAAGCCTTCCTGGTCAAGGAACATACAAGAATCAACCAATGAATGCCTAAATAAGTGGAACAACAAATGTATGTTTCTTTGTCTCTCAAATAAATAGTAAAAAAGTAACCTTTGCCTACAGAAAATTATTTAAGGAACTAGATAAAGAACAGCAAAGTATCCACATTGCATAAAATATATGGATTTTTTTGTTCCTGTTTTGCAACTTTTTCTGGGCACTTAAGGAAGTGAAACTACTGAATGAATCCAAGAATATAGAGTACTCCCAGAGAGATAGAAAATGGATTCACACTCTACTTGATTTTGATTTACAACTGGGCTAAGATTAAATAGTGTCATAAATTAGTGTACACTTACTGATGTAGGCAGAGTGTACATTTTTATGAGCCCTCATTTTCTTAGTTAAATTTCATTTCTACTTTTGTAGCTCAGTGCTTCAAATTTAAATAAAACAGAATAAATACAGTAGAGAGAGAACAACATTGCTAGAGGGAAATAGGTTTTACATATAATGTGTATGTCTGGTAGCCCCTCTAATGAACTAAGTGTAATATTGCCTTTAAAATAAGGGAGAAAATACTTAAAAATTCATAAGTGATTCAGAAATTGGTCAGGTGAATAGAAAATTAGTTTGAGTTAATAATCTTAAAGCCATTTTTAACAAGCAAAATATAGAACTGGAGAAGTACTTTATTATTCTAAATTACATTGTCCAGAAAATAAACTGAGCTCCTTGAAATTAAAACTATAAATGGTCATTGTCACAGCACCTATTGACACATTTATTAATGTATTTTATAGGAAAAAAGCTTTCAGTAATCAAGGCATACAAAGTCTTAAAAATGAACAAATTTTTTTTTTCTAAGTAAAGTTATATTTGATTGGAATCAGCTGCAGACCCAACAACACATTGGAAAGAGGAAGGACATATAGGCATACACTTTAGCTCAATCATCCATTAAAATTGCAGAATGCATACATTTAAAGGCTGATTCATGACATTCTGGGCTAAGTTTTAAGGAAAAAAGAGATTTCTTGATGTCTGGCACTGGTTTTAGAGGATTCAGAGCTCTTCAAAATGGAAGGGAGCCATCAGTTTGGTACTACATAAGGTCAACTTCATACTAAGAACACCAAATTTCAAAGTCTAGCTCCCAGACCCTCCTCCACTCACTGCATTAACATCTTAGTGTTAATGAAGGCCCCATTTTTTAATAAAAGGGAAATTACAGCCTGCATTCTAAAACGTTTAATCTGGTAAGCATCCCACCCTTCAGAATATTCAAACGACAAGTTTTCCTATAGTGGGAGTCATAGGGAGGGAGTGGAGGTGGGTGGTTAGGGACGGGCTGTGCTCCTATAACTGGTCTAATATCGAGATCTTATGAGTCTGTATTACAACCGTTCTCACATGAAAATATTATCTCTGTGACCATTAACTCGGTCCTTGACTTTAATAAGAATCCCTTGTTTATTTCTTCCCACTTTCCTGAGCTAGTGTTTTTAAAAAATGTTTTTTGCTATAACCTCTAAGACTTAAACACACACACACACACACACACTCATTTATGCACACAAACATGCAACTGAAATAAAGCTTGTATTAAGTATTTCTTACTCTTAATAAATACATGCAACAAACTATTTTTAAATTCTATTTACTTTTTTAAGGCAGTAAATGGATGTGAAATTGCTAGGTTAATTTTAAGACCCATAATTAGGTCATGAGCTGACATTGAGTATCTCACACCTTCTCCTTTATCTTTAAACCTCTTCTACCTCATTCTCAGGCTTTCTGTTAAACTGAGAAACAGAAGCAGTTACAGGAGAGCTCAGCGGGCCCTCACTGCTCCCGTTTCCAGTCACTTCTTCCCTGTACACTTCATCTTCTCTCTTGCTACACGAAGGGCCTGTCCAGGCCCCACGCTCCCACCTGAGGTCTAAGGCCTGCCCCTCCACTGGTACATCAGATCCTCTCCCCAGCCTGCTTAGAACATGGCTTCACAGACATCCCAACGTTTCATGACATCGCAAATTTCACGTGTGCAAAATTGAACTCCCCTGCCTCCCTCTCCGTTTCAATGAATGGCACCCCATTGTAGCTAGTTGCCCAAATACCTTGGGGTCACCCTTGACTTCTATTTTTCTTCCAGCATAGCTAAGCCATCATTTACATGCTGTTTGGCCTACCTTTAAATTATATCCAGACTCCAACCACTTCTCACTACTCCCACCAAAAGCAAGCCGGTCCAGGCCGTCCAGGGTAGGCTGACTCACGGACACAGGGAAAGACCTAGAATCTTTGGCTGATGATAAAAGATCACCTTCGACCATGATAAAATGTCTTGCAGGTGGTGTCACTCTTTGTAATGCTTTAGAGATTTGTCATCCTACTCCAGTACTTCTGCCTAAGAGAGAAGCCTTCGATCTCTCCAGTACCTTCCATGGTGCTCCCTGGGCACTTGTGTAGACTGACTTACCTATTCCATTGTTTCTTACCTTTTATCTTTAGTCCTAGGCAACTTGACTAGATTATAGGTCTTTAAAGGCGGTGGCTATGTCTTATATAGTCCTTTATTTTCCTAGATCTTTTTGATTCCTTTTTCTATCTAAAAACTAAATATTGAGTGCTTACTACGCACCAGACCCTGTGCTATGGGCTAGGGATACAACCCTGAACAAAACAGGAGACACACATTGTTCTGTGCATAATCAGAGAGGTTGTAGATAATTGTTTGCTGTTGATACTAGTGGTGATAAATCCCAGCCCTAATTGTCTAGACCAGTGGTAGTCAACCTGGTCCCTACTGCCCACTAGTGGGCGTTCCAGCTTTCATGGTGGGCGGTAGCAGAGTAACCAAAGGATATATAAATAAAAAGATTGATTTAACTATATAGTAAGTTGTTTTATAAAGATTTATTCTGCCAAACTTAGCGAAAATCTGACATAAAGTACTTGGTAAGTAATTATTATTATATACTTTAACTTGCTGTCACTCTGCTTTATAAATTTTAAAAAGTAAAGTTACTTCCCTACTTTATAAATCACCATTACTGTGGAACTAGTGGGCAGTTAGAAAATTTTACTACTAACAGAGATACAAAAGTGGGCGGTAGGTTGACTACCCCTGGTCTAGACAGAGTCATAAATAATGAGATTTAAGGCTGAAACTGACCTACTAAATGAGAGTCCTATGTGCTGCAACATAGCATTGCTGGGCTGGTCATGGGTGGAGCCCTGAGATGACTAGGGTACATTGAGGTAAGGCAAATTTAGCAGGAGGATAGAAGAAATTACACAGTGAAATGCACTGTAATTCTAGCTTGAAATGGAATTTCCATTTATTATCTCCTTTACTTGTCACAATATACTTTGTGAGTAGAGAAAGGAAACAACATTCTTATTTATAGTTGGAAAACTAAAACCTAGAAACAAAGTAATTTACTTATGTCGTTTTTGTAGCCTGGGCCTAATATCCCTTTCTCCCCATTTCTCAGGCTCCTGCTCCATGACTTGTCCCCCACGCTATTACCAAAGATGTGCAACCTATCTGAGCAAAACAGAGCCACAGTGACCCTGCTGCTACTTCTACCAAAGGATTAGGGATAGAAAGGATAAGCCTTTGCAATCTTCTAAATAATTAACCACTGGTTGTAGTGATCTCAAAGTGAAAGCACCTTATTTTCAAAATACATATCCCACAAAAATTCAGAAATACTCCTCAAATGTGCTTCCTCATTTTTCTCCTACTAGAACAAAGAGGCCTGGTGGTACAGATTGAAAATACTGCATTTAATTATTTTATTTTACATTCTATCTAGAAGCTTACTCCTTTCATTGATGTTAGTTTATGCAAAGAAAACTGAAGATACATTCTGACTAAATGCTGAATATTTAGGTTTTATGTAGATGAAGAATATTAAATCTATTAATTTTTTATTAAGCAAGAAGTGAGGAGGCAGACAGACTCCCACATGTGCCCCAACTGGGATCCACTTGGCAAGCCCCCTAACAGGAGATGCTCTACCCATATGGGGCCATTGCTCCATTACTTGGCAACTGAGCTGTTTTATTTAACACCTGAAGGGAGGCCATGGAACCATCCTCATGCCTGGGGCCAACTTGCTCGAACCATTTGAGCCAAGGCTGCAGGAGAAGAAGAGAGAGAGAAGGAGAGAGAGACACACACACACAGAGAGAGAGAGAGACAGAGAAAGAAGAAGAGGGGGAAGGTGGAGAAGCAGATGGTGACTTCTCCTGTGTGCCCTGACTGGGAATCAAACCCGGGTCTTTTACACCCTGAGCCAAAGCTCTACCACTGAGCCAACCAGCCAGGGCCAAATCTGTCAAATTTGTTTTAATATTTTTAGAATCTTAGAAAAAAGATGAAAAGTTTTAAATATTTATTTTGGAGACTATGAATGTTGAGTAAGGAAAAGAATCAGAGAGTGTGTTCAGTAGCAGGCATTATCACCAGCCGTTGTAGGAGGTCTGGCTGGGTGTCAGGAGCATGGACAGACAGACAGCATTGTGAGGAAAGCGGGGTAGAAAGTAGGAGCCCAGGTCAGTGCATCGGCCCCCCTGCTCTCAGGGTATCTGCACTAAATCTCCACTTTGAGGGTGGTGCTTTAAATAGAACTCTAGAGCTTTATGTCCTCCTGCACCCAAAATTCATCTTCCAGCAAAAGTCATTGTATTAAATTTGCAAAACACAAACCAACACAATACGAAGAAAAACAGATCTCAATTTTCAACAGAAAGAAATTATAAACATTTTATGGGGGAAAAACAGAAATGTCAGCAAATTTTCACGTAAGGGCACAAATCATGTGAAAATTCTAATGTTTTTAGACCCAGAGTTGATCCTGATTTATGTCACATTAAGACATAATGTGACATGGAGGAGGTGTATGAGGAGGTCCTAGAAGCTGTGGGGTCAGAGACCTGGGTTTTAGTCCTAACTCCCTCTGTTACTGAGTAACTTCTGCAGTTAAACTTTGAGAACCTCAGTTTTCTCATCTTTGAAGGAGAAAGAGCAACAGCCGTTGTGTGTGGGGTAGGGGTTGTTGTGACGATGATTAGCAATATTTTAAATGGAGAATCTTCTATGACGTTTAACACAGAATAGATGTTCAGACAACTAAGCAAACCTTAGCTGTCATCCGCCATGCAGCTGAAAGTAAGCTAGGAAGCCATCCAGGTCAGAGTGGTAGTCCTGGGGGATGCATAACAAAAGCATTAATAAAAACAAAAAAAATTACCAAAAACACGCAAATGGATAATGATAAGTAACGGTAATAGTAAGGTCCCATTGACAGAAATGGAAAGATACATCCAAATGAAAAATATTGTAGAAAACGAGAGCCTAAATTGTTCCTGGAGTTAAAAAACAAGAACAAAAATTTCTACAAGTTAAATATTAAGCATTTTCAATGACTACTCAACCCCCAAGGAAGACCGGTGATGTAAATAGGGCAAACTCTGGCTTTAAGGACAGAGCTGAAGTCCAGGACCTGTTCTGACAGTCAACCAGGTGGAATGTGTTAACCTGGACATGTTGACCATTCTCAGTCTCAGTTTTCTTTCCTGATAAGTGACTTAGGGAACTATACAGGAGAGGCACCTCATGCTGTTAGAGAACTGTTCTTCAAACTGGAGGACATCCTAGGCCATCCCAGTCTAGTAGAAGTGTTAATAGTAGCTACACGTGTGAGATACATGTCTAATGGGTAATTTTCTAGTAGCCACACTTCCAAAAGGAAAAGAAAACAGTGAAATTAACTTGAGTAATGTATTTTAGCTCAACATATACAAAATATTATCATTTTATTATGTAATCAGTCAAAACGTGACGCTTTTTCTGCCTTTATTGAGATGAATGCAGTTTCTGTTGTTAATAAAATGTATTGCACTGATTCTTTTTCAGACTTCAAACTGTTCTTGCATTTCTGGGGAAAATCATTCTTGTCATGGTATGTAGTCTATATGTACATATATATGGATTTGGATTTGGATTGCTAGTGTTTTGTTGAAGTTATTTACATCTATAGTCATCAGGGATGTTTTTGTCTAGTTTTGGTGCCAAGGTAATACTAGTCTCATAGAACCGGTTAGGAAGTATTTCTTCCTCTTCTAATTTTTGTAAGTGTGTGAAAGTATTGGTGTTCATTCTTTTTTTAAATGTGTAATTGTATTCACTAGTGAAGCCATCTGGGCCTGGACTTCTATTTCGTGGAAAGTTTTAAAATTGCTAATTCAATGTCTTGGTATAAGTTTATACAGGTATCTTTAAATTTTTCATTTCAGTTTCAGTTTCTTTTTTTTTTTAATTTTATTTATTCATTTTAGAGAGGAGAGAGAAAGGGAGAGAGAGAGACAGAGAGGGAGAGAGAGAGGAGAAAGAGACAGAGAGAGAAGGTGGGGAGGAGCTGGAAGCATCAACTCCCATATGTGCCTTGACTAGGCAAGCCCAGGGTTTCGAACCGGCGACCTCAGCATTTCCAGGTCGACGCTTTATCCACTGCGCCACCACAGGTCAGGCAGTTTCAGTTGTTTCTGTTTGGGGATTTGTCCCATGTCCAGGTTTCTAATTTGCTGGCATACCGTTGTTTATACTATTAGTTACCATCCTTTTTATTTCTGTGAAGTTGGTGCTGAGGTCCGTTCTTTTATTTTTTATTTTAGTTATTTGAGTCTTTTCTTCTTTTCTTGGTCAGCCTAGGTACAGGTTGGTCAATCTTGTTGATGTTTTTTCAAGGAACTAACTTTTGATTTCATTGCTGTTCTCTATTATTTCTATTCTCTATTTAATTTGTACTCCAACCTTTATTATTTTATGCGTTCTGCTTGCCTTAATTTTAGTTTATTATTATTTTGCTACTTTCTTAAGGTAGAAGTTTAGGTTATTGACTTGAGGTTTTTATTTACTGTATAAATATAAGCAGTATAGCTATACATGTTCCTCTGATTGCTGCTTTAGTTGCATCTCATAAGTTTTATTATTTTCTTTTGTTTTCATTTATCTCAAGTCTTATTTGCCTTGTGATTTTTTCCTTGGCCCATTTGTTATTTAGGAGAGTTTTTAAAAATTTTTACATATCTGTGAATTTCTCAAAATTCTTCTGTTATGATATTTTATTTCATGGTAATAAAAGATTATATATTTTATGATTTAAAATAATTTTAAATGTATTGAGATTTGTTTTATGGCTTCTTAGTGTATGCTCTATCCTTAACATATGCTCTGACATGTGACAAAAATATATATTCTGCAATTGATTAGTGTTCTATAGACATGTTACATTTAGTTGGTTTATAGTGTTCAAATTTTGTTTTTCCCATGTTGATCTTCTTCCTAGTTGTTCTATCCAGTATTGAAAGTGGGTTATGAAAGTTTTCAAATATTATTGTTGAATTTTCTGATTCACACTTTATGTTATTGGGATCTCTGTTGTTAGGTTCATTATGTTTATATTTGTTTTGTCTTTATTTTCTTTTTTTTAAAAAAAACTATTTTTTAAATTTTATTTATACATTTTTAGAGAGGAGAGAGAGAGACAGAGAGGGAGAGAGACAGAGAGAAGGGGGAAGGAGCTGGAAGCATCAACTCCCATATGTGCCTTGACTAGGCAAGCCCAGGGTTTCGAACCGACGACCTCAGCATTTCCAGGTCAACGCTTTATCCACTGCGCCACCACAGGTCAGGCTGTTTTGTCTTTCTGATGGATTGACTCTTTTATTATTATGTCCTTTTTTTGGCTCTAGTAACAAATTTTGTCTTTAAGTTTATTTTGTCTGATACTTGTATAGCCACTCTAGCTCTCTTTTGGATACTGTTTGTATATTTTTTCTATCCTTTTACTTTCAGCTTACCTTGAATCTAGTGTGTCTCCTGTAGATGGCATATAGCTGGATTATATTTGCTTCATTCCACCAGTCTCTGCATTTTAATGGGAGAGACACACATTCCTAATAGAAAAATGATACCATCATTTTTTCATGAATTTTACACTCACTGCTTTATTTCAAATTAGTTAATGAGAACTAACATATTGATTCATCCTCTTTTAACATTTATGAAAATTGATTACATATATATTAGAGCTACAGTATTTTAATCTCAGCTAATTTTCATAATCTGTTTTACAAGGTTTATTTTATAACTTATTTCTCCATTTTAAAAATATATTTATTGTAAAGCTTATTAGCACAGTTATTTGAATTGAAAAAATAAAGGCAGAACTTTCCTGAAAGAAAGTGCAATTTGGCTTATTGGTCTGCCAATAAAGTATATGATGAACATTTTTCAAAAATTGAGCTATATATGTACTTCCACAGTTTTGATTTCATATGTGTATGTGTGTGTGTGTGAGTGTGTGTGTTTGTATGTATAAAATCCAGAGACAAAGTATAATGGAAATGTGAGTTCAAAGAGGAAAAAGAAAAATCTAAAATTGCAAAATTTTACAAAATAATTATTTCATATTTTTTAATAACTGGTCATAGGTATTAAGTTGTTATTCAAATCTCACTATATACATTTCAAATTATGTAATGATTAAAGTTACAACATTAAATATATAAATATATTAAAAATTACATCCTTTGCAACAATTTAAACTTATAATTAAATGTTTTATATAACTTAAAATGTATAAGATATTTTAAAGTATTTAAATATATAAATTTTTTTATAAATGTTCACTATTTCTTCAGGCGATTCTTGAGGTAATATATTTGAAGACTAGACGAGAGAATAAAGGCACTCCAAGTGCATGGCCCTAGTTGCCTTCTTTACTACTGTATTCCAAATGCCAGTTACATACCGTGACTGAATGATTAAATGAATGAACTTCCTGAATGGTAACATTGCAAATTACATACTTGCTGCCTAAACAAAGGATGACCCTGGGGGTAGCTGGTAGTAGAGAGAACAGAGTCCTGATAAAAACAGAGAAAGGACTTACATTTCTGTTTTGAGAAACAGCCCTGAGTGACTAACTTTTCCCTTGTCAGACCCCAGAAAAGTGAAAAGTTGAGACCTAGACTTAAGGGAGCTCAACAAAGTTTGAAAATCCATAAATAGCAATTACCCTGAATTCTACAAGCATTTTAAGCATCTCCTTCCTGTCTGGCAGTCTGCTAGGCACTGAACACATGATGATGAAGACAGATACGTGAAGAATACACTTAACCAAGTCTAAAGGAGCAGGATAGATACTCTAAGAGGAATAGACTGTTCTAGATTAAACTATCTGAAGTTGTTGATCACTTTTGACCTACTAAAACTGTTTATTCTTATGGTTCAGCCTACGTAGGATGTGTATATCCAGTTGAAGAACAATAATTCCTCAGGGAATCATTAATCAGAGAATGTAACATGTAGTCAATAGCATTTGAGCTGGACATTGAAGGATGAGGAAGAAGTTGAGTAGGATAGTTGAGTAGGGTAGGTGGGGGGTGGCACCTACCCTAAACAAGAGCACAAGTGGAGAGGAATAGGCGGTGCATGTGTTTAAAGGCACATCGAGTTCTCTTTGTGCTGAGGTCGGAAAATTTTGGACTGCTTCTACTCTGTAGGCCTGAAAAGATATTCTTGAGTCGGCAATGGGAAACCACTAAAGGTTTTCCTAGAGGGATATGGTGAACAGATAAAAGCTATGGAAGAACTCAGGTGGCTGAATGGGAATGAGTGAGTGGTGGGTAGAAGGGTTGAGACCGGAGGCACTAAGATGCCTAGGAAGCTCCTGCCATAGTCAAGATGAATGAAGTAAATGTGTGTAGATGTCAAGAAGTGGAGTATGATGTTTCTCTGGCAGAATTGTCATGGTGTGGTCAGTGATTAGGTTGAGGGGTTATTTGAAAGAGGTACAGATTCAGAAATGGGGGGAGGGAGTACACTACCTGGGGATTTCCTGCAGCAAGAGCTGAGTTCTGGGTTAGGGGGTCTTAGCTCTTGTGGCACATGGTTGATAACTAAAGCCATCCATGAAAGTAAATGCAATGATAGGAAATGCATCAAGGGAGAGACGGGAAACAGTAAAGGCAGAAGAACCGAGCAGGGGAGTCAGAAGAACCCCTGTCTCCCATGACAAGACTGGGAGACCCCAAAGGTGGAGCTAGAATTTCTCTCTTCTTCAACATCCTCACAGGTCATCCATAACCAAGTGGGAGAAGTGGGAGCCACTGACAAGGCCTGTCTGGATCACAGCCTAACTTTGATGGAATGTTTTCCAGGTTCTAGTCATCTTTTTCAAGTCCCATACAGCTGCCCTTTTGTTTTATATTTTACAAATGAGGAAATGGAAGCACTAATGTGTTCAAGGTCATGATTAGTGAATGGCAACCTGGATCAAAACTCAGGCAGTCTACACTAGAGGCCACTGACACTCATGCCCATGCTATGGAGTGAGCAGAGTCAGGGTGACATCTGTGTGGCACTTCACAGTTCAGAATTGTCTTCATAGTCAATCCTAATGTCCTCAAAGTAGTTCTGCGAGATGGAGGGAGGGGGCAATATTACTATTTAATAAGTGAACTCTCTAGTGAATTCATGAGAAAACAGCGTGCAGAGCAAAACCAACCATGTTCTGAATTACAACCCTGGGCTCTGTCCCAGTCTTGCTCTCTGTGAGGTCAGTTGTCTGCTCCATTGCTCAACAATATAGGCTGCCTCAGCAGGTGTCTGGGGGAATAAAAAATCTGGGGAGAGAGAAAGACTGTGGGAAAAACCAGAAAACTTTTCAACTAGCAGATCACATTCCTCAGAGGACTTCGGAACTCTGTTTTGGTAAGGCTATAAGATGTCTGTGGATCACACTTACTTCTGAATGCTAACACGGGCTCTTTTATTAATAATCATGAATGTTCAAAATTTAAGCACAACCCATGCATAAAAATGGTTTGTTGATTTCACATAAGTGAAATAAAACCTATAGACCTGTTTATTCATCGTTGTTGGGGACATAATCTGGGACCCGTCTTCAGGCATGTCATCAGGAGTTCCTTGTTAGCTTAAAGACCCCAGCCTCTTGAGAGCTCTCTGTAGTTCATTTATGAAGGAGGCTAAGGCTGGTCCTCTAGGAAGAGAATAGAAGGGAAAGCGATGCATACCGAATTCCTGTAGGTCGTTGTTCAACCTAATCCCCTACCACACATGGACTCTTCTTTGATGGCTGCTCTCTTCAGTTGGGAGAGACTCACTAAAGAGTTCAAAGGACTTGAGAATGAGATAGAAAATAAGCTTTATAGTTGTCTTCAGCTTATTCCAGTTTAGGGAGAAAAAAGAAGAAAGAAAGAAAGAAAGAAAGAAAGAAAGAAAGAAAGAAAGGAAGGAAGGAAGGAAGGAAGGAAGGAAGGAAGGAAGGAAGGAAGAAAGAAAGAAAGAAAGAAAGAGAGAGAGAGAGAAAGAAAATGTCCTGGTGCATCTGACAGATAATGAATGCCTTGCTTGAATTTTAATAAATCATAGGCAAAGCTGTCCTGCCATTTCTCTGCCATTATATAAGGTTGCTCGTTTTGTCAAGTTTCACCATTGCTAATATCGACCCAGAAGGGACAAATACCATAGGATTTGTAGATGGGAAAGCTCATTTTGTAATTTAAGTGTAGGCTTGTTTGTTTATACAGAAGGTGAACATATATTCTCAATGTTATGCTAATTAAAACAGAGGTACCTACATTCTTCCTGTTTCAGGAAAGGTGTAATGAAGGAAGAGGATTTAGCGGTTCTTGTCTGTAATATTAACTAACACATAATATTAACAATTTATAATATCAAATATTAACACGGATTTACTGCTCTTTCCATGTTAAGAGCTATTCCAAACATTTACTCCACTTCACAGCCCCATGGTCAGTGCCGTCGCTGTCCTCGCAGCGCGGGCCCGTGGACCGAGACACAGATGAGTCAAGCCGGTCGTCTAACATCACAGAGCTAAGAGCAGAGTCAGGATCCCGGAGCTCCTGCGCTTCATCTGCTGGGCTCAGATTATTGTGAGTCTTAAAACGTTGTCTCCACCAAACTGAAAAGACTTCCAAGCTGTGGTGAGACTTGAGAGAATCTTTCAAAGGTGAGGATAAGGTTTGAAAAAATGGGAAGCTAGAGAAACTGTAGGGGTTGTAAGTAAACTCTCGGTGTAGCTTTGAGGGGTTCTTCTGCTGCTGTCTCAGACCACTGAGTCTCTGTGACATCTGGACAGTGTCTCTCTGTGCAGCAGAGGTTTGATGATGTCCTAGGACCTAGGTCTATGAGAAACAGATGGTTTTGTGCTAGGACGATTTTCTCGTTGAGATTACTGGAGCCAGGGGCCATAGAGATCCACTGATGTGTTCATGCTCACTGATGGTACCCCTCCTTTTGGCCCATTAGCATACAAATAGATGCCATTTTTTCTTTCGACCCTCCCTCCCTTCCTTCCAGACTCTATGCCAGGTGCTGATCCTTAAATAAATGTGTATGTAAATAAATAAGACAATGGTTCTTGGCCTTTAAGAAGACTTAAACATGGTTTTTAAAATGGCCATTGTTCACGGAACAAACAGGTATTAAAGAAGGAATGGTTACTAAGACCTGGGGCACTGGGAAAAGCTTCACAGAAGAGGTTAGTACTGGAACCAAGTCTTAAAAGTTGTGTCGGTTGGGATGGGATGGTCAGAGCAAAATGAGAAGAGTGTTCCAGAAAGAGGCATCAGCAGGAGCAGCCAAGGCTTGGGGGCGACAACAGCAGGACAGGTTGGAGGCAGTGGAGAGAAGGTGGTCTGGATGGGGGAGGGTGGGAGGCAAGGCCATTAGAACAAAGCTAGAGATACAGGCAAGGGGGGACCAGGTGAGACAAGGAGGACCCAGCATGGGAAACTCACCACCAGGACCTAACCCCCAACGCAGCATCTGTAGATGGTGATCATGTCTTAAAAATTCTCATCTAGTACCTGAGCTTCAGGGCTTCAGAATACTGGACACTTCAACGTGTTCCCCGGTATCTGATCCAGGTCCTGGCAAGATGAACACATCATCTTCCTTGATGAGAGATATAGCTAGTTTGAACTGAGGATCAATTTGACCTTTGATATAATATCTAAAGAATGTTGTTGTTGTTTTAAAATAATCACCACAGAACTAGGGTACTGTGCTTATTTGTTAGTGCTAATTTAAGACAAAAATATGTTCCTGAGATTCAATAGTAAGAGTTAGCATTATTTCATTCTGAATATTTCCATATAAATATTTTTAAACAAACACAGTGCTTACTATGTACCAGGCATTAAGCATTTTACAAATATTAAATCCTGTGATGCTCTGAGATCATGCCGTGAGAAAGAGGCAGCATCATTATCCTTATTTTACAAACAAGGAAACGACGGCTGAGTAACTTGACTGAAATGACGAAACTGGTAAGTGGTGGCAATGGGAATTGAGTATAGGCTTCTGATTCCAGAGATGCCAGACATTTCCTTGTTCCTAACTGTCATTTATGTGCTCTTCTAATTTACTGAGGGTTTTTTTTCCAAACTAAATTACTAGACAGATTTTGAAATTCTTTTGACCACTTGTTTAATTGGCATCACATTATATCATACAGATATAATTCAATACACACATTCCATCCTTATAGTTTATATATGGTAATTTATTACAGTTGGGTAGTTCTCAACCCTTGCTCCATATTAGAGTCGCCTAGGGAGCTTTTTAAGAAATTGTTGTTGACCCGAGCCCTACCTAGAGATATTCTGATTTAATTGGTTCGAGGTGAAGCCTGGACATCAATATTTGAAAACCTCCCCAGGTGATTATAATATTTATCCAGAATTGAGCACTTCTGATATTTGCTCAATCATTTATTGATTACTTAAGTCACTGTGCTACATATTGTATGGACATTATTGTCATTTCTTATGACAGCCTTATTAGATAGATATTACAATTATCCATGTTCTGCAGATGAGGAAATGGAGGAACTGAGAGGCTAAGCTAGCCAGGTGGAGACAGGGACACACATGACTGAACCCATGGTGCAAAATGTTTGGACACTGGCCGTATTTCTGAGCCTGTGAAGACAAGGCAAATCTTTTTCTACAATGAGGTGGGTGGAATCGAGACGTCGGGAACCTGGGCACATCCTTCCATTTCAACCCCAGACGGTCTTGCCATAGAACTCCAGCCTCCCGTGTGTGGTTCCCCGGAAGTGCTTTTCTTGCCACCCTGTGAAAGAACCCCATTTCTACCGGCAGCCCATCCACTTCTCTGCACTGCCATTGCCACCCCAATAGTCCCATTCATCAAAATATATTGAAAGGACCATTACTGTAGCCTCCTCACCTGTCTTCTTTTCTTCCTTCTTCTGTTTTCTTCTAATCAATTTTCCACTCTGCAGCCAGTGTTGCATTCAGTTTCATTATTCACTTCCTTAAAATCTTTCAATGAGTTCCTTGCCTCGGCCTGTAAGGTCCGGCACCACCTGCCAGTGGCCCCTCCCCCCTCCCCTTACTCACTGGGCGCAGCCGCACTGGCCTTTCAGCCCTCCCCCCACTCCACAGTTCTTCCTCAGCCCGCACACTCTTCTCCCAACTGCGTGGCTGGATTCACATCTTTCAAGTCTTCTCTAAATGCTGTTTCCTCATGGAGAGCTTCATGGATTGTCCTCTCCAAAGTACTTTCCTTTTCAGACCACCCTTTATTTCCTTCCTGGTGCTTACCACAATTTATAAGGTTTAACTTATTCATTTATTTGATTGTTTATTTATTTCATTGAATGTAAGATCTACCATAGACTTCTATCTGCCTTGTTTTGACTTATTCTCAGCTCGGTCCTTAGCATATAGCACACTAAGCAGGAAAAAAAAAATATTTTATTTCTGTTGAAATAACATAAATGTTATGAATCTTTGATGTGTAATAAAAAAACAACAACATAGCCTGACCTGTGGTGGCGCAGTGGATAAAGCGTCGACCTGGAATGCTGAGGTTGCCGGTTCAAAAAAAACCCTGGTCTTGCTCGGTCAAGGCACATATGGGAGTTGAAGCTTCCTGCTCCTCCCCCGTTCTTTCTCTCTCTCTCTCTCTCTCTCTCTCTCTCTCTCTGTCTCTCTCTCTCTCCTCTAAAATGAATAAATAAATAAAAAAAACTGTTTGAAAAAAAATTAAAACAACAACAACAACATAGTTTTCTTGAGATTTCAGGAGAAAATGCTGGACTAGTGGTTCCCAAACTATATTTTATGCAGTGATGAATTAAGAAAATAAAACAAGAGCAAAAATTGTGCTGCCAGGATTTTACCATAATTGTTGAGTAAGTCTATATGCAAACAATAACAAAAGAACCACATGTTCTACGTCCACCATCATTGTTCCAGACAGAACAATGGACGGCTACATACATCCTAAGACAAAGACACTACAAAGGTGTAGAAGTGGAAATCATACAGTAGATTTGAGAACAATCAGTAAGATTATTGGAAAGAGTGACCAATAAAGAATAAGAAAAATTCGATAAGTTTAGATGATGGTTGAGAGTTTTATGACTATGCAGAAGCATTTTGACTTTATCCTATAAGGACTGAGCAACGCTGTAGGAAAATGACATGGTTCAAGTTGCATTTAAAAGTACAACATCATTTTGTGACCAATGTAGCAAATGACTTGAAGGCAAATGAGACAGAAATCAGGGAACCCACTTAGAAGTTTGTTATAATAACTTATGAGCAAGCTGTTGGCTCAGGCTTGAAGTAAGGCAACGACAATGAAGATGATGGGAAAGAAGCATGTCTTTGCTGTTAGCTCTTCTTGGAATAATTTCCGAGAGACTCCAGTGAAGTCTGGTTTCTGTTTTGGCTTGTATCATCTACCTATGGATTTTAGGATGAATTTTCATATGATTTATTGGTTGACCTTATAGCTACCTTTTTTTTTGATGCCCATATATATTAAAAACCACTATAGAGCCTTCCTTGTGAGATTAAAATAATAAATGGATGTGAAAGCATTTTGCAATGTACTACACAAATGGAAACTATTTTTATTACCAGTAAGTCAATTTAGTTTGCAAAGAGAAAAATCACTTTCCCACTCGTGAGCTCCCGGGAGCAAGCTCCTCAAGCAGAATGAATCACTCTTATAACGATAGCACTTTCTCGTACTTCTATCATAACACCCCCATTAATTATAAATTGTTTTTGCGTTGGTTTTTCTTTTTTTTTTTTTTCATTTTTCTGAAGCTGGAAACAGGGAGAGACAGTCAGACAGACTCCCGCATGCGCCCGACCGGGATCCACCCGGCACGCCCACCATGGGGCGACGCTCTGCCCACCAGGGGGCGATGCTCTGCCCCTCCGGGGCGTCGCCATATTGGCGACCAGAGCCACTCTAGCGCCTGAGGCAGAGGCCACAGAGCCATCCCCAGCGCCCGGGCCATCTTTGCTCCAATGGAGCCTTGGCTGCGGGAGGGGAAGAGAGAGACAGAGAGGAAAGCGCGGCGGAGGGGTGGAGAAGCAAATGGGCGCTTCTCCTGTGTGCCCTGGCCGGGAATCGAACCCGGGTCCTCCGCACGCTAGGCCGACGCTCTACCGCTGAGCCAACCGGCCAGGGCCGCGTTGGTTTTTCTTTGTAGCAGGCAAATCCTTTAGAGGCAAAGAGAGAACCTTATGAATCTTTGCAGCCTGGCTTGAGGTAGACAGCAAGTACTCAGTAAGTGTTAATCTCATGCATGCGTGAGTGATTAGTTCCCAGAAAAGGGTAAAGGTAGGTAGTAGAGAGCTGATAGGGGCTTCAAAATTAAAATAAATAATAGAGTAAACATGTTAAAGTGAAAAGATTCAAAGTGATTGATGAGCACACATTTTATTTTAGTCTAAAAAAAAGATATACATAGATTTAGTATACTGCCAAAATACTGTGTCAACCTGAACTTTAAGTAAAGTTAAATATTAAAAAAAAGTTAAGGCCTTAGCAGGTTGGCAACAGTGGTAGAATGCCGGCCTGGTGTGTGCAAGTCCTGAGTTCAATTCCCAGTCAGGGCACACAGGAGAAGTGCTCATCTGCTTCTCAACCTCTCCCCCTTTTGCTTCTCTCTCTTCTCCTCCCCTCCTGCAGCCATGGCTCGATTAGAGCAAGTTGGCCCTGGGGTGCTGAGGATGGCTCCATGGCCTCCACCTCAGATGCTAAAAAGATAGCTCTGGTTGCAATGGAGGAAGGGCCCCAGATGGGCAGAGCATCACCCCCTACTGGTCTTGCTGGATGGATCCAGGTCAGTCAGGGCACATGTGGGAGTCTATCTCTCCCTCCCCTCCTCTCACTAAAAAAAAATAAAAAATGTTAAATATTTTGTAACACTGAAAATTAAACATCCCTTTTGCAGTGTTGTATCAATTTATCCATTCATTTAGCAAGTCTGTTTCCAATGACTGGTAAGTGCCGAGCATTGTGCTATGGGTTTTAAACAGACAGGCCCCTGCCCTCATGAAGTTTGCTATCCAGTGGAACTAGGGAAAGGGGAAGCCTGCTTCATGCCAAATATTGTCCTAAGAATTTTACATAGTTTATAAAAGTAATTAGCATTTGTATCTCCTATACTCTTACCAACCTTGAAAGTAAGCATTATTATGCCCATTTTGCAAGTAAGAGGATTCTATTAATTTAACACAGTTCACAGAGTTAAGAAGGGAATGAGGCAGGTAGATTGATTACGGTGAAGAAAATGAAGGGTTATTTTAAAAAATAAATTGTATTTATTTATTTGAAAGAGAGAGAGAGAGAGAGAGAGAGAGAGAAAACACTAACTTGTTCCACTTATTCATGTATTCATTGGTTGATTCCTATATTTGTCCTGACCTGGAATTGAACCCACAACCTTGGCGTATGGACGGCATGCTAACCAACTGAGCTACCTGGCCAGGGAAGGGTCAATTTTAGAATTCAGACTCGCTTGCAGTCATTGCAGTAGAGTCAATAAATACTAATGAAATACCAACAAAAACAGATGTATAAAATTATAATGTAATATAATGATAAAGTTTCCACCCTCATGGAGTTTTTGGTTTGGTGGAAAGATTTTGAAAAAATGACCATAATCATCAGGTGAGATTATAACCAAAGGTTGACAGATGTTTTGGAGGAAATGGCTCTCAGGAGCTCTACAGCCCTGGGGTGGGTTGGGGAAAGTGTCCCGGGGCCGGGGGGTCAGAAGACTGCTGTTTGAGGCTTTGCTCTAATTCTCCTCATGGGGGGAGGATGGGAAAGACACTTACATTTGCAGGCTTTACTGCTCTCATTTGTTAAATATGAGTAATCACAGGTGATGTTTCTACTTTATATTAAGAATCGATGGCTTGAGATAAGGAAAAGCAGTTTCTGAAATGCAATACAGATTTATGATAAAGAGAGCCAATTTTCTAGAAACATCTTTCTGGTCTAAGAGCCATCACATAAGAGAGAGCATAGAGAAGTGATTTATACATTCTTATCCCTGCTACATAATGTGGTGCCTGTCACATACTAAGTGCTTAATAAATACTAATCGAGTTCAGTTCCTGAAGGGCTGAAACCAAGTCCTCTCCCTTGGTTAATCTACTCCCTTGTCAGTAAGTAGATTAGTTATAATTCAAAGGGCCTTTCCAGTTGGATATTCTTGTTTGTTCATTTGGTTGTCAGAGATGTGTGTGTGTGTGTGTGTGTGTGTGTGACTGTGTATGTGTGTTTAAAAGAGCATATTCGGGGGACACGGTGAACTGCCTCACATCCCTTTGTTTCTGTCAAGTATCTGTTAGCTCCTCCTTACTGGTGAGTGTTCATAGCGTACAGCACTACGGGGGCCTAGACTCGTACCACACGTTCTCCGTGGAGGTTTATATTTCAGCAGGTATTATAGATATAAGCTAAGGAGATGAAGCTGAAGCCTGGTAAGACTATGCAGTAACCAGAGAGAGGATTTATTTGGGGAAGGCTGGCTTACTCAGCACCATCAAACCGCACGCCCACAAGCAGTTATCTCTCTGCCTACTGAGATAGGCTTTAGCTTGGATCGCTGGCTAGACACGTGCATGCCTTCGCTATGGATGGGAACAAATAAATACCGCCTGCAAATCTTGATCTTGTGTGAAATCACAACAATAATAGTAAAAATAATGAGTCTTTGTCTAGTTTTAGCATTTTATTTACTGTCACTCGAAATTGTTTTTACTATGAGATGTAATTAAAAATGAATATTCAGAGCTTTTGCTTCCACGAAGATGGAATAGATGATTTTCTCCTATTCCTCCCACCAAGTACAACTAATAACCATGGACATTATGTATGAAACAGACACGCAACATCTGAAAGGTGGAGAGAAGAAAGCAAACAGTCCAGGGACTTTGGAACCCGAGGGACACTAACGTAGCAAAGTCTTTGGGTGTCACTCTGACTTACATATTCTAAAGTTGGATCTGGTGGAGCCAGAGCACTACAAATACTAACAGATCAAACAAAACAGGCCCCAACAAAAGCCTGCTTTCAGCAGCCACAGGACTGAGCAGAGGGCAGTCTTGGGTCACAGAAAATGGTTAGACAGTAACAGCTCTACTCCAGCCAAACACCACAGAAAAAATCATGGCTTTACCCCCATCCATATTGACAGGCAGAAGGGCAGCGTAGAGCTTCACCTGGGCTAGGCTGTAACAAGGATGGTGTCAGAGAAGGCTGGGTAGGGGGCCAGGGCTCTTATTCCTGAAAAGGGGTCACAAAGCTCTCCACTCAATCCACAGTGCCGGGGGCGACCATGGGTGAGAGCCGGACTGCCACCTGTGCACTGCAGTGATGAGGTTCCCTTCCCACTGGGCTGGCACCAGGGAAACCTGGAGGACAGTCAAGACTTTTACCAGGATCCAGTGGGAATGAGGTCATCCAGCCCCTGTGGTTCCAGTGAAGGACACGTGGGACTAGTAACAGAGCACGCTCACTCCTCCAATCCGGTGGGTATGACGGGAGGCCCACAGGGGAGCTGCTCTCCCACCGCTCAGCAGTACTGTGGAGCCCCCTGTCCTCCTCGGGCACTAACGGAGGCCATAGGAGCTCGGGCGTCGCTCTCCACCTGACTCTAATGGACCAACACCTGCTTCCCCAGATGGAACGATATCACAGAAAGGCAGTCGAAAGAGAAACAAAATCTGGAGTTTCTTAACGAAACATCAAAAAATGTCTAGGTTTCAGTTAAAAATGATTAATCACAGCAAGAACAAGGACAATTTCAACATGAGTAAACAAAGACAGTAAATGCCAGCATCAGCCTGACAGAGATGATAGAATTTGGGGAGTCTTCAGCCATTTGGTTTTCAGCTTGCCCCTCTTATCCTCCCTTTTTTTTATTCTGGTGACACAAATGTTGGGATATTTATTGTAGCCATGCAGGTGTCTGAGGATCTGCCTGCCTCTCTGTCTCTCTCTTTTCAGCTTATTCTCTATTGTTCAGAGGGGGTCATTTCTATTGTTCTTTCTTTCAGTTCGCTAGTTCTGTCTTCTGTCCTTCCATGCAGCTGGCAAAATTTTAAAACAGCCATCATAAAAATGCTTCAATGAGCAATGACAAATGTGCTTGAAACAGATTTAAGAATTAAAGCCTCAGTGAAGAATTAGAAACTATAAAGAAACTTAAAATTTAGAACTTCAGAATGCACTCCACAGCTGACTGGAGCAATCAGAGGAAAGAAGCCGCAGATGGAGAGAAAGAACAGTACAAATTACCCAGTCTAAACAACGGGCGAAAATAGGCTAAAGTAAAAATGATCGGTGATTCAGGAACCCTGTATGATCACGACAAAAGACCTAACATTTGTGTCCCTGAAGGACTGGATGAAGAGGAGAAAGAGGTTGAGACTCAAAAAAAAAAAAAAAAAAAAAAAAAGGCATTTGAAGAAATAATGGCTGGAAACTCCCCAAATTTGGCAGAAGACACAAACCTATGGATTCAAGAAGCTGAGTGAAAACTCAATCAGGATGAACTAGAAAAAAAGTATCCATGCCAAGACACGTTACAGTCATACATGTAAATATTAAAGATGAAGAGGAATCCCAAAAGCAGTGAGAAAGAAACGGCACATTATTTATACTGGGAACACCACTCAAATGACAGATTTCTCACCTGACCCATGCTGGCACAGTGGATAAGGTGTTGACCTGGAATGCTGAGCTTGCCCAGTCAAGGCATATCCAACATGCAACTATGAATTGATGCTTCCCACTTCTCGCCTCCCCACCCTTCTCTCTCTCCTCTCTCTCCTCTCTCTGAAATCAATAAGTAAAATCTTTAAAAAAAAAAAGGTTCCCATTAAACAAATGACAGGTTTCTCATTCAATATCACAGAGGCCAGAAAGAAGTGGCACAACATTTTTTAAGTGATGAAGGAAGAAAGCCATCAACTCAAAATTCGGGATCTGTAAACATATCCTTCAGGGATAAAGAGGAGTCCATGGGAGGATAAAGGATGTAGGCTTGTTAAAACAACTGTGAAAAAGAAGACTGAAGTATGAGGAACCACTCTATTCAGTTTCAAGACTTACGTAGCTACAGTAATCAAGACCGTTGGAGGAAGGGCACATAGAGTAATGGGTCAGACTGGAGTGTGGATCCAGAACTAGACCACACAAAATTGCCCAACTGACTTTTGACAAATATGAAAAAGTAACTCGGTGGAGGAATGATAACACTTTGGACAACTGGTGCTAAGGAATTGTGATCTATAGGCAAATAAATGGACCGCAACCCAAACTTCACAAATTTACAAAAAGAGCTCAAAATAAATAAAAGATTTAAATGTAAAACATAAAACCAGGCATCTTTTAGCAGAGAACTTAACGGAGAATTTCATGACTTAGGGCTGGGTGAAGAGTTCTTAGCTATAACACTGAAAGCGTGGTCCAGGGGTCCCCAAACTCTTTACACAGGGGGCCAGTTCACTGTCCCTCAGACCGTGGGAGGGCCGCCACATACAGTGCTCCTCTCACTGACCACCAAGGAAAGAAGAGCCCCTTCCAGAAGTGCGGTGGGGGGGACGGATAACTGGCCTCAGGGGGCCACATGCGGCCCACGGGCCATAGTTTGGGGACGCCTGGGGTCCATTGAAGAAAATGTGCATACATTGGACCGCATCAACATTAACATTAACATTTTTTACTGTGGGAATGATTGTCTTAAGGGGATGAAAAGACAAACTACAGACTGGGAGAAAATATTTGCAAACCACTTAATCTGACAAAGAACTCATATCTAGAATATATAAAGACTTCTCAGCAAAGAAACATATAATCCCATTACAAATGAGCAAAAGTCATGAATAGACATTCGATCAAAGGGGATAAATAGATGGAAAATAAACTTATGAAAATGTGTTCAACATCATTCGCCATTATGAAAGTACAAATTAATACCACAGTGAGATATTAATACCACAGTTATCAGAAGAGCTCAAATAAAAAATAGTGACAATTCCAAATACTGGTAGGGATGTGAAGAAACTTGATCTCTCATCCATTTGTTGCTGGTGGGAATGTAAAAGGCTACAGCCACTCTTGAAAACAGTTCGGCAAATTATTTATAACCTAAACATGCAGCTACCATATTATCCAGCAATTCCACTTTAGGACATTTGTCTCAGGAAAATAAAAATGCTTATGCATGAATGTTCAAAAAGCTTTATTGATAATAGGCAAAAGTGGACACAGCCTATATATCTCCTTCAATAGGTGAATGGTTAAACTGTGGTACATCTATATGTTGATTCACCATCTGTTTGGAGTCAGGACCTTACCAGGTGCTTAAATACATTTGTGACTTAAATCTTGGAAGGTAAATATTGTTATCTTAATTTTGTAGATTAGAAACTTGAGGTGTAGCCACATCGAATGGCTTATTCAAGGTTATTCAGGGCAGAGGCTGGAAATGATAAACATGCTGTTTGATATTCCAAAGCTCCTTCCAATGCAGAGGCTGCCATGAAAGTTAGGCGAGGAGACTGTGTGTTTGTTATTCTTAGTGATATGGAAGGATGTAGCTAATGGCACTATTATCCTATCGAAGGACTCATTTTGTCAGTCAACCTTCAGTACAAAGCCACTGCTTAAGCCCCATAGTCCACGTCCTTTGCCTTTACCTGGGCATCTGCAAAGTTATGTCAGAGCAATAATGAGTCTTACTTCTCCGAGAAAGAGGGTAAGCTCAGACAAAAATCTCTTCAGTTGACTCATTTCGTCCTGTCAAGGAACTAATGCTTGTTCTTTGTCATAATTCAGTTTGTATCTGTGGAGCCTAGAATGCTCAGTAGCTCAAAGAACTGCCCGAAATGACTTTGGTTTGCCATGTGTATTCCTGTCCTTCAGAGCCAACTAAATCACAGCCCTGGATAACTGATGTTCATAGTTATCCAGCAGGCGTGGCTGAAAAAGTTGGTGCATCATCATATTTTAATGCTAGAAGGATTCAGCACTAATTAGAATAATCACTTCATTTCGTAGGGAGGCAGAAAGACTGGTCCAAGTCACGCAAATGTGGTTAAACTTACAGCACAAGTCAGATTTCTTGTGATGCTCAGATTTGAGCGTTATATTTTTTTTACACTCTATACTTTGAACTCTAGTTACTACTGGTTCCAGGTTTTACAAGGGTAGTTCGTATATTGTGAACCAACCATTTACAAAATATCTAATAATTTATTTAACAACAAAAGAGCAAAACTCCCAGGTCCTCAAATTTAAAAGAACTGGCGGTTACTAAGTAAAATGCGGATAACTAAAATTTTATGTTTAGATGATTCTAGAAATTGTTAATACGGTGTAGCTGGAAAAGTCCAAGAATTAGAACTAGCAGGATTGCTTTAGATAACTAGCTATGCTATCTATGTGGCTCTTTGTCCTTAGCTATACCCTTAATTTTGACTCCTCCAACAAACAGTTATTTGCTGCCTGCTTTATACCTTACGTCGGGCTTGGTTCTGGAGATTCAAGGGTGATCAAAATAGTAATAATGCCTGCCTTCACCTAAGTCAGTGTGGGTGCATATGGAGGAGAGGAGACAGTAGATATGAAAGCTGTTTGTAAAGCGCACAATTCTATAAAAATTAGACACAACTATTTCCAATTGCAAGTCTATACGGTACCACAAATGGAGCTTTGAAGATAATGAAAACTCCCTGAGCATAAACAGAAAACACATTTACATCGTGAGATTGTGAAGCCCAGGAATTGAAATTGGACGGAATGCTTAATAAACAATCGCAATGTGCCACTCACTTGCTTATCATCTCTGTGTTCCCCACTCAAATATAAGTACATAGAACTTTCCTCTCTTTTACGACTGTTATTCCAGCTCTTCAAAGAGGATAGGCACACAGTATGTACCGAATGTCGTTTAATAAGTTAAAAATTTCATTAATCACTTTTTGTGTATGTATTTCTTTTTCTTTTTTAGGCCAAATGGCTAGAAGAAGAATTAGTGAACATACATACATAGTTATATACATTTAGTCTCGGTAGATATTGCTAATACCCAGAGGCAGATTTAATGGCGGGTGTACCGGGCCCACGCAAAACCCCAACTTTACACTTTTTTCTAATGTAAGGGGCCCGATACTTTCTTCTGTGCCCAGGACCTCAACTGACCTTTATCTGCCTCTGCTAATACCTCTCTTAACTGTACCGAGTTCCTGGCTGGTCCCCAAAGAATAACAAGTGGTGCAGTACCACCCTGTGTACTGCCCACTTCTCAGCACTGCTCTTCCAAGGACGGCCTAGCCCAGCATTCAGCAGACATCGTAGTCATGCATGCGTTTCACCCGCGTAGAAGGAATCACAGGGCTGGGGCAGTCCCGGAAGCGTGCCACCCAGATCTTCCTCCAAGACAGCCTGCTGTGGGCAGCTCCACTGATGGCAGCTGTTGGACTTCTCCTATCCAAGTGTGCCAAGGCTGTGCTTCCCCTGGGCTCTGCCTACCTGTCATCGGAGGGTGGCAGGCGCCTAGAGCCAGGCCTTCTCCGCCTGACACGGGGTTCCTCTCACAGGCAGTGTCTGCTTGTGGGTTCCCCGTTGCCCTGGCTGAGACTGTGGTCCGTGCTCTTCCTGGCCAGTCTGCCTTCCTTCTCTCCTTCCATAGGTGCCTGACATGTCTTACCGTCCAAACGTTCTCCCTGCTCTCCCCTCCCTGTCATCCGACAAGGGTTTCCCCAGCCGATCCCTGGCACATCTCATCCGTTCCTGGTGCTTGTCTGCAGTTCACCAAAAGGGATGGGGAGAGAAAGGAAGAGTGACAGGCGGAGCAGGCAGAGTTTTCTGCCACCTAGGAAAGGGGCACACACCGGGTGAGCAGGACGTGCAGATCTGCGGTGCCCTTAGCCGGGCTTTGTTTGTTCTCTTAAGTTCTCATTTTTTTTTTGTTTGTTTGTAGCAAACTATTTTGTAGCACTTGTTCGAGGCCAGGCGTAGTTCTAAGCATTTGCATACATGAATCACTTAGTCCTCGCCTCCATCAACAGGCCGTGTGGTGAATTGTTGCTTCCCGTTTGGCAGATGAGAGCGCTGAGGTACAAAGACGATGCGAATTCGTCCAGCGTCACCGAGCTATTCCATGGCCGGGCTGGAGTTTGCTTCCCACCCACTGTGCTGTTTCCATGTTAGGAGTTCTTTGCTATGCGGAGATTGTAGTATCTAAAGGTAAGTTTTGTTTATAATAAAATGTATTCTAACTTTAGTCAGTGACTTTGCGTGATATCCAGCTGAAGAAGTAAGAATTTTTCCTAACCTAGAAGCAAAACTGGCTACACTGAATTGGCTAAGAAAGTGTTCAGTGTGGCAACTTACTGTGGGAAAAGAATGTGGATGGTGTACATGCACACACACAATAATTTCCTGACATCAAGACACACTCCTAACTCCTCTCATTTACCCTGCAGCTCCACTGAACAACCTCGCCTGCATCAAACCAATCTGTGCGTTTTCACTTTAAACAAGCTGACTTCTCCAGACTGCTGGGAGATAATAACCAGGCAAATGCTAAGCTCTGGATAACAGACTAGGTAGTGTACACGCAACTAATAATTTACACCTCACAACCACCTGTGAAGTCACTTCCCATTTTAGAAAGAAGAAACCTGAACTCTATGTGTTAAATAAATTGCCCCAAATCAGAGCCAGTAAGTAGCTGAGTCAAATGAACAGCCAGCCTTATGGATTAGCCTATATCATTTTTGTTCATTTATTTTTGTTTTTTTTTAAACTTTGTCAGCTAACTAGGGTTTGCCGTTCTGAGCCCCACCACTTGAAGAAAAAAATAGTCTTGCTTTGATGGAGCATAGTCACTCATACTCACTTTAACCTTTTCATGATGTCGTAGGGACATCTTGTAATGGGTCATAATGACTTCAGTGCTAACATTGGTGAGGTTATTTATGATTTTAGATGAGCACATTTGTTATTCACTTTTTGTATCCAACAAATGTTTGTAGAATACCTTCTGTGGTAGGCAGAATTCCACAGTGGGCCCCAAGGTTCCATCCCCTGTGGTGTACACGGTTTATATAATCCCAGAACTGTGTATGTGGTCGAGTTAGATGGAGTCACGGGACTTGGCGAGTTAATCTTAGGATATGGAGGTTATCCAGGTAGGCCTGATCGCATCACATGACTCCACTGAACACAGAGAGTTTGCCAGCTGAGTGTAGAAAAGGAAGTCACATATTCAAAGCACAAGGAGGAGTTAATGTGCCTTGCTGGCTTGAAGAGGGAAGGGACCACGTGGTAAGGAGGGTACGTGGCCATTCGGAGCTAAGAATGGCTTCTGGCCAAGAGCAGGGAAATAGAGACCTCAGTCTTATGGCCTCATGGAGCTGGATTTTGTCATCAAGCCTAGGGAGCTTGGAGCTACATTCTCATCCGCAGGCTCCAGACAAGAACTCACCCTGGCTGCCACCTTGACTTCCCCTCTACTGCTCTGGCCGTGAACCCTAGCCCACCTGCGCCTGGATGTCTAACCTCCAGGACTGGGAGCTAATAATGAGTGTTAGTGTCACTCCCTAGAATGATGGTAAGTTGTTATGTGGCAATCAAAAAGATTAATATACCTCCTATGTACCAGGTACAATTCTTGGCGCTGGAACTAGAATGGCCTCCACAATTATAGAGTTTGCTCTGAGAGGAGGGAGGGGGTGAAGACCATGGAATGAAGAAAAACCAATATAGAAGTCCATAGTGAAAGATTAGATTGTTGTCAGTGCTGTGGAGAGAGTGATAGTGGAGTGTGAACCTGAGTGGTGGGGGACTTCTCTCAGACCACTTGGTCAAGGGAAGTCTCTTTAAGGCAGACGGGTGTGAAAAGGCTTCCATGACAAGGTTCCAGTCAAGTTCAGACTGGGGTAAAAGCCATCCAGGTGAAGGAAGGGCCAAGGCAAAGGGCTTGGTCCACAGACAAGAGACAGAAGGGCAGCGTGGCCGGGACCCAGATGGTTAGAGTGCCTGCCGACAGAGGAGGCTAGAGAGGTGGTTGGAGGCCAGAGCAGGTAGATCTTTGTGTGCCACGGGAAGGAATTTGAATTTGATTATAAATGCTGGGAAGGCATTGGAGGACTTTGAACAGGTTCCTATAACATGATGTATATTTTCAAGATTTTGTACAGTATAGAGTCACATACAAACATTTCAATTAAAGTCAGGAACACAGTAAAACTTTTCCCCCCCTTTTATATGAAATTAAAATATTTTGCCAGCTGTTTATGCATAGCACATGTTTACATTTTTAATTAATTCTTTGTCTCAGGGACATTTTACATTTTTGCTCATTTTATTGCTCTTTATCTTCCCTTTTCTGAGTTTTTCTTTTTATTTTGAGAAAATTAGAAAAAATTTATAGAAAATAATATTCAAATATCTAAACCAAGAGTTGACATTTGAACATATTGACATGTTCATTTCCAGTTCTGTTTTTAATAAAATAAGAAAATGCTATATATAAAAATAAATCTATTTTGCTTTCATTCCTCTCCTGTTTTTCTTTCCATGAAGTTAAATGTATCATAGAGTTTGTGTGTATCCTTCTAGGACTTCTGTTGAGTTTTGATTTTTTACACAAATGGGTATTTTTATTATTTGTTGGTTTTTATATTAAAGATGCTATCTTTTATATAAGCATTGTTTATGTCATTAAATTTATATAAAGTTTATAAGAAATATAAAGAAAAAGATTGCAACCTAGGCCAATAGGTAATAGAGTGGAGTTGATTGAGACCAGTTGGGAGTTGATTGTGCACATTCAGATGAGCAAAGCTGGTGGCTTAGACAAGGGCAATGGTGATAGGATATCGTAGAAGTAGATTTGAGGCCTGTTTCAGAAGTAGTTGATGTGTTTTGTTGGTAGACTGGATGTGAGAGAAGAAAGAAAGACAAGAGTCAAAATAATTCCTGTGTGGTTTTGACTTCTGCAATTGAATGAGCGACACTGATCAAAACAGACTAGACTAGAGTTAGATGGTGGAGAATCAAGAGGTCTAGTTTGTTCACATCACGTCTGAGATAGTTATTGTACAGTGAGAGAGGATTCAAATTTCCAGTCGGGTTTATAAGTCTGGAGTTCAGAAAGGAGGTTAGGTCTAGAGCTATACACGTGGGCATAAGGAGCAAAATGAATCACACATAAAATTTGAGAACATCTAGGGGAAGACTGTAGAGGAAAAGAAGGAGTGCTGAGTTCTAGAGTACTCCAAAGTTTACAGGAGTGCTGAATACTCCAAAGTTTACAGGTCGCAGGGTGGAGCCAGGAGAAGAGGCTGAGCAGACATAGTCAATGCATCAGAGGGAAACAAGACAGTGTGGGGTCCAGAAGCCGAGAAAGAGAAGGGGCTGGTCAAGGTACGAAACCAAGTAAGCGAATCTATGTGGCTCTTTTACGTTGGACCCCCAGGATGACCATGTGCAATATGCAGCAACAGAACCCTTTTCATTTTGGAGATAAAGAATGGCTTCGAGAGATGAAGTGAATGTTCCCAAGTGACCGGCTAGTCAGGGCCCCGCGTCCTGCAGCTGCCCTGTCATCCTCCACTAGGCTGTACTGTAGCATGTCCCGGGGCCTGCAGCATATTTAATACTCCATGCCTCTACAGAAATGAACGCTGGCGTTTCATAGACCGGTGACCCATTTTGGTGGTTTTCTCGCTTCCTCCCTTATTGTCAGGATGTCCACCAGCACTTCCCCCTTGCTCGGAGCGACCTGGCTTGCCTTTTCTTATTCTTTAAATTTGTTGCACACTTATGATTTACTCCTGAATTCCAAATGTGTGACAAGTACCTGGATTCTCCATAGATGATGCTAAGTATAGACTAGAAAAGTTCTTTAATGTTTACAGCACGTTTGTCCCCGGTTAATAACTGTTAATACTGGGTCACATTAAATGAAGCAGAACGTTATCCTGGAGTTTTGGAATTCTTACAAATATGTTTAGGGCTTGGAGGGAATAATAGTGCTGACTTTTTTCTATTCTTTCATGGCCAATGGACTCGAATAGAAATAATCTCTTTATTGCTAGGTCTGGAAAAGTACTTTAGTGGTTTCAGTTTTGGCTTTACTTTTTGGGAAGCCAAAGATCACTGGGATTAAACGACCTCAAACCCACGATGGAGAGTGTTCCCTTTCTGATCTTTGCTTGGTTTATGGGACACTCAGCTACTGAGAAGCAATAAAGAAAAAAAAATTAAACAATGAAAATTGCATAGAATAAGGCACAAGGCAAAAAATAAAAAATAAAACAAAATAAAAAACACCACATTTGCAAATTACGGAGGCTGCGTTTACACACACAAGGATTTGGCTGATTTCATAGCGGATCACGAGATGAAAAACATTTGTTCGAGGTGTAAACCTCAGCCAAAGCTGGCAGGTAAGCTCAGTGGACCAGGATTGCTTTTTAATAAAAAATGTTAGGATGCCAATGTGGATGTTGGGCTCACAATAATTAATTCTTTCCAAAATAAAAGGCCACTTCTTTGTTATCTTGTTACTTAAACATCTCCTTGATTTTTCCGCCTGAGGTAGATGGCTTCCCGATTATAATACCAACAGAGAACAATACCTTACCGTTGTAAAGTACGTAGAGGCCTGCCGATTTCCTGCCACAGGGAAATATGTATTTCATTACAGGGAGAGCAGGAGAGCAAGGAGTCTCACGTGTCCGGGGTCCGTAGCAGGAGTTTCTACGTGCTGGACTATGGTTTTTGATTGAGGTATAATATATCATTCCTTAAGATGAAGGAACAGAGAAAAGTTAGTCAACCAGGCACAAATCCCATAGCTCGTTAACGTCGGCGCTCCTATGTAAATGAGTTGGGCCCCGTGAGTCTCTGGAATAAGGCCTAGAAGGGGGGTGCGTGTGGGGAAGGAGGCTCATGCTCCTGGGGGTTAGGACCTCCACAAATGAATTTGTTGGGGACAAACCAGACATCTTTAGCGCATTAACTTATTCATTCATTGGCCCCTCATACCAACCCAGACACTATGCCGGGAATGAGAATGTCAAAGTGGCCAGCTCCGTAGTCTCCGTCAAGGAAGACCGGTACGAAACCAGTAACTGCAATAAAATGTGAAGAGGGGCGTGAGCAGAGAATGACAAGGGACTGGAGAGGGTGACTGCCAGCCGGCCAGAGGTGGAAATACAGGGAGGGTGTGTTCAGACCTCTGCTCTGGACAAACCCCCGGGGGGGGGGGGGGGGGGAGTGTGGGCGTTCCTTTCCCTGGGGCTTCATGACCTCTCTTTCAAATCGCATGCGCATTTGGTATTCCACCCAGTCTACATCCATGTTGGTTTAGGTGTATCTTTAATGTTTTAGATCCCCTACCACCAGGAAAGTTGCCAGGCCAAAACGGTACCTCTCCTGGTCCTCATTTTACCCAAGTTTGGAGAAACATGGCTCGGATCAGTTTAGATTTGTATCCTTGGATTAATACAAGGCAGCGCAGAGTTGCCTTGGTTTGAACTAAATATCTCAGAGCAGCCTGAGTTAAACTTGTGTTGGTGTTGCCAGATGTTTTAAAACCTGCTGTTTTTTATACTGTAACAATGCAATGGACAGTTCCACAATATTATTTAATGATCCTTCTATAAAGAGCCATGGGAAAAGTATTTTCTCTGCGGACTCTGAGCCAGAAATAGCTTGGCTCCTCTATAGTGACTTTTTTGACTGGCCATTCTCTCTCTCTCAATCTCTCTCTCTCTCTCTCTCTTTTTTTTTTTTTTTTGCTTTGGTTGCTAGAAAGCTCAAAATGAAATTACCACTTCATCTTTAATATCTGTGACTTTTACTGTTTGGAGTCTATCTAGTAATTTTTCCATGGTGTTTGTCTCACCATTTTACTCTTATTATCCCATAATCTTATTTTTATAATATCATATCATGTATTATTATTTTTTTTTTCATTTTTCTGAAGCTGGAAACAGGGAGAGACAGTCAGACAGACTCCCGCATGCGCCCGACCGGGATCCACCAGGCATGCCCACCAGGGGCGACGCTCTGCCCACCAGGGGGCGATGCTCTGCCCATCCTGGGCGTCGCCATGTTGCGACCAGAGCCACTCTAGCGCCTGGGGCAGAGGCCACAGAGCCATCCCCAGTGCCCGGGCCATCTTTGCTCCAATGGAGCCTTGGCTGCGGGAGGGGAAGAGAGAGACAGAGAGGGAAAGCGTGGCGGAGGGGTGGAGAAGCAAATGGGTGCTTCTCCTGTGTGCCCTGGCCGGGAATCGAACCCGGGTCCTCCGCACGCTAGGCCAACGCTCTACCGCTGAGCCAACCGGCCAGGGCATATCATGTATTATTATGTAGTATATATGATTATATGTACCATAAAATAATATTATAATACTAGTATATATTATAAATATTATATTAAAATACTATTGTTTTATATATATGTGTGTATCTATTGACCTATGTATGTGTGTATATATATATGTGTGTGTGTGTGTATGTGTATGTGTATATGTGTGCGTGTGTGTGTGTGTGTGTATATATATATATATATATATATATATATATATCTGGAATCATTCTAAATTCCATGGGCATTGCTGTTTATAGAGCCCATATCCATTTCTCACCTCACCCTTTGTGAATAACTGATGTGCCCCTTAACATCGTGGTTCAGGGAGGCTGGCTTCATCTTCAGCTCTGGGGGGGGGCGGTGGATGTGAGCCATCTCCGATAATCCCTTCCACGCTGGCACTGTGGTTCGGGAGCCAGGCCTAGGACGGCCAGCACCTGGCAGGTCCCTGGACTCAAGAGCTGACTCACGAATGGGCATGTGACCCAGCTCAAGCCAGAGAGACAAGACGGGAAGGTTCTCAGAGCTCTAAGATATTTTTTGTCTCCAAATAGGAAACCACTGGCTGTTGGAGGGAAGTCAAAGTGCAGAGGAAGGGGTGATCCCCAACCTGCAGGGAACCTGAACTAGAGTCTCTAGGTCAGTCAGTTGGGAGCCCCAGCTGGTCTCAAGGCTTCTCCTTACCCAAGTCAAACACATTCCCTTATTATTTAAGCCAGTCTTCATTGTCGGTGTTCCCATTTAAACAAACAACTTCAAATCCTTTTGAGAGCAAGGCGGAACATAAATGAATAGAACAGGACTCCAAAGTGACAGCCCACATCAACGAGAGGAGTCATTCGTGGTTGGACCTCAGCCCACTTCTTCAACCTTATCTGTTGTACCTGTACTTCTATTTCAGCTCTGTCCCAGCTCCAGAAGGACTGGCTGTTCTCTGGATGCATTGAAACTTCTTGATTGTGCACCTGCTGTCACCCCTTGCCACAGTGGCTTGTCCCTGGCCATTATCAGGAGCCAGCACTTCCTAGGAAAGGCAGACCTGAGCTTGCATGTTCGAAGCCTTCCCCAGCACCTCATCTGTCGGCTGGCCGTCCGTTACTGCAGCCACACCACAGCGCTGTAGCTGTGGCTGACCCTTCTGCGGACAGCAAGCTCCCTGAGGGCGCCGTGGCTATCTTCACCTCCTGTTGTCACTGTCTAGTATAGCACCTGGCAAACAGCAGCTCCTCAATCTATTCATAGATAGTGTCTTGTTCATCAAAGTAAGCAACTGAAAATTGAGAAACAGAGATGCCTTCGGTTCTTAGTGATAGAAGAGGTTTGAGCCCAGAAAATAATCTATCTTCTGCTGAACTGTGGAAAAAGCTCAGAAGATCCAGGATGGTTTCGGTTTCCATCATTCGAGTAATTCAAACTGGGAGGGTTCTTAGTTTAACCTCATTTTTCAAATAAGAAAGATGAGACCCAGAATGACGAGGTGACACACCCAAGGTTACACGGCCTGTCAGACTCAGGGGCAGGAAGAGAACCAGGTCTCCTTTCTAGACGGCTGCTCACCCAGTCACTTTCTGCCATGCAGTGTGCTCTCAGCCCTTCCTGTGACCTTCACTACAGTCACCCAACCCTCACGGAGTCTTTGCTTTCCCATGGCGAGATGGAATTATTCTCACCGCATTACTGGGTAGAGCCAAATGCTACAAGTACAAAGGCACCATCAAGTGATGAGTTTCAGCCGAGGATGCTTCTCAATCCTGGCTACTACGCAGGAAAAAGCCAGTCGTTCTTGTCGGTGACGGGAAATGTTTTAGAATCCTGCAATTCGGTGAGTCTACAAAGAGTAAAATTTAGGACATGAGAGAGAGCATCTTTTTTTTTTTTTCATTTGTTTTAAGAAGCATTGTTCATTTTAATAATCTGTGACAAAATGTCAAGCTAATAAGAAAAGCATGATAAGCCATGGGGTAAAAAGAAATACAGTCAACCCCATAGACTTTTCCAGAAAGCCTTCGCTACCGGCCCTTTTGCAGAGTGGGGGACAGTACTGCTGGGGAGGCACGTAGGACATTTGCTAGCCTTGGAGATCTGTACCAAGAGTTGGAGTCAAATCAGGTTGTTTTGTTCAGCGCTGCTTAATGTGCCTAGTGTATGAATAAGAAACTTTGTAAAACAATACATAAAAAGACTGAACATGAACTATTTTGAGTCTTGTTAGGCCTTACCCAGGAAACGAAAGGCAGCATGCTAAAGCAGGAATTTTCTGTTCTGCCCATCACCCCGTTTGCCGAGAAATGAAGTAGATCCAGAGAAAAGAGTTGCAGACAGACGTATGTAGCTTACACTCAACAAGAGTGGCATGCTTCCCCCTTTTTACTCCAGATAAACCCAGCAATTCTGTCTCTGCCCATGCTCACTGTGTTTAAAAATGTTTAGCTAGAGAATGTAAGCAGTTTTTTGTTTATTATCAAATAACGATTGTGTACTAGATACTGCTAGGTGCTGGGGATGTAGAGGAGAATCAGACCCGTCAGGTCCCTCCACGAATAGCTCTGGCCTCTTGTGGGAAAGAGACAAACAGATAATGAAACGTCTGAGATAAGCACCAGGCCCCTGCCCGGGAGAAGATCAGGGCACCTCATTGTTACAGGAAACTTAATGGACTATAAGACAGCACCTCTAGAGCGAATTTTAAGCCTCTGCAGTTTAATCTCAACTTTCCGTTTCTGAGCTTTCAAGGTGCCTCCTTTGTCCTCATCTTATCTCTTATAACAACGATAACGAAATAGCTACCATGTAAGACGTGCCTGTGTGATAGGTTCTAAAGCGGCAGCTTACACACATACTCGTATTTATTCCTCCTACTTTTCCCGGTAATTACTCCTCTGTCTCTACATAAGCTGCCTCTACTGCTATCCTTTGTTTTATAAATTGAAGACCTTATATACTGACTTCCTATTACAGTAGTTAAGCATCTGGCTACCTTGCACCATACTCAACCACCTAATTTAATTATAGATCACATATTGGCTTAATAATAGGCAGTGTTTGCGTCATTCAATGACCTTTGCAGTCTTTTAACTGAAATATTCCGACCATGACGGTGCATCTTCCCACTCATTCACCTTTGCCATTTTCTGCCCCAGTTACCCAAACCTCTTCTCTCCCTGTCAATCACCCACTGTTCCCCCAGCCTCCTTCACGGTTGCTTTTCCAGGTCGGAACCTCTGCCTTCTGTTAAATCAAAGATGCCATCAATTCTAAGACACACCATTACTTCTGTGTATCACTAAGAAACAAACCAAAACCACTGCCGATTAAACTCTGACATGCCATCAATTAGAAGGCACACTTTATTTTAAGAAATGTTAAAATGTGACCAAAAAAAAAAAAAAAAAAAAGGGGTGTGTCTTAGGATCAATGAACTACAGCAAGCCCACTGTTTCTTTCTAGGTCAGCTTCAGACTGTCAATATGCGCCAAGCTGTGTGACCCCTGGACTTGGAAATAGTGTCCCTGGGTGGTTGGCTTTCTCTGACAGCGGGAGCTGCTGCTTCCCAGACGTATTGCAGTTTGTAACCTAGTAAACGGGCCGGCGAGGGGTTTTCTGGTGCTGTGGATGTGCTTGGTTCTCTATGTGCATGTGTGCATGTGCGTGGTACGCGTGTGTGTGCAATGCAAAGGCGTACCTCTGTTCTAAATATAACCATGCAGTTCCAATCGAGTAGTCACTGATAATAAGAATAATAGAAACAATAGTACCGAACTACTTCATTGCAAAGTCAGAGCTCAGGAGCAAAGAAACTGCAGTCAGAGTACTGGTGTTGAATATTGAATCAGGTTAAAAACACATCAAGTCTGAGACCTGTTGAATTTATGGTCACAGTTCCAACTACAAATGATATAATGCCACAATAGTAATTTAACACATTCAGGGTGACATGTGGAGGGAAGACATGTGGATCCGGAAGGATACAGGTTCCAATATCTCCATATCAGAGAGCCTATGAATGGTAAAGTTGACACAGAGTTTAAAAACATGATGGTTGCAGCCTCTTAGCAAGTTCAAAATCATTCCCATCTCTTCAGATTTAATAATCCAGAGGGATCGCTTAAGAATTGACATTTCTCATTGGGAAGGAAATTGAGTAATTTTCAGCAAATCCTTTAACTCTATATAGATTTATACTTTCACTTAATTCAAGTAAAAGTAAATTTTATGTTTTCATTCATTGTAGCACATACAGCACGGTCCATTAGAAAACTTTATTTCCAAGTTTTTTAAAGCACAGCTGATTCTTGACGTCCACAGTAGTTATGTCCTATAAAGTCACGGCAAAAACCTACTCATGGAATACTGAACCACCGCTCTAGGGGAAGTGCAGGGTTTGGTTCCCGAGAGCCTCTGATCACAGCATTGTCGTCAACTGATCAGCACAGAACCATGTTTTACGTGTGTTTCTTTTTAAAAACACCTCATTCAATAGGGCATGTTGTGGAATCATAGACAGTGAACCCACAGCCAGTGGCACTGTAACTCACGCCAACCATGCTTATCTAACACATGCATTTTCTCCTTAAGGCGCACCATGGCCTTCTCACGCTTTGGCACTGGACAGCGCTTTGGCACTTCAACGCATGGGGGCCGAGTCAAATAGTGAAATCCCTATAAAAAGCTCAAAAATACAAAACACTTGGAACTAAATAGAATGCACAAAGAACACTTATTTACTCTGAAGCCAGAAGGCAGGGCATTGCCTTGTGTAACCTCGGTTGGGAATGAGCAACTTGAGTGACTCAATTCTGTGAGGCTCTGTGCATGTCAGAGATTGACTAAATCACTGAGAACATTGACTTTGGGATAGCATTAAGTTATTGTTTTTAATTTTAAAAATTTAAATCAAGATGTAATTGACATATATATAATAACATTATGTTAGTTTCAGGTGTACAACCTAAGGATTAGATAGTTGCATATATTGTGAAATGATCACTACAATACAGTATGTAGGCAAATTTGTAGCAACAGAATCCATAAATAATGAGAATTGAGGCCTGACCAGGCGGTGGCACAGTGGATAGAGCGTTGGACTGGGATGCGGAGGTCCCAGGTTCGAGACCCCGAGGTCGCTAGATTGAGCACGGGCTCATCTGGTTTGAGCAAAGCTCACCAGCTTGGACCGAAGGTCGCTGGCTTGAGCAAGGGGTTACTCGGTTTGCTGTAGGCCCACGGTCCAGGCACATATGAGAAAGCAATCGATGAACAATTAAGGTGTTGCAAAGAAAAACTGATGATTGATGCTTCTTATCTCTCTCCGTTCCTGTCTATCTGTTCCTATCTATCCCTCTCTCTGACACTCTCTCTGTCTCTGTAAAAAAAAAAAAAAAAAAGAGAATTGACTATTTCCAATAAAACCTTATTTCACCCTCTCCCTTCTCTTCTTCCTTAACTACCTTCCTGTTCTTATATCTTTCTATTTGTAGAGAGATGTCTGGAATGGCGTTCAGAAAGAATTGAAAATTACTATTATTAGATGGGTAAATTTAAAATTTTTACTTGAAAAGAAAAATATAGTAGTACACATTTTAACAAATATAAGTCATTATTAAAATTGATATTAAAATATAGCATTACTTATAAAAATAAAATAATAATAACACTTTTTTATGTGTGTATACCACAATGGCATTTGTCTTTATTTTGCATATTATAATTCCAGATTGCATGAGAATGTGCAGAAATAGGCAATTATACACTACTCGCTTTACTGTAAATTAGGGGATATTTTTGAAAATAAAATTTGGCAAAATGCAAACCTTATAAGGTCTTAATTCATTTTTATCCAGTAATTCTACTTGGGCATTCCACCTATAAAAACAATGACAAAAATTTATTAATAATATATATTATTATAGTTGTAAACATGTAAATCAGCGCCATAGACCATCAATAAGAGCTCAGAAGAAAGAAATACATCTGTTATAAGTCATGTTCTTTAAGAATGTGGGTGACATTATTAACACAAAGACAGGTTAAAATACCATGCATGATGATATGTACACTAAGAAAACTTGAAAAATACATAACCAAGATGCTAGCAATGATTAGCTCTGAGAGTGGGAATTCTAAGGAACTTTCATTATGAAAATATTCACTTACTCAGTTATATAACTGTCTAATCACTAGGCTGTACAACTGAAACCAATATGATTTTTATATCAACTTTAATTGAAAAAAATATTAAAAAAATTAACATTTGTATTTTTAATTTGTCGTGTTGACATGGTTTCAAGTGTCCTACTCAATACAACATCCTCTACACACCGCACTGTGTCCCCCCACGCCCCATGAAAAGTCTCTTTCTGCCTCATATCACCCCCTCCCCCCCCTTCCTCAGCTCCACCCTCTTTTCCCTCTGGCTATTGCTACCCTGTTGTCTGTATCTATGTCTATGTATACATAATTTGCCTAATCCCTTTACCTTTTTTGATGCTGTCCCTTCTTCCTCTTTTCCTCTGACAACTGTCCATCTGTTGCCTGTGACCTCCCCTCTGTTTCTATTTTCTTCCTCAGTTTATTATGTTCATTAGATTCCATATACGAGTGAGATCATATGCTATTTTTCTTTCGCTGCCTGACTTATTTCACTGAGAATAAATATTTCTATGAATCGTTCATAATTTCTACATAGGAAATATATATTTATGAGAATAAATAAATATTATTTAAATGATAATATTGTTTGAAAGGTATACTTGACATCTCATGAAAGCATACTTATAAATTGCAGAATTTATATAAATAAGATGCCTGTCAATCAAGTACAGGTTCATAAACATTGTATCATTTAAAGCAATTTGCATTATAATCTTGTGAGACTGGTTTAATTATTTCCAATTTATGGATGAAAGTATTTAGGTTCAGAGAGATTATATAAGTAAGCAATTAATGACTAGGGAGAGAATCAGGACTTAAACTCAGATTTTCTGACTTCTACCTACAAATGCCAATGTCAGAGTTGTTGTGAGGACATTGTCTTACAGGGACCAGCACAGCCTGTACCATGACAAATACTGTCTTGGGCACTGAGGATACAGCAATTAACAAAAACAAAGCCCGGCCCTCACGGAGCTTTCCTTCTTGTTTGTAGAGACAGATAATAATAATACTAATCTGTGGCATGGAAAATGCTGATGAGTGCCATGAATAAAAGCAAACGCAGGAAAGGGCTTTCACCACGTAATGAACAATCTTTCTCTGATTCTGATTTGGGGGGCTTTGATCAGTGTGTCAGTGTGTGGTTACATTGGCCTGAGGTGGAGAAGCAGGGAGAGGCGTAGTTTTGGAAAATAAAGATTTTAAATTGAGGGTGCCTCTGAGATGATGCCTCATGGGGATGTCAAGCAGGCAGGTGCATGAGTCCAAAGATCAGGTGAGAGGTCAATCTAGAGGTGTAAACTTGGGAGGTTTAGAGAAATATGGGTATAGGTATAAATGATACTTAAAATTATAAAATTACATGCTATTATCTAGAAAGATGGTGCCCTAGAGCGCATGGACACTTAAAGGAATAGAGGAAGATTAGGGGGTACTTAAAGGAGACTGAAGAGAAAGGTATGAGAAAGCCAAGGACATGTGGTGTTACAGAAATGTATTGAAGAGCCTCCCAATAAACAATCAAACACAATTATTCTGACTCCTAGTATTGTACCATTCCCTGCTATTGAAGATTTTTATGAAGCATTTTTCCTTTTTAGGCTTATCGTTTTCTGTCCCTAAAAGTGTTATTTAAATAATCACTGAGATGGTAGAGTTGCCAGACGGTAATTGCTAAAATGACTTTCTTCACTCTTGAAGTCTTGTGGGCACCATTCCAGTTTCCTATAACCTTCAAACATATGTGTAAATAGTTCAGTGAGTTCATTATCTAACTCCCTGAACAGCAAAGCATGATATCATCAGAGAGCCAATTCTTACTCCCATAAAATAATAAAATAGAGCAATGAACCATTTACCTTACGGGACCTTCACAAGAGGTTCTGTATAATTATGTAATTCTTCAAACTTCCTGTTTTCTTATTTATTTTTATTTCCACCCTTTTGACCTTTTATACAGGCATAATCTTTGTACGTACAATAAATTGAACTAACTTTAAGCTCGATGAATTTTTCCACCTGTGTACACCTATCTGCCCACCATCCAGATCAAGATTTAGGAACTTTCCAACACCCATTCGTCCTTCCTGCCATTTCCCAGTCAATACCTGCACCATCTCTTCCTCCATCACTGCTCTGCTTCTGTTATCATTGGTTAATTTTGCTTGTCCTTAAAAGCCTTATAAATGAAATTTTACAATATTTTCTTCTTTGTTCTTGACTTCTTTTATGTAACATAATGTCTGTGAGAGACATTCTTGTTGCATGGAGTTCATCCTTTCTTAAATTTCTCTGTAATGTTGCATTTTATGAAGGTGCCCCAACTGACTTATCCATTCTACTGATGAGGGACATTTGAGTTGTTTCCAGGGTGTGGGTATTACGAACAAAACAACTAAGGTAGATATGTACTTAGTTCCCTTGAGTATTACTCTAAGACTGAATTGGTGGCCATATACATGAATTTACAAGTGAAATTCCTGGGTCATAGTATAGGCGTAAGTGTGTGTTTTTAATTACTTCAGCCTCTATGAAATGCAAATTGAAGTAATGAGATATCACTTATTGCTTACGAAGTTAGTAAGTATTTTAGTATACAGAACATCCACCGCATCCTTTCCTCACTTTTGCACACTGGAGATGGGAGGGTACACTGGCGTGCTCCTTTGGAAAGCATCTTGTCAGTGCATAGTTTCCTTACATGTGTGCTGCTCATTGCCTTCTTGTAAAAGGTGGATAGAACCCAGATATTTTAATAGTGTGGTTTATAGAAGCCTGAACCAGAAAGGACAGAGAAACAGTGTATCTTAAGAGGCTCTCAGCTCTGGTTTTGTCAAGCTTTGGGAAGACCCATATATCCTGATAAGAACTGTGATCTGAAAGGGTAAAGGGTTGTGTCTAATGTAAATTTATTGGGGGTGGGGGGAGGAAAATGAATAAAATACCTGAACGTTGGGCAGAGATTTTGCCCGCCTTTGCATTTTTCTGGGTGATGTAGAAATCCCGCCAATCCATTATTCATAATCAATCCTTCGGCATGCCAAGCTGGTAGAGTGTTGTTCTTTTTGACTCTTCTGTGGGAAGTGGGAATAGTTTTCCTGTTAATTGCAACCTTTCAATCAAGTGGAGGCAAAGTCCAAAAGCTCTTTGTGTGTAATGAACATTTGGGGATTAGTTTGTGGTGGGTGTGTACATTTCAGTGTGTTTAGCTGTGTGGTCCCATTCCTCACTGGGAGATGGTGCCTGGGTGTCTCTGGCCCTCTCATCCATAGGTCCGGGGGTGGGTGGGGTAGGGTGGACCACGGGTGTTTTTCTCATTTTCTTAAGTGGGAAACCCCACATAGCTATCCACTGGCCATGAGTAGTGAGCCCGTTCCTGGCTCGCCACTTTGCGGAGTGGCTTAAGTTTTGTTTCGGTCACCCTGAGGAAGCTGAACCCTCCACCCGAGCCCAGGAGGCCTGCAGCTCCCGCCCTTCTCCCGGGTTTCTGCCTTTGTTTCCTTCCGCATCCAAGAAAGGTCATCTGCACTTCACTCTTTATTCCTGACAATGTCCTTTGGACACACACACACACACACACACACACACTGTTTTTCTGTCACATATTTGTTTGGAACAGAGGAACGAAGTGTGAATTCATTAGTTCATTTTCACAGAAAGTCGGCATGTTGGTTCATTAAAAATGAACAACAGAGCAGCAGCAACAAAAGCGGACCACCGAATGGGAACCCGCTCCCTTTCACCGCGTGGAAGTAGAAAGACCTGATTTGCGCAGACTCGTCAAGATCCTGTACGTGACTCCGCCTCACGGGATTTAGAGCCCTTCACAGATCTTCATTTTTTATTTTATGATAATACGTCTATGTCACCTCATTAGAAAACCCTAAGACCTTCCTCCACGGGCCCCGTTTTTTATTTATGTTCCTAACATAAACTTTGAAAGACCTGGGATTTCTCTCTGTCTCCGACGTATTCCCCAGGCTTCCAACGCAAACAGACACGAACTTTCCTGTGTCCTGAGTCCCTGAGCAACGTGCGGCCCGGAGACGCACGAGTAGAGGGGTACAAGGGCATTCACGACAGGCTGGGCAGGCTGGCGTGGCCTCCTTACTGCGGAGCCTCGGTGCCCCTGGCTCACTGACAAGAACACAGCTCCCCAGAAAGACAAACAGTGAGAAGTTCACTTGGACTTGAATTTGCTTCTTGAAATGCCAGGCTATTTTCTTTTTCTGGCAGAAACTGTCGCTCCTCCTCTAACCTGGCAGATTCTAAACTCCAGTCCTACTCTTGTCTCATTGTCCCCAAGCTTAATCAGTTCATTCCAACAATTTTTACTGAAGTGTGCCAGGCAGTGTCAGGGACTGGGAGGGTGACGATGCATGTGGCGGAACTCCTGTCTTTAATGGCCTTTCAAGTCCGATGTCAGAAGGGGACACACAGGCCCGTGAGCCAAGAAAATCAGCCCAGGTGGCCAACCACTGTGCTTTTAGCTCTGGCTGTGGCATTAGCTATTCCAGGTCACATCTGCAGGAGGCATTTTCACTATGAGACCGTGAACAAGTTATTTGACCTCTTTGTTCTTCTGTTTCCTTATCTGTATAAAGGAAATAATGATGGTACCATATGGTACATATATGTGTATAGATACATACATATGCATATTGTATATATTATGTGCACTATATATTATGGTACTGTGTCCCACAGTGTGGCAGAGAAGGCCAATTCTCCCTCCAAAATTTCTACTCTTCCTCCTATAGTACAGAACTACCCCGAGCCAGGGCCACCTCCCTCCCCTTTGGGCCCAGTGCTTGGTTCTCACAGGAGAATAGAAATAGAAGTGATGCGTGCCCAGGTCAAGGTGATTGGGGAGTACAACTTCTCCCTGGCCCCCTGTCCTTTTACTAGCTCAGAACGTAGGACTCTGATACCTCAGGAAATCAAAGAACCACACGATAGAAAGAGCCTCTGCTTTGAATCACCATGTTGAAGAAAGCTTTCTACTGAGTAGGACTACCTGCACTGGATTCTTACCTGAGGAATAAAATGAACCTTTATTGGGTTAAGCCATAAAATTTGAGGCTTATTTGTTAAAGCAGCTAGTAGTTGCCCGACAAACAGTATAGGCTACATGCTGAAAGTACTAGGGAACAACCACAGGCAGGTGCAATTCAGAACACAATCAAAATTAGGTCACTATAAAGGCCCAGTTAAAACGTTGAGGGTGTTTAAAGGAGTGGGAGTGGGGGAATCAAAAGAGATGTCAGAGGAGGGTTTCGTCTGGGCCTTGACGGATTTGGACAGGTAGCAAAGCTGAGGAGGCAGGGCAGGGAGGAGGAGCCGGAGGCCAGCGAGGACAGCATTCATGGAGAGTAAATGCCTTCTTCAAACTCGCCCGCAGAGTGCGAACCGGGGAATAGTGAGGGTCGAAGGCAGGAAGCAGGTGGAGAGGACGTGGAGTGAGGAACAGGGCTCTGACTTGATTCCACCCACTAGGGCGAACCGCTCACAGTTTGTGAGTAGGCGAATAATACGGTCAGATCTGCACTTAAAGAACGTTTACCTGGAGGTCTTGTGAAGGGCAGTCAGTCTTGAAGAGAGAGAACTGTGGCCAGGAAAGTGAATTAGAAGACAAACAGAATAGTCTAGAGGAGAGCTCATGAGGATTTATTAATATTTGATCTAGGAAATGGCGGTGGAAATGAAACGGATGAGAAGAATGCAAAGTCCATTCTGGAGATGCTTTAACTGATCGGATTTGTGGAGCAGAGACAAATGTAAAAATAGAGTCTTGGGTTTGCTAACTAGGGTTACTGGGAGGAGGATGGTGACATTAATAGAAGGGAGGAAGGGAGGATTAGTGTGGAGGAGGAAATGGGAAGGGTTCATTTTGGTTTGGACATTAGTGATAGGATATTTGTGTGGGACAGGCTATCAATGTAGACCAACAGGTGGCTCTTGTTTTTATAGCCTAGAGGCTTAAACAACAGGCTTTATTCTCTCCTAGTTCTGGAGGTCACAAGTTCATGAGCAAGGTGCCAGCTAGCCAATTTGCTTTCCTGTGAGAGCCCTGCCGTTGGGTGGCTGAGGGCCTGCCTTCTCTCTGTGCCTCGCATGGGCAAGGAGAGAGCAAGCTCTATGGTGCCTCTTCTTATAAAGGCACTGAGATTCATAAGGACTCCACTCTCATGATCTAATTATTCCCCCAAATCCCCATTTCCAAACACTGTCACATTGGGGGATAGGACTTCAACACATGTTTTTTTTTTGGGGGGGGGAGGGTCATAACCTTTCATTACATAATGCACAGGTATCCAAGTCAGGAAAAAGAAGTGGAAGGTGGGATAGAGGAAATTCTTTTTCTATAGCAGTTTTATTAGAAAAGGCAAAAGTGATTAAAGTTGAAATTTTCCAGGGGTCACCATAATGTTAAGAGAATGAGAAAGTTTTAACCTAATTGATCACGAGGCAAAGCCAGGAATGGAGAGATGCTGCCTCTCTATCTTATGAGGTTGAGGGTCTCTGCCACAGTCAGTACTGACTTTTGGCTTTACGCTAACTTCCCAGGAATGAGAAAAAACAAAGAGGAGGCTTTCAACCCAAGTGTTAGCTTATACCACTTACAATGTTTATTTGGCAGAGTTTCCTTGCTGAGGATAGTTGTTTTCCTTATTCTGTTCACTTTAGATCTGAGTTCATTTAAACTTTTTTTTTTTTTCATTTTTTTGAAGCTGGAAACAGGGAGAGACAGCCAGACAGACTCCTGCATGCGCCCGACCGGGATCCACCTGGCATGCCCACCAGGGGCGACGCTCTGCCCACCAGGGGGCGATGCTCTGCCCATCCTGGGCGTTGCCATGTTGCGACCAGAGCCACTCTAGCGCCTCAGGCAGAGGCCACAGAGCCATCCCCAGCGCCCGGGCCATCTTTGCTCCAATGGAGCCTTGGCTGCGAGAGGGGAAGAGAGAGACAGAGAGGAAAGCGTGGCGGAGGGGTGGAGAAGCAAATGGGTGCTTCTCCTGTGTGCCCTGGCTGGGAATCGAACCCGGGTCCTCCGCACGCTAGGCCGACGCTCTACCGCTGAGCCAACCGGCCAGGGCGAGTTCATTTAAAATTTGAATATCATCCATAGACTATAGAAATCGCAGACCTGGAAGAGACCCTAGGGATGATCTTAAAGTCTTGGTTTTTCAAATTGTGTTGTTAGGAACCCCAGAGGTGAAGAGGGGGTGCCTCATGGTTTGCCTTGAATGTGAGAGTGGTCAGGGTCTGCTTAAGAACAGACACCTCCCCTGTCACTCACATCACCATTCTTCAATTAGCCAGACTCACACTGATTCTGTTATATATTAGGCTTCTAAGACTTTATTTGAAAAAAAGGATTTCATAGCTCTACATCTACATCTATATGAAAAACAGTGATCTAGGTCAAGGGTGTGTACACTTTTTTCTGTAAAGGGCATGGCCTTCCTTGTTCCTGCATGCAGAGGGAGTAGCCCAGTACTTGAACCTTGTCTCTTGTTGCCCTACCTGTATTCTTTCCCTCCCCAACTCCGTGCCCACATGACTGCCACGCCCCCACGTGCTTCCTGACTGCTCACAGGCCAACATCTCAGTATTGACAATCTTATTTAAAATCTGCTTTCTAATCACCTCTCCCTCCTCTCCAGTCTCTTACCTGTTCTATGTTTTCCTTTCCTCACAGCACTTACCAGCTCTTAACATACCATATCATTTACTTATTATATTTACTATTCATTGTCTCTTCCTCTCCCAGCCTCCAGTCAATCAATGTCCTTGAGGGGACGGATCTACATTTTGTCTATCTTGGCTCCTCTAGTGCTTCACGGGGCACTTAGTGGGCACCAAACACATATTTCTTAAACGAGTCAGTCAACCTGTTCCTCTTCTTTCAAGGCTATGTTCTTCACTACTGCATTATATGGCCAAAGGAATGAGAGAGGGAGTGAATCAATGGACAGAAGGAATGACTCATTTTGGGAGCTCACTGAGGGATGGGGTTGTCAACCATCTGAGCCCCACGGGCACCGATTCTGACTTTCGGTAGGTACTGTTACCATGTAAAATACTTCCCTTCTGCTTTGAGCCAACCTGACCACAACTACTTCTCTAAGCCAGAGAAGCCCTTTGTCCCTTGGCTGAAGTTCAGACCCTGCTGCTGTCAGCCAGGCTGAGCAACAAGAAGGAGCTTCAGACAGAAGGACAACAGTCCCTCTCTTCACGCAGGAGTCCTCCTAGGCTGCCTAAGCCTCTCTCCGGGTCTGCTGGTTTTAAATATTTTTGCTTTCTTCACTCTGTCAGATTCCAACTGACAGCCCAGAGGTGACTCTGCCTAGAAAGTAGAAGGAAAGTCGGGGTTCTGGGGGAAGCATTCTCCCAATAAGTACTGAAACATCAGGGCCTTCCCCGTGCATTTTATAAGTGAAAACCTGAGGCCCAGATATTGCAGAAAAATCAAGGAAAATGGCAATTTGGTAGAGCTGGGAAAACAGCAGCATTGCAGCAACAGACTTGTCTACGGCAAGTTAGCTTAAACAGCAAGCCCTGGTTAGCTCTTCCTGACATTACTGCCCCCAGCTTCTGACCTTGAGTGTTTCCACACTACCCCAGGCAGGTACCAGCTCCGCCACTCAGGAACTAGATCCTCTTCGGCAAGTCACTTAGCTTTCTTGAGCTTCATCATACTGTGTGTTAAATGGAAATATTAAAATCAGAACATCAGGAAAATAAACAAGGTAGTAAGCTACCTTTGTGAGGCCTATCTTATTTTCTTTACCAGTTCATCTATCAGTGTCCTAGTAACATAGGACACAAACACACACAGACACGCACAGAATGCGTGTGAAACTGGTAGAGCACGAATAAGATCTGTAGTGGAAACCAGCCAAGGACAGTTTCTTGGTTTTGATGATGTACAGTGGTTCTGGAATTGTGACCACTGGGAAGGGCACATTCATTCATTCACTCTCTACATTATTTTGCAATTTCTCGTTAACTCCAAAGGTATTTCAAATCCAGAAGTTTCTTAGAAAGTTAATTTCTGCTACTTTTTCCTTCCCATAACACATTCCGAATGCTTCCAGTAGGACATTCGACGCTTAGAAAAGTGGGGCCTGCTTCTGTCCCGGACGCGGCACCCCCTGAAGGCACCCGGGTGCTTGCTTCTCTGTTCCCGCCGGCCCGCACTGGGCCGGGCACAGGGTTGGCATTCAAAAATATTGATGGATTCTTTCAGCCCAGAAGACCAGAATAAGCAAGCTCTCTTTTTAGATTCTCTAGTGCTATCTCTGAAAAATATTTAAAGGACTTTAATGGTTATTGAAAGCCTCTTGTATGCCAGGATCTTTATATAAAGTTCTCTTGGTTAATTCCCATAGCATCTTATGAGAAATGTATGCTGATTTCCATCCTACAGATGAGGTAACTGGGATCAGAAAGCTGAATATACTTGCTCCAGAGAAGCAGCATGGAGGTGGAGTCCAGCCCCGGTCTGTTTGTCCCTTTTCATTCATTCATTCACTCACTTATTCACTCATTCATTCATTCATTTGTTTATTAATTTTCCGTTCATCTATTCAGCAAATATTTATGGAGCACCTACTTTTTCAGGGACCGCTCTCAGACTTTAGGATGTAGTTACGAACCATCGAGACAAAGATCGTGCCTTGTGAGGCTGATATTCTAGTGATGGAACACAGGTCCTAGAGAGTAAACAAGGAAAAAAAGAACCTGGGGACACAGACAAGAAAGAGGAACAGGGAAAGGAGACCGAGGCGGTGGAGATGGGGAGTACCTTGCTGCGGGAGAGGTGCACGTGCGGGGTGGGCGTCGGCGAGAATACAAGATTCTCGGGGTTGAATCTGAGATGAAAGTAATGGCGTTCACCGGGGAGACCTTGGGGGAAAGAGCGTTCCTGCTGGAGGAGCAGGCGTACAAAGGACGGGCGAGGCGGCTGGCGTGGCCGGAGCCGAGAAAGCAGGGGGAGTATGGCGGAGGTCAGGGACGGAGGGCAGGTGATAGCGAACCGCGGCGTCATTGTGAGGACGTGGTGAGGACTTCAGCTTTGCTCCGAGATGGGCGCCGCTGCAGGGTTTGGAGCGAAGGAGCGCCTTCGCTGACTCAGGCCTTTAGGGGCTCTCTGCGGCTGCTGGGTGGAGGCTGCACTGAGGGGTCAAGGTTGGAAGCAGGGAGAGCAGTGGACCGGCTGCTGCAGTATCTCAGGGTGCGGATGACAACGGCTCCCACGCAGCGGTGGGGGCGGCGGGGCTGCCTTTTTCCCAGCGGCCTCTCTCAGCTGATGAAGGCCTATCTCCCACAAGCGTTTGCAGAGCTCCAAACAGTTGGCTCATCACATGTAGGTGGCTTTTTCTTTCTTCCACTCTTCCTGTGTGGCTCCGATCCTCACCCCTGCTCTCCCCTGCGTCCGGAACACCCACTTGAGCCCGAAGAGCCTACGCTCTCCCTCCTCTGGAGCCCTCTTTGTGCCCTGGCCTGCGCCAATGGCTCCAGGATCTGTCTGGCCAGCCTGTCCTGGGTGGGTGTCATTATCTTCTCAGACACTTGTCCGTCCTGATCTGTCATATATTGTCAAATGAAAGACCCAAGTATGTTAATGGAGAACAAAGTGGGTCCTCCTTCCGTTCACCCCAAAGCAGGAAGGATGGTCAACTGTGTCTCAGTTTCTGCTTCCACCACTGGGCGACAAGCAATGCCTGTCATGGGGGTCCGTGGTACAACATACGGGGATTCGGTTACAGCAAGAACGTGACATAGAGAATGAGGAAGAACAAAGGGACTTTGTTCCCCGCGCAGCGGTGTCAAGCACCGAGGACCAGTATCTTAGGCAATCCTCGAGAGGCTGTGTGGGCAGGTGCCATCCTTCCTGCTGCCCCGACGGCCCCAGGAATAAAGTGACCCACTCTCAGTCTGTTGCCAATTCCATTGTGGGCATGCGGGCAACCTCCAAAGCATCTTTCTTATCTGGAGAAGGCAACGGGTTCCTCGTCAACAATAAATCAATAAAATATCAAAAAGAAAGGCTTGGTTTCTCGGGCCCGGACATGACTGAGTCAGTGAGTCAAACCAAGCTAGTCTCCAGGGCCCCAGCCAGTGCCAGGCCGCAGAGACGTGGGCACCCAAGCCACAGGTTCCCACGGCCTGGGTGGGTGCTTCCCCTCGGCTCCCAGAGGGCAGGCCTGTGCGAACACTTTCCCATGATAGCCAAGTGCCGCTAAGCCGAAAGAGCAGGCGGCTTGGGGCTGCAGAGACACTGATGACAGACAAGCTGGCTGTGCGATGCGCTTGGCTCAGTCCGGCAGGGTGGAGCAAGTCGGGGCACGAGCGGCAGCTAATGATAGAAGGACACCCTGTCACTGTGCACGGTTAGGTCTTCCCCGCTCCCCGCGGGATTCAGCGCCCCGGAACAGAGGGGGACGCCCGGGTGCAGGAGTGCGCTGGGAAGGCGGTGCGGGGCAGCTCTGCCCTGCGTGTGTTCATCTCTCAGTGAGGAGGCAATCTGTGGCTGGTGTGCACCTTGTCAGCATTTTTAAAACTCATCATTCTCTCAGCCAGAATGTATTATTTTTTCCCTTGCCAGAATCTGGAAAGGAGTTTGCGTCTTTAAAACCAAGAGCCTTTTTCGGCAGCGGAAAGCCGTCTGGGTTCCGTTGGAAGTGGGGTTCTGCTGGTTAACTGTGTGAGTCAGCTCGGCAAGACTGTGGTGATCAGTAGCCCGAAGAGCCAAGACTGAGCGAAAGACTGTGTCCAGGCAGCACCATGGAAACCCCGCTTGCGTTTCCAGCCTTCCGGCTCCAGCGGCGTTGGAGGGGTGTCTGCCCGCTCACTGGTTCTCTGCAGACAGGGGAAGGAGACCCCGTACTGTTGCCTGCTGGCTGCCAAGTCCGGGTGGGGGCTGAGCAGCAAGGTTGTGGGGTCTTTAGCCCATCAGCCTTCTGCAGCAGCCATTTCATTTTGTAGGACAGAACTGATGGACCACAAAGGAGTATGAGAGTTGGAGTCAAAGAAGTCAGGGGCGTGTCCGTGGGCAGACTCCAGGAATTCCGCGGGCCCCAGTGCCTTCCTTAGAGAGCTTTGGCCTGTGTTGAGGTTCTCATGCTTGTCTCTGTAGAGGCCCCTCCCCTTGTATTTCCTGTCGCCACAAGGAACCTATGTCTGGAAAGCTGTGATTCACCAAATATATTAAGTATATCAGTTTTTATTAGTTTATATTTATTTTATTAATTTATTTTTGTTAAGGGATAATGTTCACATGTTTTAATTTACTTAACTTTTATTTAGGTAAAACACCTACTGAAATGTCAATGAGCATAGCTGGTGAGCCGGAGATGAAGTACCATCACACCTCATCACATTGCCAAAATAGCAATCATTAGTAAAGAGGCAATTTTATGGTTAAAACTCAGTGACCTGATATTAATATTGCTAAATCCTTTTCTCTTTTTGTCAACTTGTGCTTGTCATATAATGTTCTAATTTTTATTTTTTATTTTTCTTGATGTTTTTGTTTCAGGAGTGTGTATTATGCCACATTAATCTGTATAAAAACAAACAAACAAACCTCAGACTCTGTCCTTTAATAAAGAAATTTAACCCCTTTGCATTTTTGTGATTACCAGCATGTTCAGCCCATGTGAGCTCAGTCTGATCAAGGGAAATTTCCTGTAAGTTTATCTGAACTATTGAAATAGTTTGGCGACTACAAAAGCTCCCTTTCAAGACTCCTGAAGTCCCTGAGGATTCTGAAATTCCACAGCGTTCCCCATGTGCACCTAAGGATGTTGGCCCCCTGCCCCGAGTGTTCCCTCACGTGGCACCTTGACGTGGCACCTGGTCAAGACGCAGGGCGTGGCTGCAGAACAGAACCACAACCAGGGGCTCCCTGCGCGTGCAGGAAGGCTGCTGCCGCCTTTGCTTCTGGATCTGTCCTTTCGGACTCCTGGCTGGCTCACTAACTGCCCGAGAAATACCATTTTTGTACTGCTTTCTAATGCACAATTATCTCTAAACAATCCTGTAGTAGCAATTCACTCACTCATCCATCCATCCATCCATCCATCCATCCATCCATCCATCCACCCATCCATCCAAAAAATACTTACCCAGCATGCTCTACCGGTTCTTGTTTTGGGCGCTTTTACGAGAGGTCTCACAAGTATGCAGACAGACTATTTTGGAGGTCTGTGGTTTAGAGGATTTTACCCTTGAGGACAGCAATGGGCAGTTCTACTCTCTTTTCCCCCAGGACAGCCACAGCCCCGCAGACCGTCGCTCTGAGTTCACGATGGCCTCGCTCTCTGAGTGCAGGGACGTCCGTGATCTGCCGCCGGGGCTGCCTGTTCTTCTTGTCCACGGCTTCCTGTCCTCCTTCTGAGCCACCTTCATTCCTGGTGGTTCAGAATCCCGGAGTGTCTCAGACAGCACCCACCCCTGGCTTCGGTCCTCTTCTATTCTCACTCCTCCCAGAATCATGTCTGACGGCGAAAACAGATGCGGGCCCATCTCCTCTCTGAGCCTCGGGCCATTTGATCGTGCCTGGATTTGTGCAAGTTGTCGAAGACTCCTGTTCTCATAATATGATCCTTTTAAGGACTGACCCAGCCTGGAAGCCCAAGGGAGCCCTGGGAGAGGAGCCCCCTGAGGGACATCCCACGTCTGAGCGTGGCTCTGCCCCCCCGGACCTTACTGTTCCACGTCAGCCTGGGGCCCCAGTCCTGGCTGCTCCTGTGCTCGCTGTAGGGGTGGCAGCGGCCAGGTTCCTGGTCCTCACTGCCCTTCGGGGGGTGCCTTCATGCCTTCTCTTTGGGAAGGGGGTTGGTGCGGAACTCAAGTCAGCACAGTGTGGTGAGTGCAGTGCAGAGGCGGCTGCAGGGTCCTGGGCCTGCTCTGGGTCCGAGGTGGCGGTCAGGTCAGGGAAGCCCCCCTAGCAGAGCAACGTGGAGGGCGAGGCGTGAAGGGGCCAAAGGAGTCAGGCGTGGATAGCAGGAGAGCCGCGGGGAGAGAGAGATCCCTGAGAGGTGGTCCCAGACTCGGGTTCGGTTCGCTGGGCCAGGAACACGGGGTACCAGGGAGAACCTGGGAGGAGACGGCGAGAAAGGGAAGCTGGAGCTATGAGAACAGAGCTGTTTCTCATTTTTATTCCTGAAATATTCCTATGCATACGAAAGGGAGGCACCTGAATCCGTAAAGAAGCGAGTCTCCTCTACGGGGTGCCTTCTGGTACCCTGGCAGGTGGGTGGGGCGGAACGGACACGCTGCAGGTCACCTCCCACTGCGGACCTGCACCCCCCGCATGCCAGCCCAGTTCCCGAAAGCTTGCCTCCCACTCCGCAAACGCAGCCACGTGAGAAAGAAAAGCCTGCAGAGCACCCAGCTGAAAGGCAGGAATTGCGGTAGGGTGATGTGTTTGGGGCGGGTTTTATCGTTGCTTCTGCCGGCGTGCTGTCTTTGGTTTTGTCTCACTAACTTTAAAATTCTGTTTAAAGAGAATTCTACGTGAATGTGAATGATATTCCAACAGATGTCTGACGGACGTCCTGGGTCGAACGTCCAGGACACCGCACGACAAACTCGGTTCCCGGGTGGGATTGGTCCAGGTCTGGGACCCAGGAGCCCAGGCTCTGTTAGGGACGGCTGAGGCCCCGGACTGAGGTCTCTGGAAATAGAGGTGATTTTTCTATCGATGGCAAAGAGCGTTATCCCACATCAGCCTAATGAATTTGCTCTTTTCGCATTTATGGTGCCCATTAGGGAGTCTTGCCTGGGGCGGTGGCTGTTTTAGAAAATGGAAGGAAATTCAGCAACAAGGTTTTGTGACCGGGCTGCAGAATTCCCTGCTGGCCGAGGGTCCCAGAGAGCCGGGTGTCCAGCAGGGATGATGTTTTTTGTTTGAGCATCTGCATCTTCCCTGCAGCAGGCTGTCAGTGCAGGGGGTGGGGATGGGGGGGAAAGGGGAGGCAATCTCGCGGCCCAGCTCTCCCGCAGCCCAGGAATCTAAGCTCAATTCGGCCTCTTTGTCATTTTCAAAAATCAAATCTGCCCAGGGACCAAGTTTCCGCAGCAGCTGTTTCTGCTTTATCTTTTATTTAAGCCGTTTAATTTTGAGCCTTGTGTGTTCCCGTTTTTCTCCTTTTTCTTTCTTTTCTTTTTTCTTTTTTTTTTGTAGACAGACTGTGAGCCTGTAGGAAACACCACTGATTTATGTACCGCAGTGGTTTCATTCACAGTCAGCAGGATGCAGTCAGATTATGTAAAATTATTGGAGTTACTTATTATTTTTATTATTTAACTGAAAAGAATAGCAATTATTCATCAAATATATCAAGTACATCCTCTGTCGTAAGCTTTGTGCCAAACGGTTTACGTACATTTCCTCTCTAAGCCTTACCAGAATCTTAGAAAGGAGGCAGAGGAAGGAATGTGCTTTCGACGGATGAAGTCCCAGTGCCAGTGCCTTGCTCAGATTCTCACCAGCAACGCGCGGGGAGCTTAGATCTGAGCCTGGGTATGTTTGATGCCACATAATACACATGGACTACAGTCCCTATGATGTCACATGTACATATGGGTGTGTGTGTGCCTGTGCCTATATACCATATCATCTATATACGACATCCCAACTTTCAAATCACATCTTCTCCTTATCTCTCGTTTTCTCACTTTTCCTACCTCTCGTCCTCTTTGTTCCTTCTGATTGTGACTGACCTCTTTCATCGCTGACGGGCTGTGATTGGGTGGGCAGAGTGTCCGAGCATCAGACAGCACACATCTCACACCCCCCTTGCGGGTCACCCGGGCCCGAAGTACACAGGGCTCCTGATCCTCATGCTGGGGGCCCTGAGTTCAGAGGTCACTCTCCTCTTGCCGAGCTGCGTATCTTTGGGCACGTCCCTGAGACTCTCTGAGCCTCAACCTCCTTGTCCCGTGTGCCAGCTGGTGCCAACAAGAGTCGGTGGCCTATGTATCCATCAGGGCTATTGTGAGGACTCAGTGTGAGGACACGCGAGCCCTTTACGGGCTGCAGAGTGTCACAGTCACTCTGGCATGTTCCTTGGCTTCTACCCCTCTGTGATGGGAGGTTATCTTTCCAGAGGGACAGGAAAGTAAGGGACACAGGAGTCACCGCAGAGCCAGCTTCACAGAAGAGCAGGGCTTAGGAAAGGCCACATGGGACCCAGCAGAGCTCCAGGAAACTGGATTAGTCACCATCCAAGAAGGAGGCATCTGTTTTTTCCTACTCCAGAAATTTGTCACCATAACAACTTCCCCGTTCTCTGCCTCTGCTTACACTGAACCTGCCACTACTGACTAACTCACTGCTATTCCTGTCTCCCCGCCACTGGCTTTCGCTCCCCTGAAGCTTTTGCTGTCTCACGTCACCTGCTCCCAGCCTCCTCTGCTGAGTGCTCCTGCTTGTGTTTCTGTTAAGGACCCCTGGCACTTTCTGCAGGCCTCACACTCGGGGTGCAGGGAAATGTCGAATAACCGTCTGTCTAGGAGGGTTGGGGTGGAGGGGAAGCCCTGATTTGTAATGTTTGCCGGTTTCCATGGTGCAAATACTCCCACTCTGGTTGGTTTCAGGCTCCCAACATGATGGCACCTGGCTCCTTAAATCCCCAAGACTGAACAATTAGCCAGTAAGGGTCCATACGAGCCAACGCTCAGACATCCCTTTGATGTCCTCGGCCACGGCACTGTTTCCCATCAGTCTAGGCACTGGGTGATCTTGGACTGGGTTCCCATCCTGGACCATTCAGCTGTGGCCATGATATCAAGACCACGTGTTGAGTTTTTCTCAGAATGTCCCATGGACATGGGGGTTCCCAGTTTGAAATAAATAATATTATTGAACTTTCATTTTACTGATATCTATGAGAGTTTAATAAATTAAGAGAAAGGATACACTGCTGCCCGACCTGTGGTGGCGCAGTGGATAAAACATTGACCTGGAGGGCTAAGGTTGCTGGTTCGAGCCCCTTGGCTTGCCCGCTCAAGGCACATACAGGAAGCAACTACTATGAGTAGAGGTTTTCTTCTTCTCCTCTTCTCCCCACTCTTTCTCACTGTCCTTCCTCTCTCTCTCTCTCTCTCCCCCCCCTAAAAATTAATAAATAAAATGACCAATGCTATGAGAGATGTAAAATATGAAACAGTGTTCAGAGATCAAAAAAAAATGTTGCTACCAGGTGGCAACAAGCAAGCAATGCTTTTTGGATCATATAGCATTTGAACTGAGCCCTCAAAGATGGCAGGACTTGGAGACGCAGACAGAGGAGAAGGTCTTCAGGATGCAAAGAACAAGAGCTGGAACACAAACGGGACTGGTTGAAAGAATGGAGTAGGGATGGAGTTAGCGAGCACTTCATTTAAATGAAGCGGGAGGTATGTGAAGGGGACGAGAAAGGTGGTCATATCATCAAGGGAAGTTGTAGAGGAATGTGGGTGTCAGAATAAGGTGACTCAAATATACTACACTACTTTTCTCTGTTGCTATGACCAAATAACAGTGAAATATAAGTGTATATGGCTATTATCTATGTCATTACACAGGTCTTTTGTAATAGAATACTGAAATGACAAGAAGACTGCGCTAAGTTGCACAAATTGGTTCTTGACCTCTCTCTGTCCTTTTAAGTAGCTAACGTATTTGTATTAATGTCTTGTACTAAATAGTGTCAATGAAATGAGATAGATCATGAGTGATAATCAGCATGGGATGACTTTGGGGACCTGGGTCCTACTCTTTACTTTGTCACCATCTCGGGATGTGATCTGGAGAAAGTGATTTGTCTGCCAGACCTGACACATCCTCACACCTGTAATCTTGCAGAGTGGTTCTTTGAAGGTTGCTTCCCTAGCCCTTCCAAGTCTATAATCACATACACACGACCTCCCCAACTTTATTTTAGATAAAACCATTCATTATTCCGGCGCTGGCAAAGAGCAAAGGACTCCCTGCCCTTGGCGTGGAATCGCCCCCCTTTGGAAAACAGCTACCACGGATGGCACTGCCAATGTCCGCGCGTGCTGAGGGCGCCGGTGAGCTGCATCTTCCGTGAAAGTGAAGATTAGCAAAACTTGTTTAAACCCTTTCTGTTCGCAGTATGTCTCAAGTGATTTAGTTAAGTTTTTTGATCTAAGAAACCGTTTTTAAAATAGATAACCGGGTACTAAGGGACTATATATGTGCCAACTTCTAAGATAATCACTATAAAACAAAATCCTAATATTACTAACAGTTCTCATTTATTGAGCATTTGTTTTCTGCCACGCATTATTTTGAGAGCGTTACATATCATCTCATTCAATGTTCCCATTAGACAAATTATTGTAGCATTTTGTAGCAGATTGAATGATGCCCCCCCCCCCAAAAAAAAGATTTGTTTATGTCCTAACCCCTGGAACCTATGGATGTGACCTGATTTGAGAAAGGGTCTTTGCAGATATAATTCAGTTAAAAAATCTTTAGACGAAGTTAACATCTGGATTATCACGATGGGCCATAAACCCAATGGCAAAGATTTTCATAAGAAACACACAGAGGAGAGATGTGTAGGGAAGAGGGAATGGCCATGTAACAGTGGAGGCAGGGACTGCAGGACGTGGCCACTGTGAAGAACCCCCCTGAGCCACTAGAAGCTGGAGAAAGCAAGGAACAGATTGTCTCCTACAATTTTGAGAGCGAGTACAACCCTGCTGATACCTTGCTACCAGTCTCTGGGCCTTCAGAACTCTGAGAGGATCCATTTCTATTGTTTTAAGCACCAGGTTCGCGGTGGCATGTAAAAGGAAAGCCTGGAGGGTCAATTAAACGCATCTGAGATGCCGCAGTTGCTAAGCGATATGGCAGGGGACTAACCCAGCCAGCTTTAGAGCTTGCTTTCAACCTTAATAGAATATTGCAGCTCTCTTATGAACTCTCCTTGTCTTCACAGAGATATATAAGCGACCAGTGGCAGTATACTCTGATGGATGCTTTGAGAACACGGGACAAACATAAGGTGCTACGGGAGCACATGAAGGGGCATATAACCCAGGCTTTGGGGGTGAGATCAGGGAAAGCATCCTGGAGGAAAGGATGATACTGGGCTGAGTTTCAATGACGACAATATTTTCCAATAAATTAGATGGAGAAAGCTTCCCAGGCAGAGAGATGCCCATGGAAAATGAGAAAGAACAAAGCACCGGCAGGGAATTATAATGGCTGGCCCGGCCCGCGGAGGTTCCGGAAGGAAGAAGGGAGGTGGGGTAGAGATGAGGATGCAGACCAGCTGAGGGCGGGCCTAAGGGCCGGTGGGACGTTGTGGACTCCGCGGTTAGGCGGAGAGACAGGAGAACCCGACGCAGGCCATCCCGCGGCCAGCAGGGTCCCCTACAGACGTGCGGTGGGGAGCATCCCGGAGGCTAACACGGACTGGGGCAGAGCCAGGGGCAGACTGGCCTGCAGCAATGACTGCGGCGTGCACTGGAGCACCGGGCGTGGGAATGGAGGGGGAAAGCACATTTAGCAGACGTTTTTAGGAGGGTGACACGAGTCAGATTCAGTGACTAAGGGAATGTCAAGGGCAAGAGGAAGGAAGGACATGAACCGCCTTGCAGGTCCAGGTTTGGGGAATGGGGCTGATGGTGGTGGCTCCTGCTGCTACAAGAGGTACACAGTGGGGGCAGTGGCCGGGGTGGGGGTGGGATAGCGAGTGTAAATGAGTATTTCGTCGGTGGGTGGCTGAGGACCTCAGATGGGCTTCACTCGAAATATGTGAACACCTACATATTGACCCTGGCTTTGGAATGAACATTGCAGCACAGATTGAAAGTGGAACATACAACAAGAAGAGGAAGGAGGGGAAAGGAACTCACGCGGGCTGCGGACTATCAGTGGGCTGTCTAACTTACTTCATCTCGTTCACATCCCAGAATAAGACTTTCAGGGGAATCTTACCCATATTTCATAAACGAGAAAGCCAGCTAAGATGCTAAAATAATTGAGTTAATTTAGTAAACTGAACTAGTGTCACAGGGCTAGTCACAGTCTGGGGGGCCCTGCTTGCTGCTCCTGTCTTCTTCCATGTTGCATTCTGGACAAAGAGGCTGAGGGTGCTTTGAGTGCCGCCCTCCCAGTTATTTGCTATCTGAACTTTGGAAGTTTGCTGAACCACTCCACTCCTCAGTGTTAGCATCCGGCACCAGAGGATGAAAAATAATGGTGCCTGTTCTCCCTAATTCAAATAAGAGCCTGTGAGTTGCACCTCTGCCCCTGGTATTAGCCCAGAAACCCACGAGTCAGTGTTTATGTGATTAGACTAGACCCTTAGAATTTTATGTTTTTAGATAATTCTTGACTCCATCAAATTTTCTTGTGACTTTCCAATTTCCCCTAAGACTTTCAGTAGTGTAAGTTGTCGAGTTCATAGTTTTGAAAATTTGGGTTTATTTAAATATTTCTGTCTAAACCACTCCAAGCAGTTTCTATAAGTGCCTCTCTAAAATCCTATAAAAATCTCACTGCATTGATAATGGAGTTTTTGGCCAGGTGAACACCCTAGACCTCTCTATTTGCTCCATGAAAGGTGTCCAGGGACAGATAGCCATGACATTAAACTTGGAGGCGATATTAGAAGAAATTTCTGCGCCTCAATTGAGAAAGACAGGTTTGGTCCCTTTTAGAATATGAAGAGTTCGGAGCTGTGGACTGATTCCCAGTCATTCTGCAAACTATAGGATCAGGCACAGCCCTGTGTCTTCAATGCAGAAAGCATGGGTATTCATTTGATGCAATTTCCTCAGCTCTATAATATGAGAGAGGTCTTGGTTCATCCCTAACTATTCTCTCTCTGATTATCAGGCTAATTTTTTTTTTGCTTTGAAAAGCCCAGCACAGCCCTGGCCGGTTGACTCAGTGGTAGAGTATTGGACCAGCATATAGATGTCCTGGTTCGATTCCCGGCCAGGGCACACAGGAGAAGCACCCATCTGCTTATCCACCCCACCCCCTCTTGCTTCTCTCTCTCTCTCTCTCTCTCTCTCTCTCTCTCTCTTCTGCTCTCCTCCTACAGCCAGGGCTCAATTGGAGCGAGTTGACCTGCAGGTGCTGAGGATGATTCCGGTTGCAATGAAGCAAGGGCCCCAGATGGGCAGAGCATCGCCTCCTAGTGGGCTTGCTGGGTGGATCCTGGTTGGGGTGCATGTGGGGACCTGTCTCTGCCTTCCCTACTTTCACTAAAAAGAGAGAGAAATAAAGAAAGAAAGAGAGAGAGAGAGAGAGAAAGAGAAAGAAAGAAAGAAAGAAAGAAAGAAAGAAAGAAAGAAAGAAAGAAAGAAAAAGCCCAGCACAGGAAAAGAAAGAGAACTGTAAAAAGAGCCAGACAGAGACAGATGGAAGCTAGTGGCACTTTTTAAAGGCATGGGTGTATGTGGGTGTAATGTCAAGTAACATCATCTTCTATCATATTAAAAAAAAAAAACTGTGTGAAGAGGTAACAGAGCAGCAATGTCAAGAAGACAGTTGTGTAATTAGCAGCATAAATGTGTTTTCTCAGAAGGCATGAACTGTCTCCATTACACAACTTTGCTAAAGTCTCTGTAAGTGTGATAAAGAGAGTAGGGGATAGTGGAAGAGGAATTAGCTTTGGAACCAGAATAATCTTTTTAAATCTTAAGCTCTTAATCAAGCTGGTATTGCTTTTTACTCCACGTAACTGAATGCTCCCTGTGATCGCCTCAGTGAGCACGTGGGGCAGAGGAGTGGGAAAAATAAGTCCGAGTCCATGCACATTCTAGCTAGAATAAGAACTTTTCATCTTACTGCCTTGGAATAAGTGACCTCAGTCTTTTAAGTAACTGATGGGATCTTCTTGGAACAGTTGTCCATAATGGGGCCAGTCATTGAGGTCAGGGTGCTGGAATCCTCACATTTGCTTGATCTGCGTGATGGGTTCACTGGGAGCCCAGGTAAAAGAGGGGGCAGCTACTCCGGATTCATAATACTTTGAGCTCCATGGGGAAGATGGGCTTTGTTTCCAGAAGAAGAGGAGATGAGTGCTAGACAGACAAGAACAGCAGGTGTCCACTGGACCTTCCTTCCGTGCCTGTCTCAGCCTGGAGGACACTGCAGCCTCCAGCATCATTCCTGTCCACCAGGTGCTTTCCACTCCTGTCTCCCACCTGGAACCCTGGCTACCCACCACTGTGCTGTGTGCAAATTCTTTGTCACTGAGGACTCCCTCCCTGTCATCCTCTCTGTGGCCCCTGCTCAGCGGCTCTTTCTAACACAGCGCGTGTCTTACAGCTGTTCACCATTATCTGTTGAGCCCGAGTCTCATCCAATCACTTCCCCAGCCCACTTGCCTCCCTAGTGTGTTTCTCGTTTCTTCTTTCTTCCCCTTCCCACCACCACCTTCATTCTCACGTTCATTTCTCCTCCCTTGGGTGACTATTTTCCTCACTTCCTGCCTTCCAGGCTAATGTCCCTTTAACTTCCCACTTTCTTCAGGGTAATCCTCCCCGAGGCAGACAGCCTTTAAAAGCTGATAGATTGTTTCCTTGTTTGTTGTTGAGCTTTGTGAGTTCTTTATATATTTTGGATATTAACCCCTTATCTGAGCCGTTGTTCAAAAATATCTCCCATTTAGTTCACTGTCTGTTTTGTTGTCAGTTTCTTTTGCTGCGCAAAAGCTTCTTAGTCTGATGTAGTCTCATTCATTTATCTTTGCCTTCACTTCCCTTGCCTTTGGAGTCAAATTCATAAAATGTTCTCTAGGGCCAAGGTTCATGAGTTTAGTACCTATGTTTTCTTCTATGTGTAGATGGACCTTGATAACATTATACTGAGTGAAATAAGTAAATCAGAAAAAGCTAAGAGCTGTATGATTCCATACATAGGTGGGGCACAAAATTGAGACGCATGGACATAGATAAGTGTGCAGTGGTTACCAGGGGGAGGAGGAGGGAGGAGAGGGAAGGGGTGGGGGAAGAGGAGGGGGCGTAAAGAAAACCAAATGGGCCCTGGCCAGTTGGCTCAGTGGTAGAGCGTCAGCCTGGTGTGCAGGAGTCCCGGGTTCGATTCCCGGCCAGGGCACACAGGAGAAGCGCCCATCTGCTTCTCCACCCTTCCCCCTCTCCTTCCTCTCTGTCTCTCTCTTCCCCTCCCGCAGCCGAGGCTCCATTGGAGCAAAGTTGGCCTGGGCACTGAGGATGGCTCCATGGCCTCTGCCTCAGGCGCTAGAGTGGCTCTGGTCGCAACAGAGCAACGCCCCAGATGGACAGAGCATCGCCCCCTGGTGGGCATGCCAGGTGGATCCTGGTCGGGTGTATGTGGGAGTCTGTCTGACTCCCCATTTCCAACTTCATAAAAATACAAAAAAGAAAAAAAAAGAAAGAAAACTAAATGAAGGGTGAAGAAGAACGATTTGACTTTGGGTGATGGGTATGCAACATAATTGAATGTCAAAATGATCTGGAGATGTTTTCTCTGAATCTATGTTCTCTAGTTGACCAATGTCACCTCGTTAAAATTAATTGTCTAAATAAAACTGTTAATAAAAGAAATAAAAAAACGCTGAGAGAGTGAGTGGAGGAGCAGAGCTGCGTGGGGCTCACCCCGAGCACACGCTTTCTGAAAAGCTGAGAGCTCGCCTCACACCTGCCCTCAAAGGTCTGGTGTGAAACCTCGCAGCAACGTGAGAATCCCCTACAGGTGTTTCAGTAGCTGTGCCGACAGCACACCACCAGGGGCACGGGGAAAGGGGCCAGAGCTAGAGCGAGGATTTGTGGGGATAACAGAAACTACAAGATGAACAAGCTAAGAGGAGTTCCCAAATAAGGATGTTTCAAAGGAAGGAAAGACTTACTAATGGTCATGGTTTGGCTGGTTTGAGTTGTCTTTAAAGGAAGAGGCCCACAGTTTCTACAGGGTGTCTTGATTGTATTTGGGTATTTAGGTAGACCTACTTACTTATTCACTAAACAAATATTATTGAGTACCTACTATATGCTGAGCACTGTGTACACAGGAACCTTGCAGGTGACTATGGTTAACCGCAAGTGGACCTGGGCAGAAAGAAAAGAGACATATTTTTGAGTTTCATATTTTTCAACATATACAGCTATGTGTCCTCTGTCCAGCAAGTATTCAAAATAGATTTACTGCATTGAAAACAAATTCATGCCACTAAAAAGTGTGTTTTGGACTCATAGGAACCAGGAAGGGAGTAATAAGCAACTTGAGGGAGCAAATGATATGCCCATGGGTTGTGGACTCTATTTTCTTGCTTATTAACTAGAACTTAAAACTTCCTTGATGTGTCTTTTTCTTTCTTCCCCTTCTTACGTTCTTCATTTTCCTTCTCTGAAAGGTTCTCATTAACACATTTTAATGAGTTTAAATGAGGACTCCTTGTCCCAAGGAAGAGAAAAGCCAACCGGCATGAACAAAGAGAAAGAGAGAGACATAGAAAATAAGCCATCATCACTGTGGGTTTTCATATTTCAGGCCATCCTCGAATCTCACGTGGCGTGCAAGGTCGGAGTGAGAGCAGTCCTCACTGCACAGGAAAGATGAGACTAGTGATAAAGGCCAGATAGAAATGCAGATATGGTATTGATGTGGATATTAGCATAGATATAAATACAATTCCCTGTGTATCTTCAAGTCTGTGCCATTCATTTGGCCTCTCTTTGTTTTCCTCCTGTGTATTATTTTGATATATATCTTTTTTAAACTCAGAAATCATAAGAGAGTCCTGAAAGTGTTCTCCTATCACCCACGGTGAGATTCTGGGCGTGGGAAGTGTTGGCTGTGTTGGTCTTATCCTTCCCCAATGGTGTTAGAACTTCAACACGTAGGCGGATCTGGCCCGCTGAGCCCTTCATCAGGGACCTGGGAAGAGATCTGGCAGGACAGACCCTCCCCCATCTTTGTCACATAGCTGCTCTAGCTTCGGAGCCCCCCCCCCCCCCCCCCGGTCCTGCTGACCTTGCTCTCGACAGAAGCTGAGTGTGACCTTCCTGGACCCACGAGAACCCACTTCCACTGTCTTTCCCCTCTCACCACAGCCCTGTGAAATAGGCGTGGGTCTCCTCAGGCCAGTAGTTTGTCATCTTTTTGAATCTGTGTCCCCTATCCCCCACTTTTAGTGTCAACATTGTCACACTAGCTATACTTTTAATATCCTTTCAATGAAAAAGTCACAGTGAGCAAAATCTATTCTTTTATGTTGCTATGCACAATAATATCAAAGCATGCAGAATGTCTATCTAGCCTGTATTGGGTACTTATAATGTGACATGCATGGAGCCCAAAATTTTATGGTGATTTTTTTATCTGATCCTCATGAGAACCCTACGGGGCATGTCCTCTGATCAGCTCCATTGTACAGATAGGAAAACTGAGCCTATGAGACAGGCAAAGTCATTTGCTCAAAGGCAGACACCTAGTAAGTGGCAGAACAAGGAGTTACGCCTAGTGCGGCTGCAGAGCCAGTATTCTGTGTGTGTGTGTGTGTGTGTGTGTGTGTGAGAGAGAGAGAGAGGGGAGGGGAGAGAGAGAGAGAGAGAGAGACAGACAGACAGGAAGGGAGAGAGATAAGAAGCATCAATTCTTCATTGCGGCACCTTAATTGTTCATTGATTGCTTTCTCATATGTGCCTTGACTGCGGGCCTTCAGCAGACCGGTGACCTCTTGCTCGAGCCAGTGACCTTGGGCTCATGCTGGTGATCTTTGCTCAAACCAGATGAGCGCTCAAGCTGGCGACCTTGGGGTTTCAAACCTGGGTCCTCTGCATCCCAGTCTGACGCTCTATCCACTGCGCCACCGCCTGGTCAGGCCAGAGCCAGCATTCTCAACCATGGTTTAAATGCTTATTTGGAAAAAGTCGGAGATGCCTTCATTTAGTTGGCAACAAAAAACAAACAAAAATTAAGACTCCCTGCAACGGACAAGAAAGTGACTCTGGATAGAATTTAATTGATAATAACCTCTGACTTCCCTGGCATTTGTTAGCCCCCATCCAGGTCTTTTCTCAAGCGGACCGGTGTTATTTTGTACCGTCCGTACCTTCAGGAAGAATAAAGCCAATACATTACAGCGGCCTTACCTTGAGAGCAGTCTCCGCTTCCAGAAATGCCAAACGTGAGTTCTGTAAGGGGGTCAGCATCTCCAGCTCCGAGCCTTCAGGAAGCCCACAGGTTAACTTCAGCCAAACATAAACCAATGGAAAGGGACCAAATACACGTGCAAGCAGCCCATCCTGAGGGATAGACGGAGGAAACAATTACCAGCAGGTTTTGACCCTGGAGGTCTTGGGATGTTGGGATTTTTAGATTTAGAAGATGTTCTATCTAAGAATATCATGCTTAAAGAAGAAAGAGATAGACTAAAACTAACAAGGGGGGAAAAAGGACTATTAATCATGACTTAGCAGATTTGCTAAAAGAGTGAAAGGGAACTTCTGGAGATAAAAATATAATTATTGAGATTAAAATGCAAAAGAAAGGATGAATCATAAGGATGATCTGACAGCTGACAGGTGTATGTTACTATATGCTCTGCACTCTTCTAAGCTCTTTGCAAACACACTTGAAGAAAGAGGAGAGAATAAGAAGTCAGATCTAGGCCCTGGCCGGTTGGCTCAGTGGTAGAGCGTCAGCCTGGCGTGCAGGAGTCCCAGGTTCGATTCCCTGCCAGGGCACACAGGAGAAGCGCCTATCTGCTTCTCCACCCCTCCCCCTCTCCTTCATCTCTGTCTCTCTCTTCCCCTCCCGCAGCCGAGGCTCCATTGGAGCAAAGTTTGCCCGGGCGCTGAGGATGGCTCTGTGGCCTCTGCCTCAGGTGCTAGAATGGCTCTGATTGCGGCAGAGCAATGCCCCAAGATGGGCAGAGCATCGCCCCTGGTGGGCATGCTGGGTGGATCCTGGTCGGGCACATGCGGGAGTCTGTCTGACTGCCTCCTCATTTCCAGCTTCGGAAAAATACAAAAAAAAAAAAAAAGTCAGATCTAGACAAATTAAATTGCCTTTAGAGAGACAAAGAGGCGGGAAATATGAGTGTGAGCTCTGTGTCTCAAATGTGCCTGTGTAGAATCTCAGACATAAGTTATGGAACCCATCTGCGCCTCAGTTTCTTCAGCTGTCAAATAGAAACAGAGGAGGCTATTTATTCAGAATGTCTGCAATTTGATGTCTATCTCTGCAGGACTATTTCTGGAGGTTAGGTTGATCAACACCAAAAGAGAAAAACAATAATTAAGAGAGAGAGGGAGAAAGAGAGACCGACTTGATTCAGCCTTGATATTTTCTGGCTTCTTCCATTTGGGATATTTTATTGAATTTTTTAAAAATTCTATTATTAGGGAGATTTAGAAATTGGATGTATATTTACACAATTGTAATTTGTTGCTTCAGAATAGTTGTTATAGCAGATTGTATAAATGGCCAAGAACTCTCATGACTTATTTGCACAGAGATGCTATTGTGACATCACCTAGCAGGTACTTTTGGTCCATCAGACTCCATCATTCCCACGCGCAGGGGCCGCAGCAAACTCACACGTTATTAGCAGGTGTTTTCATAAGTGGTGATAGTTAAAAATCCTATTAGTAGGAACAACTTTGTCGTCGATGCACTTTTAACATTTAGAGTCCTAGAAAAAAAATAAAAACAGTTCCATACCGGAATACTGCCCATTTAACTGTTCTGACAATTAAGGAGATAAACGAAAAAGAGTTAATTGACATAGTGGATACTGATCCTCTCAGCGCTCCTGAAGGAAATGAATTAAACGGGAGGTTAGGTGGGAAGGCTCGCAGAATTGACGGGAAGCCTTGGAAAATAGACAGGGACCAGAAGAGGCAAGGCCGGTCTGCCTCAGACTCTGTTGGCCGGGATGCCCGCTCCAGCGTCTCTGACTGGACACTTCCCCCCCACACCACTGGATTCCTGAATCAACCTTTTTGACAAATAATCTCTGTCACCCCTGTGCTTCTAAGTCACCCTTTTAAGGTGCAGAGTCCTGGTGGCTGGGGACTGTGGGTGTCACCTGGCCACGTGTAGGTCTTGTGTCGGAACCCTTGGCACGACAGAGAGGACCAAGCACCTGTCGTCTTCTGACTGCCATCCCCGGAGACGCGACCCTGCCCCCCCTCTTTTTGGTATTCCCAGAGAGGGAAGAGGGCCCACATGTCGGCAGCCACAGAAGGGCAGACACCGCCAGAACTCCCCAAATCTACACTCCCTCAAATCAATAATGAGGGGTGGTACTGGGGTTTAAGAGATGCAGAATTCAAAAAGTAGCTAATCTTAATGCATTAAGCCTTTGTTTTCTGGCACCAGTGATCTCTCAAATTTGTTCATGAGGATTATATTTTATTTAATTTGCAAAGGTAAGGCATGTGCAACAGGGACGATCCTTGTAGGGATGGAAGTGGTCTGTATCCTGACCCTGTCGATGTCGGTATTGTGCTTGTGACATTGTGCTATGGTTTTGCAGAATGTGATGGCTGGGGGAAGCCAGGCTAAGAAGTCTATGCAGGATCTCTCTGCCTTATTTCATGCAACTGCAAGTAAATCTATAATTACTCAAAATAGAAAGTTTAGTGTTTTTTTTTTTTAATAAAAAGGTATGCTTCCCTGGCTGTTTGGCTCAGTGGTAGAGCATCGGGCTGGCATGTGGGTGTCCCGGGTTCAATTCCGGATCAGGACACACAGGAGAAATGCCCATTTGCTTCTCTACCCCTCTCCCTCTTGCTTCTCTCTCTCTCTCTCTCTGTCTCTCTTTTTCCCCTCCTGCAGCCATGGCTCAATGGAGCGAGTTGGCCCTGGGCACTGAGGATGGCTCCATGGTCTCTGCCTCAAGTGCTAAGAAGAGCTCAGTTGCTGAGCAATGGAGCATTGCCCCAGATGGGCAGAGCATTGCCCCCTAGTGGGCTTGCCAGGTGAACGTGGCCATGAGTCTGGTTTCCCCGCCTTCAAGAGCTTATATTCTTGGGAAAGGTATTAAACAAGCATCCACAGACACACAATCAAGTGTAAATCAGGGCATTCTGACATTGTCTGGAATGGGGATGGGGCTGAAAGTCAGGGTAGTTGTACCTGAGCAGGTGGCAATTCTGTTGTGGCCCGTAGTCTGTAGGAGTTATCCAGGTGAGGAGAATGAGGGATGTGAGGGGAATTCCATTCCTGGACTAGGAATCATCCTAGGAGGTATAGTCCTTGAGGCAAGAAAGAGCAGGCTGCTTTTCAAGAGATGAGTAGAAAGGAGGCTGGTGTGACCCTAGGACAGTGTTCGAGGAATGTCCTCAAGTCGGTGGTGAGGAAGCGGGGACCCAGTGCTGCAGGACCTCTGTCAGGATTGTGATTTTTATCTTAAGAGCAGGGAGGAGCCTCTGAGTGGCCCTATGCAGAGAGTTGGCATGACAAGGATTTTAAAAAGTTCAGTCGGGCTGCTTGCGAAGAGTAAGGTGTGTGTGTATGTGTGTGTATGTGCGTGTGTGTAATAGTGTGGAAGGGAAAGGAAAGTAGGGGTGATTTCTGGGAGCCCACGTAGGAGACTCCCCGTGGCATGGTGGAGGACTGGATGCGATGGGGCCCTGGACATGGAGACCTGCAAAGACTCAAGAGCTATTCTGGAGCTAGGATGCACAGGACGTGGTGACTGACGGGATACTGAAGACCACGGGTTTGCCAGAGACGACGACTCTCAATGCTCACAACTGTCCGGAGGCAGAGTTGGCGGTCTCTTCCGGCAAAAAGCCGGGTCAATACTCCAGGCGTCATGGACCGTGTGGTCTCCGCCTGTGGTCCTATAAAAGCGGTCATAGACAAGAGCAGACACACGGACACTGCTCTGTTCCCGTGAGCCCACACCAAATGACAGGACGGGCCAGACTTAGCCCCCGGGCTGCCGTGTGCCAACTCCTGGTCCAGAGGGTGTGAAGGTCATTGACATATGGTTCCCTGGAGGAGGGCGGGCGGGGTAACTCATTTTCTTTTCTTTCCATGACAGCATCGTGAAATAGCTGTTATTATTCTCCTCATTAGAGGTAGTCATGTACACTCTGTCACTGTTAATTTACTTAGCCAGTGGCACACAGCTCGTGAGTGGCAAAGTCAGTATTTGAACCCCAATCTTTTTCTTCCAAGCCCAGGGGAGGCTTTCCTGTTACCCTGGGCTTCCTCCTATTCTTTTTCTCCTGCAACTACTCCAGGGTGGGGGCAAGAATTTCTTTTGCAAGCTTTTCTCACTTTCCCCCCAAAGGCACTTTCCTGCTCTGAATGAGTTTTTAAAGAGCCAACTAATAAAGGACAGTGAGTCTCCAAATGTACCCCGGTCGCTTTTGTTCAGTACAATAAAATGTATATCGCTTTGTCCGGTCCTTACGAAGCGGGACAGAAGAGATTTCTTTCCAAGAAATTAACATCGCGTTTCTCTTTCTCTTCTTTGTTTTTTTTTTTCTTTCTTTTTTTTTTATCCTGACACAGTTTTATCTTGGGGATGAACAGTGTTATTTTCATTCCCTTCATCTGAGTCCACAGCGAACATTTTCTATTAAAATTTAAACAAGCCACTTTGGAGACAGATGAAGACGTGAGGCTAAAACGAGCTGACTCACTACAGTTTGTTCCCGAGAATGTAACTTATTTTCTCTTTCAGCTTATGCAACTCGGTTTCATCATAGAAATTTTAGGTGGGCTGGCATCATGCCATAACAGTCACTTCCTCCAACTTTTCCACCCATCATGGCCAACGGCAAATGGGGAAGTGAGGAACACAAATTCTCTCTTCACCCCCCTCTCCGTAGGGATCTAATTATTATTCCAAGAAATTGCTAGAGTATGAAAAAAATTTGAAGATACATTGAATTTTCTTTGTGTGATCCTCAATCGATACACATAGCAACAAAAGCTTTTGCCGCTGGCTGATGTTCCAAATTCCTCTCTCTCTCTCTCTCTCCTTTTTTTTATTCTTCTTCTTTGCCTGAAGCTGGAGACAGGGCTTGCCTAGGTGGAGCAGTATGCGTAGAGTGGGGTGACAGGCACTTCGGGGTGATGGCAGTGGACCAGACAGCAGGGTGAGCGCTGAGGAGGAGCAGAGGCAAGGTTGAAAACTGATCGGTGGGCAAAGACCCAAAGTGATCAGAGGAGAAGCTGGATGGCTTCCATGTCACCAGGCTAAAGTCAGGGCACAGCGCAGAGAGTTCAGGACCAACCATGTGATCCAAGTGCAAGCAAAGTGCTGGAGGGGCGGAGTCTCCTGGGAGCCATCCTGAGGGAGCCTCAGCCAAGCTGTGTTTCTTATTCCTTGGTGTTCTAAGGGAAACTGGTTCCTTTGTTGTGCAATTCTGAAAACGCGTGACTTGATTCTTGGAAAGCTGTATTGATAGGGATAATAACAGAAATAATGAGGGCGATAAAAAGCAGATACATGGATGATTGCTGGTATAACTGCTTACCAATACTCCATCTTCCTCCAGGTCTGGGCGTGCTGGAAGAATGGGTTTCCCCTGCTACTGAAGTCAGCTGCGGACACGGGACCTGCGGGAGCCCGTGAGACATGAGTAGAAGCGACATGTGCAATTGCTAGTGCTCACCTCTCCAGTTCGATTTTCTCTGTGACTCGTGGCTTTATGGAAATGAAAGTCACTCCTCACTCCAAAACCAACATGTGATGGGCACTACGGTGAATAAGATGTAACCTTTCATCGTTATCGGCCGCTGAGATTTTGGAGTTGTTTGTTATAAAAGCATAACCTGGCCTGTCTTGATTGATGAAATAGCTCACATTTAGTGAACATTTCATACAGGCTAGATACACAGTATTTAACATGTGTTAACACAATATTATTAGAGGTTTGGGTATGTCTAGAGGTAAATAAATATGGAAGTAAAGACACCTGTACAAGGTCTACAGAACAATAGCAGCCCCTCATTCCTACAGTCCTTATTTTTGGTGGAGAACACCTATTGGTGTCTTCTTTTTTTTTTTTTTTTTTTTTTTTGTATTTTTTCTGAAGCTGGAAACGGGGAGAGACAGTCATACAGACTCCCGTATGCGCCCGACCGGGATCCACCCGGCACGCCCACCAGGGGCGAAGCTCTGCCCACCAGGAGGTGATGCTCTGCCCCTCCAGGGCATTGCTCTGCCATGACCAGAGCCACTCTAGCGCCTGGGGCAGAGGCCAAGGAGCCATCCTCAGCACCCGGGCCATCTTTGCTCCAATGGAGCCTTGGCTGCGGGAGGGGAAGAGAGAGACAGAGAGGAAGGAGGGGGCGGGGGTGGAGAAGCAAATGGGCGCTTCTCTTATGTGCCCTGGCCAGGAATCGAACCTGGGTCCCCCGCACGCCAGGCCGACGCTCTACCGCTGAGCCAACCGGCCAGGGCCCCTATTGGTGTCTTGAGGGACACTACCAGATCTCACATGTTGGGAAACTGTGGCCCAAATCCTACTCCACTGTCCATAGCTTGAGACAAGGCATCATGGACCACAGGGAAGACAGAATCCTCAGAGAGTGGGCAAACAGAGATAGAGTGGAGAGTGCCGACAGCCTCTCTTCTTCTTGTTTCCGCAGCAGAGTCCCAGATGATTGGTTATTCTTCATTAAAGCATGGCTCTGACTCTTGGTAAACCTTCAGTGCCCAAGAGGATGTTGGGTGTGCAGCAGTGAGGAAGATGAGGGCTTGTCATGTTGGTGGGCTGGTCTTCCTCGGGGACAACTGTCAGAATAAAATCCCTCACCTACTGAATATTTAGGGGGACAGCTAACAGCGGGAACAAGAGTTAAGTCAGTGTGGTCTTGGAAAGGCGCTGGTCTTGTGGCTAACGCAGCCATGGCTGGTATTGCTACCTCCGTCATAGGAATGCAACAAAAATGGCCGTGTGATGGAGAATGAATTGCAAAGAAGCCAGGTGGCCAATGCTACATGTCACTTTAACGAGGCCAAGGGGTGCCCAGGTTAACATTGTTTCTGGATTTGTCTGTGAGGGTGTTACTTTTCCCCTTTGTCTTTTTACTAGGGAAGAAAGTCTATTATTGATGCTCCCAATGGACTTCCCCATTGTGTCTCACTGCCCAGGGTTGCATCACATGGCCACGCCTACATCGAGCCCTGTCAAAAGGAACAGAATTGTCTCCATTGGCTTGGACTGATCAGTCTTCATTCCTCGGGCCAAGCCTCAAATCATCTCCCTCAAGCCCATGGGAAAATTTACATGATCAAAATCAGGGATTTTTCATTAGGGAAGAAAGACACAGAGTTGGGGGGGGGGCATTAGTTATGCAATCTAGAATATCCACTATTTATTCACGTTTGTATCTCGAACTCCAGCAGACTGTCATCCACTCAGTAGGTCCTTTAAAATGGCTGCACCCAGAAAACCCCGTTCTTCCTTGTCCTCCCACCTGCCTGCCAGTATCTCCACTTGGGTGGCCATCACCCCATCAGAAGCCAGGAGAGAGGTACAGCACAGAGCCTTCCTCACAGCCACCGGGAGACACCAACCCAACAGACAGCTGGATCTGAAACTCAGCATACAGCTTTTTGAGACGATGAATTTCCATCATTTAAGCTCTCCCCGCTCTCATAACAGCGGCCTTCTCAGACTAGCGCACTTCCCGTGGACGACTGGGTAAAATAATCCCTGTCTCCTGTCATGATGTACAAAGTTGTCCAGGACCAGTTCTGGCCTGTCTTCTAGCATCTCCCACCATTCCCCTGTCTAGAGACAGCCAACAGAAGATCTAGGCTCTTCTCGGGGTTCTCGGACGAGGATGTTAAATGTTGCCCCTATTTCTTCACTGTCTTGTCGGGTCACATTTCCCTCTTCTGATCTTTCCCAGCTCCCTGGGCCAGACTCCACAGAGGCGCTCACTCCACTGGATTACTCGGGTCTTTGTCTTATGACTGTGTCTCTGCAGAGCCGGAGTGAGCATGAGCGTTCAGAATGGAAATCCCTTCCTACTCACTCCTTTCCCCCCAGTGTCCAGCCCAGGGAGGTGGCCTATGGGACCTGACAATCCTTTCCGGGGTATTCCTAAGCAGCCAGGCAGTTGACTATAGCCCAGGGTCGGGGGGGGGCTGCACCAGGAGGTTGTGAGAACCTGGTGTTTGTGTTTTCTCCACTGGTAACTTGATGGGTGACCTGGGGCAAGTTCCTTAACATTCTGGTCCCCTGCATTCCTCTCTGAGAACTGAGGCTGCTATTTAGACGACCTCTAAGGGCGTCTTAACAGTGTTTCCTGGGAATCTTCTCCCAAGGATATTCTTCTGTGGGCTTCTCAAAAGAAGCCACACTTTGAAGTTGTAAGTCTTGAATGAAGGCGTTTCAGACAGACTTCTGTCCAAGGGCAATGTTTCCTCACCTGCATTGGCTGGTGTCTCTCCCTCACACCCAGAGACGCAACCACTTCTCTGGCTTCCTGGCAAGGCCGACTACAGCCCAGAGCTGGGAGGCCTCGGAGTCTGGGAGTGTACTGACAGTTTGAGTTGTAAAATGAATGGCAGTGAACTAGGGTGACTGGACTATTTAGGGCCAGCCTCCTCTTCTGTTGGCAAGGGGTTCAGGGGCAGTGAGGAGGAAGCGGCAGGAGGAAACCAAGCAGCTTCCCACCAGATACCTGCCCAACCTGAACCGGGGAAAGCGCCCCGGGGCGGGAGGTGGGGCTTCCCACTGCGCCAGGGCCTCCTCCTCCTCCCTCCGCAGCCTCTCCCTGGAGCCATGAAAGAAAGAAAGGCTCACTTGGTAAGACAGAGGATCTCTCCATTTTAGAGCCAACTGAGCTCTAGGTCTTCAACACAGAGACAGGCTAGGACCCCTGCTGAGCCCGGTTTTGTGAAAGGAAAAGACAAAAATGTTCCTTTCTGCAATGGGGCCAATTTGTGTTGGTTACTAAGTTTTCATATGGTAAATTCTTGGCTAGGTTTTCCTTCAGTGAAAGTTTCCTTACCTCAATGCTATTCTTGAAGAGATCTGTATCTGGGCAGCCTGAAACAGCCCCAGAAAGTGTTCCCATGAGCCCAGTAACTAACACAGGTCCCTGCGTGTACATAATGCAATATATTCCCCCCTCCCCGAGATATTTTGTATGATATTCAATTCATAACTTGCTAGCTTGTGCAAATCACTTGGCCTCCATTGGTGCCCAGTGGTCTGGCTGTAAAATTGTATAATGGTGCTCTATGATTTCTTGTATTTTACTTGTAACAAAACCATTTACTTATCTCACCTCATGTCTTTGACTCTGTTTTAATTTCAAAATGTCTTTGACTCAATAATGTTACCTCTAGTTCTAAGATTCAGATTTCGTTAAAATTTAGTTTTGCAAAATAAAATAGCCCGTAGTGGGGAGAAAACCCTGTTAAAGTCTGCATTGTCGTAGGTCTGGTAGTGACGGCCTAGAGTTCTTCAAAGGCTTGGGTTTGAATAATGATCATAGTGACATTTCTTTCTAGGTTGTATTGCATTTTTTTCCATTCTATTTGGAATTCTACCCCTCCCTCCAACAAACAGGGAGGTCGATATTACCATTTTTATCTATCAATCAAGAGTACTGATACGTGGAAAGAATAAAAGTAGTCCCAGGTTCATCCGGTCGCGAGAAGCAGAGTGAACACCTAGAAGTAAGTCTCCGGGGGCCGGTCCAGTGCCCATCCCACTGCAGAGGGGATTCCCTCAGGCATGTCTTGGCAGTGTTGAATCCTTTATCTCCTCAGCCAGTCAAAGACATCTGCAGTGCCTGCTGTGAGCTGAGTTCTCTGATAAGTGCTGGATGACTCCAATCCTGTCCTGGGGAAGTTCAACAGAGTAGTCAAGATAAGGTTCATGCGGAAATAGTCCCGGTGTGCAGGCGAGTGTCGACAGTTTCGGGGTTAGACCGTGCTGCGGTCACGGAGGACCTTTGACCGCCTAGTGAAGGAATTTGGAATTTATGAGCTGGCCACGGGGAACCATTGAAAGGCTGATCCGGGGTCCTGTGTTTTAGCGCTTCTTAAACAAAACAAAGCTGAGCGTGGGAAGGGCTCGGGGCTAGGATTTGCTGTGCGGCTCCTTCCCGCTGGAGGGAATGGCGGAGGACAAGCACAGTGCAGGGGCCTGTTGGAGTCACAGTGAGGGAGGGACAGTGCAAAGCTGGGACTCCCGACCCGGTCACGGGCACTCTCCCCAGGTCCTTTCCTTCATTTCTGTTGTGCGGAGAGGGTAGCCGTTGGCCAGGCAGGAAGATGGGCTGGCAGGGCACAGGGCCGCCCCAGCTCTCATGCCTCTCCCTGGGCTATGGCATGCTCGTCTGCCGGCTCTTAGAGGCTATTCCAGTCCTGCCGGCCCTTGGAGAGGAGACTGGACCGTGTGACTTGCTTTGGCCAATGTGTGGTTAGCAGACCTGACACAAATACTGTCCTGACACAGCCTTGCATTCTGGGCTCTGCTCCCATGGCTTGGTGTCCCCGCCAGACGAGCACGTCCAGGCTAGCTCAGACAGCGTGGCACAGACACTGCCCAGCGTGGCGCAGAAAGCAGGCGCGGGGCGGGCGGGACCTGGGGCTGTCACTCACCGCAATTGAGTAACACCCCGCTACCCTTCGCACTACAAGGCTCTGCTTCTCCAGTCTCTGTGCCGACTCCCGCAGGTGTCACCCAGGGCTAAATGTGTGACTGGACCAGCCCCTTGATCCCAGTTGTACCCCCTCTTTTAAGTGCAGCCCAAACAGCATCTCTTTCAGGTGAGACTGGATGCTCCTTAATCTTACTAATGGTTCTTTTCTCTGGGTACCTGGCATAAAATGCGGACTCTGATTCATCTACTGTCTTTCCGGATATTTTCTTATCTGAATGTCCCCTCTACGCAAATACACAGGGGGTCTAGGGGAGAGGCAGGGAGCGTATGTAGGAGCCTCAAGTTACCATGAACCCTAGAGTGGAGGGGTGCCCACCACAGGCACCTACAGCCTCTGTGAAGCCGCATCTTTAAGAATTCCAGGACAAGGTCTTATTACTGTGACTTATTTCTTACTCCAGGCAAAATGGAGTTCAGGTCCCAGAGCCTCATCCACAGGGCCGATGATGAGAGATGCGACTGTGGGTAGATGTCTGCTGTGACAGGGAAGTTGAATTTGTGGGCCACCAGGGCACTAGGTCATTGTCGAAAACATTAATAATACATGATAGGCCTCCTTTTCCGCCCACCTGCATTGTGCCTGCGGGATAGGTCCTGTCACTCCCATTTAGCCGAGCAGAAAACAGAGTCAGGAAGGGAAAATGACTTATCCCACATTAAACAGCTGGTAAGCAGGAAAAATGCAATTCGGTCCTAGGCCTGCTCAGCCCAGGGCTTAGCGCTTCCTGTTCTGCCACTTCCAAGTGGCATTGGGAGTGTCACTGTAATTTCCAGCTGTGAAACTACCCCATCTACGTAGGCCAGGCCCTGCCCCATAGGGCTGCACTGCCCGGTGGAGCGTCGGGTGGGGAAGGCAGGTGTCAAGCAGGGTCCTCAGAGAACTTGTCTTTGATCCCAGGGACAGACACGTGCACCTGGTGACTCATTTCCCGTTATCTGTGTGTCACACCTGTCCCAGCTGGCCACCGCGCTGATCGGAGGAACACCATGGTACGCGTTGGGGAGGAGGGAGCAGAGATTCTGGTTCTGTTGTTGTGTGACTCTACACAACTCGTCAACCTGCCTTGGTTTGTGTTACTTTATGAAATCAGGGAGTTGAGCAACATTTAATTCAACAGACAATGATTTGGCACCCACTAGTGCTACCGAATGAGTCAGAGTGAAGAGAGACGTAGAGAGGGGTCAATGCCCTTCTCCAAGGAGCACATGATCCATTGAGGGTAAGAACGCCTGCCCAGGTTCCTCAGACACAACTCAAGATGCAGAAAGAGCTGTGGCAGAGGGGTAGCCACACTGTGGGGGCAACACAAGGGGCAGAGACCTCTAGGAAGGGTCAGCGGGGAAGGGCTTACCAGGGCTTTGCTGGGCAGGGAAGCTTCAGGAGTGAGTGGGTTTGTTAAGAGGGGTGAGGGTCTTCTTTTATGTATCTTTAGAGTCCATCAGCGTACTCAGGACACTGCCAATCTCAAGGCAGACTTAAATGCAGACGTGAGTGCAAATAAATGAATGGCCACATTGCCCACAGAAATACCAGTTTCCAGTATTTATAACCTCATCAGGGCAGCTGGAAAAATAGTTTTATATTTGATAGTTTCTGTTTTCCAGACAAGAAGTCTGATATACATGGAAACACATCGTATTCTTTTGATTGTAAGAGCAACGCTTATTATAAATTCTTTGAGATGTGGGAAAAATGATAAAGGTGTGACTAATATTATCACCTAAAGATGATCAGTCTTAACATATGGGTAAATATTCTTCCACACACAAACACACACTCACACACAGTCTACCACTTTCTTTTTAACCACACATAGACTAGAAATATGTTCAGACAGGAAGCTAATTGAGAGAATGTAGGTCAAAGAGTATCATTTCATTTTCTATATGAAAATAGAACCCATAGTTCGACAAAAAGAGGGATAATATGGCACTTTAGGCTGTAGATGTTTAAAATTTGAAAATATTTGTCCCCCCCAAAAAAATATAGCCCTTATTTTCTCTGCAAAATAATGATGATGTTAATGGCAATGAAAATAACCACAATTCCTTAACCACCCCCGCTTATGCCAGGCAGTGTACAAAGAACGGCACACATATCACCCCTTTTCAACTCGCCAGTTTCTCAATTTGTATAATGCTGTCTCCATTTTAAAGAGGAGGTTTAAAAAGTTGTAAAATCTGCTCAACTGGGAACCCAGACTTGTCCACTTCAAAGCCAAGTGCTCAGAGTCTCTGAAACGGCCTGAGTGGTGTTCCAGAGGTCTCCACAGAGGACCGAGACCCAGATCTCTAGAGGGTTCCAATGATGTGCCTTTACACTACAGAGGATACAGTGTAGCTGACAGTAGGCTGCTCCAGCCAGGTGTTGGCTGCTGTGCCTGTTCAAGTCCCTGGGCTTACTTCTCTGGCAGTGACAACTATCTGAGTTGTCACATGTCCTGGTCAACAAGCCCCACTGATCTCCCTGCCCATAACCTGCATCAACTGCTAGCCATGTGAGTGAGCCGTCTTGGACCTGTAACCCCGGCTAGACTTTAGATCCATATAGGTCAACTGTCAATCAACTGCAACCTCATGAGAAACCCAACAGGAGAACTGACCAGCTGAGCTCAAACTGGGACCACAAGATAATAGAAAAATTGTTTTTGTTTTTTTTGAGTGATAATTTGTTACACAGCAATAGATGATCATAGTACTGACATGGAATTGGGTTGAATTAGACATAAAGAAATTTTCCCAGAAAAAATTTTCTCTAGCAAGTGAATTTGTAGCTTTTCAAGTCAAATTCATATGTGGGAAAGGTTGTTTTTGACTCTTATGTAACCGGTTACCTCCATTAAATATTGGCAGTGAGGGTTTTTTCTGCATTAGTATTGGCAAGAGGCTCTCTGTAGATAGACAGGTCAATAGATTAAAGTCTGCCAAAACTACTAGTGTATCTAAAAATGGAAAACACATGATGTTTAGATACAAGAACCTTATAAATATTCCTGAAAAAGAAATATAAAAAATTATATATATTGAAAGTACATTAAGCTACTAAGTAACATGGAATGCAGGCTTTTCACAGGCAAATCATGCTGGACTATCCTAATTTGCTGGTAAAGTAACAATCTGGGCCAACAGATTGTGAACAAGCTGACTTGCATTCCTGAACTAATTTACACTTGGTCATGACATATTATTCTTCTAAGCAGCCATAGATTAAGTAGCCTAATGTCTTAATTAGGGTTTATAAAATTATTCTTTCCTGAGCTACTGTGATTTCCTTTTATTATGTTTTCAGGTTCTGATTATAATTTGCTGACTTCATGAAGAAATTTGCAAGTTTAAATTTTAATGATCTGGAGTATTTCTAAATAGTACTGGCATTATTTGCCTTCAAAGGCATTTTCGAATCCTCTTGGGAAACTTTAGCCTAGAGCTGTGTGTGTGTGTGTGCATGCACGCATGTGTGCTTGTGTGCACGTGTGTATGTACATGTGTGCATGCCTGCATGTGTGGGATTGGGTGGGCACAGGGAGAAGAGGAGTCCATGATGACTTCTAAAGTTCTGGCTTTGTGTTTGCTCAGAGAGCTGTGCCACTGCCTAAAACAGGGACCTCTGGAAGAAGACCAAGGATGGACCTGATTTTAGGAAAACTGATTTTTAGGTTTGGACTGGGAGGAGACAAGGTAGCAATGTGCTTGCCAGGGGGAGAAACATGTAGAAACTGTGTTTACATATTGTATTAGTTTTACCAGGACTGCTGCAGCAAAACAGCTCAGACTGGGTGTTTCAACAATGGAAGTTTATTCTTGCACAGTTTGAGGCTGGAAGTCGGAACTCAAGCTGTCGTCCAGGTTGGTCCCTTCGGAGAGCTCCAATGGAGAGTGTTCCAGGCCCTTCTTCCAGCTCTCGGTGATCCCTCAGCCTGATGCATTCTAACTGCTGTCTTCCTCTGTCCTTCTCCCCGTGTGCCTGTCCCTCCTCAACTTTCCCTTTGTCGCGAGAACACCAGGTCCATGAGATTGGAGACTGTTCTAGTAACCTCACTTGAATTGTATTAGCTCTGTGATGACCTTATCTCTAAATAAATTCAGTTTCTGAGGTGCTGGATTTTAGGAATATAACATATGCATTTTGGGGAGAGAGAAGCACAACTCAACCCATAACTTAGATGTGATGTTTATTTTTGGCGTAGCTTAAAGGGTGGGCTAAGGAAGTTTCCATGAGAAAATGTGCTCACTCTCACTGTTCCTTGTGGCTGCCACTGATTTGCTGCCTTCAAGATACTCAGGGGAAGATGCTGTACTCAGTGAAAGCAGTCAGTTGCCTAAGACCACATATTGTATGAGCCCATTTATACTCAATGTTCCCAATAGGCAAATCCAGAGAGAAAAATTAGTGGTTGTCTAGGACTGGGGCTGAGGATGGGATGTGGACTTGCTGGTGTTGGGTACAGGGTATCTTTTTGGGGTGATAGAAATGTTTTAAAATTTGTGATTGACACACAATTCAGTGAATATTCATTTTTTTAAAATTTAGTAAGAGGAGGGGAGGCAGAGACAGACTCCTGCTTGCACCTTGATAAGGATCTACTCACAAGCCCACTAGGGGGCGATGCTCCACCCACCTGGGGCCCTTGCTCCATTGCTCAGCAACTGAGTTCTTCTTAACACCTGAGGTAGAGGCCATGGAACCATACTCAGCACCTGGGGCTAACTCGCTGCAATCGAGCCATGGCTGCAGGAGGAGGAGAGGGAGAGAAAGAGAGAGAAGCGAGAGGAGGAGTGGTGGAGAAACAGACGGGTGCTTCTCCTGTGTGCCCTGACCAGGAATTAAACCTGGGACATCCACATGCTGGGCTGATGCTCTACCACTGAGCCAACAAGCCAGGGCGTTGGTGAATATTCTAAAACCAATTAAATTGCATCTTTAAATTTGTGAATTTTGTGGTTTGTGAGTCATATCTCAACAAAACTGTAAAATTCTGTTAAGTCAGGACTTGAAAATAAAGGTGTTTGGGGTAAATTTTGAAGTCAGTTTCAGTCGTAAGATTCTAAGATCTTGTATTCCTTCACTTCTCTGGGTCTCAATATTTTCTTTGTAAAATGAGGAGCCTGAGTCTGTTTGAGGGGTGACCCTTCTATGATTCAACTCAAAGGGTCACCTGACATCCTTATTTCACTTAACTGAATAGATTCGCTTAGAGCTTGGGCTTTGGGAATATGTCAGCCTACTAACTCTGCAACTTCAGGCAAATTATTGTTTTACAATAATTTGTTTAACATCTGTAAGTTCAGTATTTGCAGCCAATCACAGCAGCCTAGCCCATGCAGGCTCCCACTTGATTCGGATAGAGTCCAGTGGTCAGCAAACTCATTAGTCAACAGAGCCAAAAATCAACAGTACAACGATTGAAATTTCTTTTGAGAGCCAACATTTTTAAACTTAAACTATATATGTAGGTACATTCCTTATCAAGATAGCGCCCGCACGTGGTATTTTGTGGAAGAGCCACACTCAAGGGGCCTGTCAAGCCAGTAGCCACGGCCACCATCACAGCCACCTGGCCCGTGCAGGTTCACATTAGATTCGAACAGACGGTTATGAAACAACAGGGCCAAGCACTGGTGGGCCATTAGCTTTAATTGTATCCCACACTTGGTGGGCAAGAAATACACACAGTGGGAAAACACTTCCCTTTCCATTCAGGGCTCCCAAAGCCACTGACTTATCCGAGTTTCCTAGAATCAAAGGTTTCTAACCTCACCAGTCTCATTCACCTCTGTTCCGCATCTCCTTCTCCTTCAGCACTCCACCATCTTGGCTGCTTCTCCTCTCCTCCACATGGCCTTACTCTGCCCTCCTCCAGCATGGGTTCCTCCTAGAACGTAATCACTTTTCCCCTGGATTAACGCGATCTCTCTTCCTTTTACAATCTTTTGGCATGAAAGCCCTCCCCCAACACATATTAACATAATCATGCCCATCCCAAGCAAGAAGGGCAACTAATATCATCACTTGGGAGATGGGCTTCCACATGGGCAGTGCCATCTTTAACAAAGTGAGCATAATATATTTTATCTGCCCAACAGGGCCAAAGAGCCGCATGTGGCTTGCGAGCCACAGTTTGCCAACCAGGGGGATAGACAATAATGAAACAATGGAGCCAAGAACTGGTGGGCCATTTTCTTTATCTCTAGCCTCGGACTCAGCTGGTGAGTAAAAACAAACCCACGGGAACCAAAACCTATTCACACATTCTCCAGTTCCACAACTAGGAGACTCTTTCTGGTTTTTCCTGGAATCAAAGGCTCCCACCTCACCAGTTCAGTGGAGCTCACAAAGCCGCTCACCTATGTTCCCCTTCAGCATCCGGCTATCTTGGCTGCCTGCTTCCTCTGCAATTATGTTGCCTCTCTCCCTGCAACAACGTGGTCTCCTGACAAAATGGCCTCCTAGCTCCTTCTTTTAAAACTTTTTGGAAGGACAACTCCTTCTCTAGCACACGTTTGCATAACCAAGCCCCTTCCCAAGCATGAAGGTAATTAGCCGTATCACCTGGGTGATGGCCGTTCACATGGGCAGCACCATTTTTAACAATAAAAGTGAGCAAAACCGGAAAACACAGATTTTACAAACTCATTTGCCCAACAGCATCCAAAAGGAGATATGGAATGGGAACAATAATAATTCTTTCCTTATTTGGCTATCAAGAGGATTTCATGTGATAATATTCTAAGAGGCTGAGCAAGCCTCTGGCACATGATAAATCATTAAAATTAATTTCATAGGGGCAAGATGAGTGACTACTTCACCAAAATGGGCCAGATGAGCGATTCTTTTTTCAGCAAGAGTTGAGTTGCCTTACTTGATGCTCTGTCAGTTACACATCCTATATGATTTTTAATTTTTAAATAATTCAACATAGCATCATCTATGTTAGCCCAGAACATATTTTCTTCTCACACTGCTCCCACAGTCTGGTAAGATCTTTGTGTCATTAAATAATCAGCTTGCCTCTATTTTCAAGCAGCACCAAATGTCATGTATCATGTGACAAATTTGGGATAATTTGTAGCAGTCCGGATGGAGGCAAACACGTCTGTTTAATACTTACTGAGCTCCTACTTTGTTCAAAACAATATGCCAAGGACAGGGGTGGGGGTGGGGAGATGAGCAGTGTGAGGCCACTATTCTCAAGTATACTATGGTTTAGTGGGGACAATACTCTTGTATCCATTGAGCGACGTATCAGTAGTTTCTAAGCTTTCCAGCGGGGTGGAGAGATGTGTAGTGTGCATTGCAGCTTGCTGAGCCCCCATGGAGTAAGTGCTGACAACACTCAGAGAAGGCAGGGATTAACTCAATGAGGAGATGACAGGAGAGACAGATGCTGAGGTGGAACAGGGGCCCTCTGGACTCACATCCTAGAACGCACTGAACTTCTCGTTGTTCTGCAAACACGTCATGTCCTTTGATAACCTGCGTTTCTGATGTGGAGATCAGGAGGGATGCTTCGAGTCTTGGTTAAGCTGTTTCCGACATGATGAGTCGGACTTGGAGATTTAGTGAAGGTACTGCAGAGGCTGATCATGGGGGTGGGTTGGACACGAGCTGGGCTAGGAAAGACCTTCCTGCTAAGAACACAGATGAAAAGCTCTTCCAGGGAACCGACAAGCCCAGAAATATGCATAAGAGTAAGTATGTGTTTGTGTGCACGCACACACGTGCCAACACGTGGGCACTGGAGCTATCACACACAGCCTGCTTTTTTCCTACTTCTTAAGTGGTGTTTTCAACTCAAATCCTGTGTGTATTGATCAAGAAACTGTTTTTTTCTGTTGTTGTTAAGTATTTGAGCTTCACATCAAACTCACCACCGGCTCATTTGTCTCCTAGTGACTGAGACATTTCATTGTAAATAACATTAATTATAGCTATCACTCCTTCTAAAATGAACTTGATTATTTTCGCGCTTATTTGTAAGATTCTTTCCACAGGGGCTCACCTCTGGGCGGCTGGAGATTAGAGTTGTCATCCCTGACTTTTCACTGAGGACAGGACAGGAGGAGCTCTGGAGGGACAGGTCAGAGGCCCTGGCCTCCTGTGGCTCTGCCTCTCACTTTATGTGCCACTGGGGAATTGGTGAACTATTCTCTGCTATTATGATTCAGAAAAGCACATTTCCTGTTTACTGCACAATTCTCCATTCCAAAGAGTTGGGGCAGGATTTGCAGACAAGAAGCGATTTGGGAAGAGCAGACAATCATTAAGACATCAACCACTGAAAAAGCGTGGACCTCAGGGGGTCCAGACACCTGTATCTGAGGCCCAGATTTGCCATGCTGTTGGCCAGGTCACTTGGGAAAATTACTTCCCTGCTGAGTCTCTGCTTCCTCCCCTGCTAGGAAACAGGATGGTGGCATTGACCTCACAGGGCTGCCTTAGGGTTGAATGAGGGTCTGTGTCTAAAGCAGGCAGGCCAAGCTCTGACTCTAGGTTGGCCCTAGTCTAAGAAGTCCCGGGGGGAAATGACAGCCACAAACTCTTGTATTCTGCAGGTTTTAGAAAGCCAGTGTGTAAAGGAAAAGTAGAGTGAAATCCACCTGTTGGGCAGATAAAGTTATTTTTTCTCACCCTTATTGTTAAAGATGGCACTGCCAACGTGGATAGCCATCGCCTAGGTGATAACATTAATTGCCCCTCTTGCTTGGAAGCAGCGTGGTTATGCTAATGAGTGTTGCGGAGAGCTTTCGCACCAAAAGGTTTTAAAAGAAGGAGCTAGGAGGCTATTTGGAGAGAGATCACGTTATTCTGGGGGAGAGTGATTACGTTCTAGGAAGAGCCCATGGAGGCAGGGCAGGGAAGCCATGTGGAGGAGGCCATCAAAATGGTGGAATAGGGGAAGGAGAAGTCAGTTCATGGAGGAGAAGGAATTAGGAAACAGAGTTGAATAAGACTGGTGAGGTGGAAGCCTTTGATTCTAGGAAAACTCGGATGAGTCAGTGGCTTTAGGAGCCCTGAATGGAAAGGGAAGTGTTTCCCACTGTGTGTATTTCTTGCCCGCCAGGTATGAGCTAGGATTAAAGGAAAATGGAGCACCAGTTTTCAGCTCTGTTGCTTCTTTACTGTCTATCCGAATCAAACCTGAACCTGCATTGGCCAGGCAGCTTTGATGGCAGCCGCGAATACTGGTTTTACACCACCCCTGAAAATAAATCAAAGAACAAACAGTAAGCCTACATGGTACTGTGTAGACAGAAAGATTGCTTCTGGGTAGTGACCAATGTAAGAAAACCCAGGTAGACAGACAGACATATTTTACCCTGTTATCTACTCATCACAGAACAACATACTTGTCATTAGAAGTATGTAGGAACCAAGAATCACTGAGCATATAGGAACAGAAGGGCCACATCCAGGGTGTGCTCCTTGGGACCGCATGCTCAGGAGGCCCCCACGTTTGGTTCAGTGCTGTGCTGTTACCGTCTTAAAAGTCTTCATAGTTTTTGAACAAAAGGGTCCTCTCAAGTTTGTTTTTCTCTGGGCCCCACAAACTTTGTAGTCAGTCCTGGTTATAACGTTAAACGAGCATTTCCCTCTACGCCTCCTCATCTCCACGTGGCTTGGTTGAATTTACAGAAGAGAAATGCTCGTGGGATCCGTCACTGGGGTGGAATAACTGGAGCGCACAGCAGCCCAGCGCATTTTCAAGGGCACCCCAGGAGAGTGGTATAATTGTCCCCGTTGGATGGACGTGGAATTTGCTCAGTCCCACCCTTAGTACGGGTTCAAATCACAATTGGTACGTCTGTCTGCTCTTGTGAATAGAGGGAGAAAAAAAACAAAACCTGGAAATAATTCCAGTTAAAAACACACAGCTGCAAATACCTAATAGGAGGATATTTGAATCAAATCAATGTGCCGGGCTATGTGGACCTAGCAACACATACTCTGCTTGTATTAAATCTCCCCAATTATGGGCTTGCTTCCTGACATGGAATCTAGGGGGGGGGGTTCCTCATCACTGCATTCCCAGCCCTTAGCATAGTGCTTGGCATATAGAAGATGCTCAATAAAGACCTGTTGAATGAATATTCCTTCCAAGCTCTTCCCCGCTCAGCATTCATGCAGACTTCCTGCTTGCGGATTCATACTCTTGCCGGTTCTCCTCTGTGAAGACATGTCTGTCTGTTTAACCTGAGAATGCTCCTTAGCAACTTAACGTCTGGTTATTGCAAGCAAAAGACTCCAAGATCATAACAAACAAACGCTTTGATGGAGACTTTTCATATGAAGCTTGGCTGGTTCACTGTGCATTTGAATGCTGTGGGAACAGCCTAGTTAGCACTTCCACCCTTTACTCCCTGGCATGCCTTGAAAGGGGCCTTAGAAGAAGGAACTTCTCTTCCAGGGGGCCATATATATGGAGATATCTATATCTCTATGTGTACACAGCGTCACTGAGGTGTCTTTTCCAGTATGTGATACAGCTCTGTGAACTCTTGATGTTATTTTTTAACTCAGGTTAGCGTGAGCCGCACCACACTTGGGACTTCACAGGCCCCCTCAGGGGCATCGTCCACTTACCGCTTACTCGGCCCACAGACGCCTGTCGAGGGGCCGCTGACTTTCCCTTGTACATTTCTCAACAGCGCTCGTCCTCACCATTCCCCACCGCGTCTCCAGTGTGGACGCCCTCTGCTCCTTCCGAGGCTGATCCCGGCGACTCCAGGCAGGTCTCGGCTCCTTCCAACGGCGTCACTACCGAGCCCCTGGGGAGGTCGTTCCGAAGCATGGCTCTGACCGCAGCACCCAGCTGTGCGCAGGCCTCCCTGGCTTCCCGCTGCCCGTGGGAGAAGTCGACACCTCTCAGCACAGCGTCCCAGGTCCTCCCGCACTAACCCCACACTCACGTTCTATTGAATAGTTGGTTCCCCAAATAAACCCACGCTTGTGGCCTCCCCTGGGGGCTGTGGCCTCCCCCGGGGGGGGCTCTCAGATAGCTCAGTGCTCGGGTGAGATGGACAGCTCTGCGAGGGCGGGCAGAGAGGGCGGTGAGTGCTGACAATGCGTGGCCAAAGGGGCACTCGCCAGCCCGCCTGGGCGTGCTGGTGGCCAGCGCCGGTCCTGCTGGGAGTCCTGGGCCTCAGAGGCTGTCACAGTTGTCCCCCGATGGTCCTGCTGAGAGTCCTGGGCCTCCGAGGCTGTCACGGTCGTCCCCCGATGGTCCTGCTGGGAGTCCTGGGCCTCAGAGGCTGTCACAGTCGTCCCCCGATGGTCCTGCTGGGAGTCCTGGGCCTCAGAGGCTGTCACGGTCGTCCCCCGATGGTCCTGCTGGGAGTCCTGGGCCTCAGAGGCTGTCACGGTTGTCCCCCGATGGTCCTGCTGGGAGTCCTGGGCCTCAGAGGCTGTCACGGTCATCCCCCGATGGTCCTGCTGGGAGTCCTGGGCCTCAGAGGCTGTCACAGTCGTCCCCCGATGGTCCTCAATGCCCACCCTTATACTCCTGTCTCAGCCACACCTGGGGGGCAGGCTGCTCCTGGAACAGGTGACCTTGGGCCAGGCCACGCTGCAGCAGAGGCGGGCCTTAGGGAGCAGCCGGCTGGAGGGGCCCGGCTTCCACACACCCAGCAGCTGGGGCAGGAATCCCTCCTTCCCAGAGGAAGATTGGAACTTACTTTCTTTTTTTCTTCTCAGAAGTTTTGCTCCCTTTTTGTGGCTTCAGGCTTTTCTCTGTACTTGCTTGTTCTGCTGGAAATGCCCTTTGCCTCCTGTTTTCTCCCTTTGATCTGACACTTTCAGTTTTTCTTCATGACTGATACCAACTGCTGACTTCGCAGGGGAGGCCCCGCACACGCTCCTCAGGTGTTTTCCCGCACTTGGTCGAAGCGTGTGGCTCACCTATGTGATGAGCCCGGACGAGACACTGAGGATGAGTGAGACAGTCCCTGACCCAGACCTACTGAGCAGACATTTCCCTCCTTCGTGCCCCAGCAGTACTTGGTGGGTTTTTTCCCTGCCACATTGCTTACTTATTTACCCACTTGATCATTCATTTGTTCATTCACTGGGTATTAGTTAAGTCCTTGGCTTCCCGGCGCCCAGCATTCTGTGAAGCGTGGGAGATGCAATGACCAATAGCCCAGTGTGCTGTAGAATAGATACCAATCAATGGGTCGTATAAACCCTGCACAATCCCAGCTTGGACAAAGGCTAGGAAGAAGTTCTGTTTACAGTAGGGCGTTTGACCTGGTCAGGGAGGTGAGGGGAAGCAGACAGGAGAAGCAATAATTACAGTAAACTTGGAGGAGCGCTTTGGGCGGGGATTCTGGAACGCACACGAGCCCAGCGGCAGGAGGGGGGACGGGCTGTGAAGATGTGATGGAGCTCGGGTGAGGTTGGAGCTCACGGAGCAAGCAGGCACCAACGGGAGGCGGTGCTCGGACGGCTAAGGATCACATTCTTGTTCATTGTTTGCCATCCATGCTCAGCGAAGTCATTCCAAGGATTTAAACAAGGGATTGACATGAGATTAGAGATCCTTAAATGTGTGCTGGCTTTGTCCCGAAACAGATTGGAGAAGGGGCGAGGGGACTTGGGGGTGAGTGGGGGGGGCGAGGCCGCTATTCTCAGTCAACCACGGAGAGAAGGGCAGCTTGCAGAAAGATAGCACGTGGAGATAAGGGGTTCCACGTGGAGCAACTGAGGAGGACAAAAACGAACAAACCTTGATGGCTTTGTAGGTGACGGGAGACAGGAAAGGCAGACGTCCCAGCTGCCTTCGGATTCCCGTGGATCCCTAGCCTTCTCTGATTCTAATCCAGTGGAAGTTACAGACCACTCTCTGATGACATGCGCACACACAGCCGCACGCAAGCGGCATTTTGCCTGTCGCCGCAGAGGGCACACGGACCTTCTGCAGCCCACTGGTAAGCCCCAGCTGCGCAAAGAGACTGCATCTTACTGCTTGTCACACTTCTAGATTCTATTGTAGAAAACAGCATAGTATCTGACAGTCCACATTTGTTGATACAATTAATAAAGGTGAGAGGAGATGGATGGTACTGGGAGGCTCCTGGTGGTTAACTCTCCGCCCTCTCGCCCTTCCGGTAGCGGGCGTAGGCGTTTTCATAGAAGAGCTGTAAATGCGCATATCCATGAACCAACTGCACGTTAGCTTGCAAAGCAGCGTTAGGTGGAAAAGTCCACAAATGGACATATGAGCCTCCAGGTGGTGGAGGGGAATACATTTTCAAGTGTTAAGGCTCCAAAGACCCAAGATTTGTCTGCGGCAGATGTCTCTCTGTAATGCTAAGTGCGTTGGGCTGAAGAATTAGACAGTCTGCTTTTATTTCATGTGGGGGAGTGCATCATTTGGAGATGAAGTCAGTCTGCCTATGGCTGGGTGGATACGTTAAATTAATGTCTTGAATCTCATGATTCATTTTTACCTTGTGGAAGAAGCAGAAAGGGTAATTGTGTGCACAGACAGAGATTTAGAACAGAATTATGCCTTTGCAGATAAGGCATTTTGGGAGGCCAATAAAGATAAGGGGGGAAGAGAGTGCACAGAGGGAAGTTTTAAGAAAGATTTAGTTCATGCGTATTAACCTTGGCTCGGTTGGATTTTCCTCGGTGCTTTGAGCAGCTGAATGCTTGGGATACGGAGAACTGCTGCCTGAACCTTGGACTCTCCCATGGGCCTTGGTGATTGCCTGGCCCAGTTCCCGTCTGAGCAGGAGTGCCCTCTGCAGCGCCCTGTACAGAGAGTATGCGGTTTCTTCCTAAGCTACCCCCATGAAGCTCCATTGTTGAGTAGCTCTCATATAAAGTCCTGCACTGACTGCGGCAATGGCAAATAGGCTTTAATTTGCATGACAATTTTTTTTGTGTGTGTGTAACAGGGACAGAGAGACACAGAGAGGGACAGATAGGGACAGACAGACAGGAAGGGAGAGAGATGAGAAGCATCAATTCTTTGTTGCAGCACCTTAGTTGTTCATTGATTGCTTTCTCATGTGTGCCTTGACCGCAGGCCTTTAGCAGACTCAGTGACCCCTTGCTCAAGCCAGTGACCTTGGGCTCAAGCTGGTGAGCCTTGCTCAAACCAGATGAACCTGCGCTCAAGCTGGTGACCTCGGGGTTTCAAACCTGGGCCCTCTGCGTCCCAGTTTGATGCTCTATCCACTGCGCCACCGCCTGGTCAGGCTGCATGACAATTTTAATTATGAGACTGTGCCTGCCTAGAGCTGAAGGACTCCAAGGCTGAATCTGGGGTGTGTGGGGGAGCTGGGGAGAAAAAAGAAAAAAGAAGCAGTAACTGATTACCAGTGTCTGTCGCAGAGGAAAAGCGATGAGGAGTGCAAGCCAAAAATGTCCTTTATTTGTTACCCCGGAGCTAGATAATCCGACCCACACTTAGCATGCGCGGTGTGCCGGCTGCGGTCCTCCGGGCTGGGCGTGGTTATCGCTCAGTGCCCGTTTTACCCGTTCCCCCGCAGAATTAGAGAGGTGGGCTGCTTTTTTCTTCCTCCATCTTTGGGTCCCTGAGACCACTTCCCATCTTTACTCCCATCTCACACGTTCCTCAATATTCTCTTCTTCTTCTCTATCGGAAAATGTTGGGGGTTGGGGGGGGGCATGGTTTGCTAATTAACCCCAGGCCATCCTCATTCTTGCCTGCAGACGTCAATAGACTATCTGCTCTCTCAGCTTCCATTTCGGTTGCCCGTCAGCCCATGGCCTGCACAAGAAGGAGGAGAAGTTTCCCAAATAAATGTTCATCAGATCATGTTGATTGCTGGTTGGGAACTCTCCAAAGGCTTCGCCGTGAAGAAAGCCAAAGCCCTTTCCTGCACGCGCAGAGTCACTGCTCAGACCTCGCTGCTCTCACCACCCTCCGCCGCCCACGGCTCACTGGCCGCCTTTCTGTTCCTCCAACAGTCACGCACATTTCCTCCTGGGCGGCTTCACATTGTTTGTTTCTCTTTCTAGAACAGCCTTCTCTCTGATCCTCCTGGGGGTGGTTCCTTGCAGTCGTCAGGTCTTAGCTAAAATGGTACCTTGCAGCATACTGTTTCCATCACTTGTCTGGATCACCGTGTAATCACCTACCCTGCCGGCCCCTCTGCCTCCCCGCCCCCCACTCCCGGCAGATTTCAGACCTGCTGGCTCAGCCTGACGGGTCTGGCCCCGCCCACCCTGCCCGCCTCCTAGGTACTGGGCTCTGCCTCTCACACAGGGTCCTCCTCCGTGGCTGTACTGCGCAGTGTCTCTGAGCCTTCCCCACGCCGTGCCCCGTCTGGTCCTCTCTTCCACCCTTTCTTCTGGATGACCTCTACTCCTTCTCTATGACTCAGTTCCAGGAAGTGTCGCCTCACCTGGGAATGCGTTTCTCAGTCTCTTCTTACCTGAACTCCATCCGCCGCTTTCTGCACTGGGTTTCTGAAAGCACTTGGAAACTCTTGTATTATGTCGTTACCTATTTTTTTCTTCCCTTGGAAGTAAGGATCATGGCCATATAAGTGTATCTTTTTGCCCAGCGCCCAGCACAGACCTCTGCTTTGTAATAAATATTGCATAAAGGATTTCTGGGAGGTGGCAGTGGGATGGCATTCTGCTGGAGTGGCTCAGAGCCCGTTTTCTACCCCACTGTAGAACGCACAGCTCTGAGCAAGGGCCGAGCTACGGGATAGAGCAGGGGTCCCCAAACTACGGCCCCCACCGCACTTCCGGAAGGGGCACCTTTCATTGGTGGTCAGTGAGAGGAGCATAGTTCCCATTGAAATACTGGTCAGTTTGTTGATTTAAATTTACTTGTTCTTTATTTTAAATATTGTATTTGTTCTCGTTTTGTTTTTTTACTTTAAAATAAGATATGTGCAGTGTGCATAGGGATTTGTTCATAGTTTTTTTTATAGTCTGGCCCTCCAACGGTCTGAGGGACAGTGAACTGGCCCCTGTGTAAAAAGTTTGGGGACCCCTGGGATAGAGCGAGTGATGACCCCTGGGGAAGAAACTGAGCTTCTACGCGTGGTGGCGGGGCGCAGGCCTGTGAGCACCGCGCGGAGCACCAGCTGAAGACGGAAATGGGTCAGAAGGACAGGAAAGGTTCAGAGCTTCAGGAATCATCATCCTGTCTGTCCTGGGTGGGCCGCCCCCCTTGCCTGGGGACTACCTCTCATATGTAGTGCAGTCCAACTGGCCAGGTTTCTGTTAGTGATCCTGCTCACCTGGCCGCACCTGACTGCGCGGGCGGAGGCGTCCAACCTCACCGGAGCCCACGGGATTCTCTCTGCCCCAGAATAATTAAGGTAGGAAACCCAGAGCCTGGAAGGTGGTGAGACTGACTCAAGATGACAGGGTATCTGCCCACCCAAGGATCCAGGTGACCCATCCTTTAAGATTGCGGGGGCGGAAGACAACAAAACAGTAATCACATGGCAGGACACGGCCAGGAGGAACACCGAGTATAATAATGTGCTGTGATGTTTGCGGCCTGTGGGTGGTTCCTGCGAGCTGCCCCGCCCACACACACCCTGCGAGCCCCGCAGCCTCCTAGCAGGGCTGCATTCCTGACCGCAGATGTAACCCTCTTTCTATTGCTTCCGATTTCGGTTGGATGCTATGATTGCACTCTTCCTTCCAGCCACCCGTTCTCTCTGAGGCAGGACGGTGTCTGCCCTCCCTGTCTCAAGCAGCTTCCCAAGGAAGCCTTCACAGCGCCGTGCTCCTGTCCGACTTCTGCAGTCACTGCCCTCGGAGTATGATCTGAAATTTGCTTGAATTAGAATCCCTTGATGTGATTGTGAAGATGCAGATGACTGGGCCTCTTGCAAATCTCCTGAATCACAATCTCTGCAATTGTAACTGGTTCCCCAGAGGAGGAAGGGCTACTGATCTCAAGACTGGGTTGGGGCTGGAGAAAGCAGAGTTCCGGCTGGGGGGGCGAGCTGTTTCCTGCCCCACGCTGCAACACTTCCTGGTGGGGGATTGTGGCAGGCCATCCCTGGAGAGGAGAAAACGTGTCTTCACACAGGAGCGAGCTGTGGCTGCCAGTGTGACACCTGGGGCTTGGGAGGCAACCGGGGATGCAGGTCGCTGTCCAAAGGCAGAGGAGCATTGTGGCTGTAGTCAGCTGCTAAGGGTAAGGGACATAGATGGTGAAGTTGGGGATTTGGAGTCCGGGGCGTGAATAAATGTATTCTGATCTTAACACGTGATACCATTGGGGAAAACAGCTGATTTCCCCTAGAGTCAATGTTTCTTATCTATGAAAGGGTCATAAACTACCTCCCCTATCTACTCTTAGCATGCTTGCGAGAATCAAATAAGGTGATGATATAATTACTGTCTCTCTACAGACCACACGGTGATGCTTTCTCCAGAGTAGCGGAATCGGCGTCTCCCAGGAGCCTGTAGAAATGCAGGATCTCAGGCTCCACCTGGGGTTACTGAATCAGAGTTCCATGTTGCCATGACCACTAGGTGATTTCAAGTGCACACCAACATTTGAGAGGACTGAACAATTATAAGGAGGTTTCAGTTCTCCAAACACTACTTTCTTTCTTTTTCCTGGAGAGCTTCTCCAAAGAAAGAAAATGTGTTTGTTTACCTGTTTAGAACCTAGAATGTCATTGACCCTTCAATGGTCTTGAATGACTACATGAACGGATGAATGAATGATCTCACCCTCACGCACCGCTTGGAGCTCTTTCCCAAATATTTCTCCTGCTGTAATAGCAGGATGTGTACGTGGTGATCACAGCTGCCTCCCAGCCAGCTGATGCCAACCACAGATGCAGGCATTTAGTGTGTGATTAAAGACAGAGTAATCCACTTAATGTGGGTTGTGGGAGATATTTGGCAAGCACCAAAGGGACAGGCGCTGGATGTTAGCTTCCAAAGATAATGTCTTTCCCAATTATTGAAAGCCCTCCATAACTTGGATCACACCCAGACAGAAACCAGCCTTTGCTAGGACGGAGTTCTGTCAACAGGGCTCTTGCTCATTGGTGCAGTGAATCTCGACTGCCGAACAGTCTGTCCAGGTGTTCACGTGACGTGATGCGGAGGGCTTGTCCAGCTGGACCTCTGCTGAACTTGACATCTATAACAGAGAAATGCTTTTGGTTCACTAGATTTTACCACCAGCTAAGTTAATTAAAGAATCAATCTATCCCATCATTCCACAGATACTACGGTGCGTGCCTTGGGGTTACCATAGTGAGTGTGCTAGCAGTCTCTGCCTCTAGCAAGTCATTGCCTGGTGGTGAGGATGGAATACAAATCCAGCAATCACAGTGAGGTCTGAGGAAGTACAGGCTGATATGGCAGAGGGCGGCAGGCAGACCTGGTGAAAGCGGAGGTGGTGGAGAGACCCAAGGGATGAGTAGAAGTTGAGCAACAACTGAGATAGGAGGGAGGAAATGAAGCTGGTACAAAGAACAGCAGTGGCCAAGGCCAAGAAGCAAGAGAGAGGATGCTCCCGCCAGGGGTGTAGAGCAGCACACGTGCTGGAGAGCTGGGTGACCATGCATGGGCTGCTTGTGCGTCTGTATGGGAGGTGTAGAGTACAATGAGAGATGAGATGAGGGAATTCAGCAAGGGTGGGACCTCACACGGTGCTGTGAGCCCTTCTAAGGAATTTCCATTTTATCCCAGGTCAATTGAGGAAATCATTGAAGTTGGGTCTGATACAGTTTCCAGTTCTCCCCTAATGGACCACCGAGCTCTTTCATCAATATGGCAATGGGAAGGGGCTTGTTGCTGGTCTGCATGCCCACCCTGCCTTCCTGTGACTTCTCTTCTGAGCTTGGTGCCTGCTTCTTGCTTTGCAGCCTTTCACACTCAGCATGGGAGGGTCCTAAGTGTTGCCTGTTGCACGCACTCCGTTTCAGAATCGTATTTCTCTACCAAGACGTCATCAAACTCTCCCGGTCTCTCTGCTTTCTGTCCGTCAAATGTGAGGACCTCTCTCTGGTCTCTTTTTCTGGCTTCCCTCTGCCTGGAGGGTCAAATCAGGCACTGGCCACTGTGGGCCTGAGCTGGGACAGCTGCCCTGTGGGTCCTCGGCAGCAGCCTCACGGTGCCTGCTGCCAGGCAGAGGTAAGTCACATCGGTTATGTGCAATCATGTTACACCGCTAGTATAGCAACCCCATCTGCACATGCCTTCGTTGCCAAGGTTCTTACTATGAGCTGTTTGTATTGGAAGGTTTTTAAGAGTCAGGGTGGCCAGAACACAGGATTGAGAGTCAGAAGAGATGGCCCCTTTCTACCCTCATTCTGTGACCTTGGGTGAGCCACCGAGAACCTTGCTTTCTGCAGCTATACAGAAGCAAAGGGAAGCACATGCCCTGTCTATCCTCGGGGGGTAGTGAGATCAAACCGGCCTGGGAAGTGCTTATCAAAGAAGTCGGTGTGAGTGTGGGCTTTCCCGGGCACTCTGGGCATGGCTGGCTTGGTCCCTGGTCGCAGCACCCCTTCCTGCACAGCCACAAGTAGCCGGGACCCAGGCATGGTGTGCTTCTCACTTTCCACAACTAATCACCACCTTCCTGTCTGAGGCTTGCAAGTCAGGTTTTATTTTACCCTGACTCCTGGGCTCTGCGCTTAATGGGCGACCTAATTAGAAACCATTCGTCCAAATGTAAACATTGTTTTAGGTCATAATGGTCGAGACTGAATAATTTTTGGTGGCACAACCCACTTTAAAACATTCTTTTTCTGGCAGACCGACAGCACACACACCCCCTCTGCTCCCAGGTATGTAATTATCTCCTCCAGCGATTTGCGGGTGTTTTTGAAATGTTAATGGAACAACATTAATTTGCAGTGCATTTTGGAGCTCCTGTTTTCTTCTACATTTTTTTTTCTTGGGACCCTTTAGCAACAGATAGACAGATAGGTGGATACATACATACATATATACATATGTACGTACGTATGTATGTACATAAAAGAACAAGTGATTGTCCCTCTTCAAATAATTGCCCTCCAAAATTAAAAAACATGGACATCACAACACAAAAGGAAGATAAAGTTTCAAAGCTTAGTGTTGAAAATAGAAGGTGGAGGTTTTTAAAAACTCACAGTGTCTCATCCTTGATATGGATCCTTACCGCCTCCTTTTCTGTCCCCTGTACATGGTGGGGATCCCTCTCCCACAGGCAAGGACTGTGTGAGAATACCTACACACTGATATCTAGGTCAACCTGAGGACAACGGGAAGGGTCCGTCAGGGAAGAGGGAGCCCCCCGAAATCCCTGCCCAACAGTCCCCCGCCCCCACCACGTGCAGAGGATGCTGCTTTCTCTTTGCTTTATTCATCATTTTCCACTTATTATACATCTCTCGTTTTCTTACCTAAGTAAGAAACTTCTCCCCTAAGTAGGCCATAAGCTCCCTGAAGTCAGGGGCTGGGTCTCACCGACCGCAGCACACTTGACTACAACCTTCTAGAGAGATGACATTGTTTCACAAATCACATAGGACCACCACCGCAGGCACTCACCAGCCTTCACCAGGGTGGGGACAACAGTCTCCTAACTCATTTCTTCTGACTTTCGTTCACCCGGGCGCTTCTCCATTGTTCCCATCAGAGCCAGGGAAGAGTCTAGGATGTAAATCAGACCCGACCTGCCCCTACCCCAAACCCTTTGCAGACTGTTCTAGTCCTCCGGGTGAGTCCAAACTCCTGCACCTGGCTCGCGGGCCTTTCGTCATGTGGACCCGACTTAATTCCTTAATCCCATCTCCGTCCTCCGCTCCCAGCCTGAACTCCAACCACCAGCGAGAGAACCCACCGTTCCCTGAGCACGCCCCACTGACACTTGACCACGTGCTTTACCAGGTGCTTTCTGATCCCCCAGTCCGCGTTCTGCGTAAACCTCAGGACAACCCCACGTTATGGTTTTCCTGATCCCCCTTTTACAGATGAGAACACTGAGTCTTGGGAAGACAAAGAAACATGCTTAAGGCCAGATGGATAGATAAAGGCAGTTCAAGGGCTATAACCAGGCCTGTCACCCCGGGGCCTGAGATTCTGTCCAACACATTATGTTGAAGAAGATGCTATAGATATCAAATGATACCTCCATAAACCTCACGGTGACCGCAAACCGAAAACCTACCCCCCCCCCCCACACACACACGCACACACGCACACACATGCACAAATGAATAGAAAAAATACCCCCACACCTTCAATGGCAAGGGTCCAAGAAAGCTTCCAAGACAGATGCAGTTTGAACGGAATTTCAGCGGATGAAAAGGGTCTGCCTAGGTGGCGAGAGCAGGAAGGCTGCTCCGGGCAGCGGACTCCGGAGCGGGGCTGGGCTGGCGAAGGGGAGGCCCAGGCATATCGCGGAGCAGGCCGGAGATCCCTCCGCCTGAAGCAGAGCGTCTGGGGAGAGGAGTTAGGGGTATGTGGGGTGGGCCTGGTATGGGCGGGGAGGCCAGATGCGGTCTGGTCTGGTCTGGTCTGGGGGATGCTGGCAGGTGGATCCCCTTCCAGCAGATAGGTGTTGTGATCACAGTGTTGTTGTTTTTTTTTTTTGGGGGGGGACACAGAACTCAGGGTGGGTTGACCAGGGGGACAGAGCGAGTCCACGCCGCCCAGTGGGAATGCTCTCCCTGCCGTCCTGACGGGAGACAGAGTGTTGGCCAGGCGATTGCTAAGCAAGGGGCTGGTCCCACAGGCGTCGAAAGCCACTCTGGGCTATAATTTGCTTTTTGATGACATGGCTGATCCCGCTGTGATGGATGTCTGGGGACCTCAGCAGGCAGTGCTTTAGAATCACCCCATGGGTGGCCAGAAGCCTGTGTGTGGCATTTACAGAACCCTCTGTAGGGTCAGGCCAGGCCCTGACCCACGGTGGGACAGCCTCTGGCAGCTTCCTGGGCTTGTTTTCCACGGCTGGTTGTCAGGAAGACTGGCTCAGCCGCCGATCAAACCGTTTTAGCACAGAAATGCTCTCCCAGGCCATCGGAGTGCCGACCACGTGCCAGGTGCTGTGGGTGACAGTGAGGTCAGATCCGCTCATCACCACCCTGCCAATGGAACACCGGAGCAAGCCGCCACTAATCACCGCCTCCGCTGCGTGAAACCGTGCACATGTGTATTAGAGGCCTTGCTGGAAAGGAGGGGGAGAGACAGGGGCCTCTGACGAGCATCCTGGCCGAAGCCCGGGTGAGTCAGTTCACACAAAAGGCTCTCCCTGTGCTGACTCAGGCTCCGCTCACTCTTCGGGTCCTGTGGGCTGGAACACTGAGCGTGTTCACAGCAAGCCAGAGGCCTCCGGAAACTGCAGCCAGGAAGGAAAGGAATTAGAACCTTTTAGGGTGAGGATTCAATCAATGTGGACTTTAGTAAGTACACAAAGCCACAAATAGTAGGACTTAAGTGGGTCCAATCAAAACCAGTCTGAGAAAACTCATCTATTCTTTTTATAACATTCATTCATTTACTTACTATGTAAGTTTAGTTGACTTGAACAGATTTTCAGTATCTTGTTCATCCATGCATCAGCAGGGGGCCTCAAAAATCTTTCTTGAACTTTCTTCTGTAGACATTTATGATATAAGCATGCATGTGCATTTAAGTGTTATACACACCCTGGAAAATTCCTATTGAGCTCGTCAGTGACTCCTGGGGACTGGGCGGAGACGTGGCTGTTTGAGGACCACTGGCCAGGGCTGTGTGTATGTGCCCTGCACATTCTAGGGGACTCTTTCTTTAGGTGGGAATCTGTACTTCATGCATCTAAACAAAAAGTAACACAAACAGAGAAATTAAGACACCATTTGCAATTTTCACTTTCCATGGTTTTTCTTTATTTTTCCAAAATGTCCAAAACAAATGGTCATGTCTGTCAAGGTCAAAGATTGTCAAAACCAATGAATTGTGGAGAATTTAAGAAATATTGAAAAGTATAAAGGAGAAAATAAAAAGGACCCACGTTTTGCCAAACAGGAAAAAAACCCCACTACAATTAATATTTTACTTTGTAAATATTGTTTTATATTTTTAAATCTTTAAAAAAATTTTTTTTTTCTTTTTCTTTTTTTTCCAAGTGAGGAAAGGGGAGATAGAGAGACAGACTCCAGCATGTGCCCCAACCGGGATCCACCTGGCAACCCTTATCTGGGGCTGATGCTCTGCCCAACCTAGCTATTTTTAGCACCTGAGGTAGAGGCTCCATGGAGCCATCCTCAATGCCAGGGGCCGATGAACTCAAACCAATCGAGCAATGGCTGCGGGAAGGGAAGAAAGTGTGAGAGAGAGAAGGGGGAAGTTGGAGGGGTGGAGAAGTAGATGGTTGCTTCTCCTGTGTGTCCTGACTGGGTATTGAACCCGGGACAACCACACACCAGGTTGACACTCTACCGCTGAGCCAACCGGCCAGGGCTATAATTTTTAATCTTAAAATGACATTTGTTCTTTGATTAAGTTTGAGTGATACAGGAATGCACAAAAAAGAAAATAAAAATTCCTTCCAATGTGTCACACTGTGATGACTGTTGCCATTTTGGACATTTCCTTCCTGCCTTTTTCTATATCAGAACTCCCGTTTGGTGAATGCTCGTTTGGAGCCAGGCAATATGCTGAGTGCTTGCCAGACATTATCTCATTTAATTTCCACATAAGCCTGAGTTGGGAGTTGTCAGCCTCATCCCACAGCAGATACAAACAGAGGTTAAGAAGCCTGGATCTATTACAATCTGAACGTAATGCTGACCGACTCCAAAGCATCCTTTATGATTCTCTATTCTCCTTCAAAGTCACACGTGCTGTTTCATGCACACACACACACACACACCCTCCACACACATGCATGCATACACATGGACAGACGCAAGCTGGAATGGCATTGAGGCCTCCATTTTCCCTTCTCTTTTATTTTTTACCTACTAATATTACACGGTGAGCATTTTTCTGATGCCATGGAAACACACCTTTGGAAAGTGGTTTGATAAACATGGATTTGTTTTTTACGTTAAATTTTAAGCACATCCGTCTTGAAACACATCCATCTCTATTCTCCATAGACGACTGGCCTTGGGCATCAGGCCTCCAGACCCTATGACATAACCAGTCCTCCTCCAGACCCTATGATGTAACCAGTCCTCAGGACCTTACCCCCCGGGCTCTTCTCCCTGTCTTTCTCCTCATCCCTCTCTGTGTCCTCCTCGAGCTGGGTGTCAGGGATTGTGGTCACTGGACTCAGCAGCTTTCAGAGAAAGTCAACTGTCAGAACACCTGTGTGCCATGACCATCCCGCCCTCTTACGAGCACGGCGTCACAGTCTCAGAACCCTCTTCTATGTGTGTGTGTCTCCCGTGTTTCACGCGAATGACGTGCCCCCCCCCCCTTGGCCGAGAAGGCATTTTTCAAATCTAGAAACCTATGGGCAGGATAAGCCACCAGGACAATAGAAAACCGTCTGCCAGGGTTGCCACACAATGAAGGCACAGGGTGGCAGCCTCTTTTAGTTGACTACAAGCTGTTCCCATCTAACGTGGAACAGATCGCCGCAGGCTCCCTCCGGTCCAATATGCTAAAGATGCGTACTGGGGACCCCCCCAGGGGGACACGGAGACTGCAGGGATCCTCCTGTTGGGGTGAAGGCAGCTTTCTGAGCTGACTGCTGTTCTGTAATAAGCAGTTTGAGAAATACTATTTTATAGGTGTTCTGTATAAGGTTAATTCTGTAATTTTGTTTCTTTGAACAACTAATTGGGTCCCTGCTACTCAAAGCATGGTTCTGAGACCCGTGGCATCAACAGCCCACTGGGCGCTCCCGAGGAGGACAGACTGCCCTCCACCTGCCCCTCCCCCTCCCGTATCCACAGGTTTAGAATCTGCATGGTAATTAAGATTCCCAGCCCCTCACAGACATATTAAAGTCTGAGACAGACAGCACGGGCGTTAATTAAGGACACAAAAATTCTTAACGAGAGGAAAGTCATCCCCTGGAGTTTATTTAGTGTCACCCAGTGTGTTTCACGCATGTGTTGAAGGTAATGTCGATGGGCACAGGAAGTGGAGCGTCTATGGCAGTGGTGGTCAACTTGGTCCCTACCGCCCACTAGTGGGCGTTCCAGCTTTCATGGTGGGCGGTAGTGGAGCAATCAAAGGATTTATATAAATAAAAAGATAGATTTAACTAGCTTATAGTAAGTTGTTTTATAAAGATTTATTCTGCCAAACAGTGAAAATCCGACATAAAGTACTTGGCACTAACTAAGTAATTATTATTATATGCTGTAACTTGCTGTAACTCTGCTTTATAAATTTTATAAAGTTACTTCCCTACTTTATAAATCACCATTACTGTGGAACCGGTGGGCGGTTAGAAAATTTTACTACTAACAGAGATACCAAAGTGGGCGGTAGGTATAAAAAGGTTGACTACCCCGGTCTATGGGAACCCGGCTGGCCGCAGAGCGCGGTCTCTGCATAAGCATCCTGCTGCCCACGCGACGATGATCCCCAACAACTGTGAGCCCCACATGTCCCCTGAGTCCTTCTTTCCCTTTTTAGGAGAACAGGCAGTCCCCTAGCATGCCCACGTTTGGAACCAGAGCAATAGGCAGCCACATCCCATTAGCTAATAGTGAGGCCCCTCGAGAGGGGTTTCAGCTGGGAACACACAACTAAAGCCCCTTTAATGGCCTCGTCAGCTGTCAGGGCTGTAAACACATTTCTTCCCATTCAGAGCCATTTGCCCCTCTCTGTGACCTCTTGTGGCTCTAGGACTCTGGACACGTGGCCCAGATGGCATAATCTGTCAGGCCAACGCAGATGACAGTGGGTCTCGCTGTTAGGGAATCAGTGACTATAATTAGCTGGGGTGGAATCGATAATGGGACCAACTGCAGGGCTGGGGCCAGGGGAGCCCTGGATGGGTGGAGTGTCAGCAAGAGAGAAAGGCTTGCTTCCTCCCCTTCCCCTTTGTGGCTTTCCCTCCCATAGGATGTTTCTAGCACATGGAGCATGCACGCGTGTGTGTGTGTGTGTGTGTGTGTGTGTGTTTGTGCATGCGCATGTGTGTGCTTGAGAGGGAGGCAGGGGCTTCATCCTCAAAGAGGAAGGTCAGGGCTGAGCTCCAGCCATTTAGTACGGGAATTGTTTGGCAACTGATCAATTTTATTTCACAGAAGCAGATCTCTGTGGTTCTGTTTGGTAATTAGTTAACTACAAGGACCTTGTGTGACTAAGAGTGTGTGGGGGGGTGGCTACAGAGGATTAAAACATGATTCTTGGGGGTCAGACACACAGGCGTTCAGACCCTGGCTCTGCCTGCCCACCAGCCAGGCAGCCTCGGGCTGGCCACCAGCCTCTTTCATCTCTCACGGGAGAGAGATCACGCCACTCCCCTCCCCGGCCATTTTCAGGGTTAAGTAGATACTGCCACCAATACCTCCTGAAACGCACCTGACGTACAGCAGAAGTGGAACTGAACCAACGAACCTGAAAATTGTTCCCCACAGACCATATACGGTCTCTTGAAATGCAGTTATGTTTATTACAAAGCAGTTGAGAACTGACGTTGGCTTTGCCTATAACTTCTACCAGGAGGAGACAGGCCCCTGAGTTTTCAACATCAGAATGAAAGCGGGGGGGGGGGGGGCAGTCAGCTAATGACCGCGGGAGCATTGTTTACTGTTTGTCCTTGGCAGGCGATGGCCGCTTTCTCACACAGCGCATGTTGTGGAGGCCATGGGAAACATTGCGGAAGCTCGTTCAATCTGGGTTAGTTTGAAGGTCTAAAGCAGCGATTTTCAACCTTTTTCATCTCATGGCACACAGAAACTAATGTCTGAAATTCAGGAGCACACCAAAAAATATACTTTTGCCAAAAAAAGTGTAATTTTGATTTATTTATACCAGATGGGTTATATGTTGTCATATTTTTAATTTGACAGTATAAAGAAAAAGAAGTCAGTGCCCGACTAAATTGTCAGGTATCGCGTGTTTTAAAAGTTTTTGTGGCACACCTGTTGAAAATTGATGGTTTAAAGTAAAACTTCTTCATCTTTCATCCACTCCTCTCCCCCCAGAACCATTTTCTTTTTCCTACCTTTATTTAAACAGAATATCCCTAGAAAGGAAATAAATAAATAAAACAGCCTATAATCCCAGGAATAGCTAGTTAACAAGCTGTTGTATATTCTTCTAGATTCACCTAGAAACAGCTATTGTTTTTACAGCAAATTGGACGTAATTATTCACTTGGAACATGATTGCTTTTTTTCTCACTCAATATGTTGAATCTTATTCTATGTCGATAGGTACATTTCCATAACATCCTTTAATTCCAGATTTTCTGTCATAGTTTATTGGCTCAATTTAGCAAGAATTCTACCAATCTTTCCCCACTACACTTTTTTTTTATTGAGATAATTTACATACCATAAAATTCACCCTTTCCAAGTACACAATTCAGTGGTTTTTAGTATAGTCACAAAATTGGACAAAATAACCATTTTCTAATTCAAGGACATTTCCATCACCCCCAGAAGAAATCTCATGTCAGTTTGAGGTCACTCTGGTCTCCTCCTTCCTCTATTTCCTGGCTAACAGCCACTATAATACTGTTGAGACACCAGGAGTTACTGACCCAACTCCTCACCAGTGGAGGTAAACTGATTAAAACTCTGTACAATTTGAAACAATACCCTAATGATTAGTCTTTGAAATTGGGTCCAATTCTATTTTTGAGCTATGTTAGAGTTAATGCACTCAGGCTGTTTTAATTTGAAAAGGGCTGTTACATTTGTGGTTTGAGAAAAATTAGAGTTATTACAAATCTCTAAGTGTTCAGAAGTATAAACATTCTTTGGGGATTTCCCAAGTGTGGTCACTGCAAAACTGCTTCTGCAAATAGTGCGTATGGAGTTTGCCAGACGTTGAGAGTTGTGAAATTCTATGACCATGCATTTTCACGGCAGAGGTAAATTCCTGACTCCCCCTCTGTGAGTGACAGTCAAACTGTGTTTTTGAGTCACTCTGAGCAGCATTTGAATCTGGTAGGAAGAGGGACAGGTGGAAGAGGGGCAGGTGGAACCCATTCTGTTTGGTTTCCAGGAGTGATTTTTAAAATTTGACATTAAAAATAAACCTTAATCTGATATAAAAGGAATCCGATAAATGTATTACCTTCAGACATTTGCATACCTAGGCCATATTTAAAAATCCATTGAATAATAATTATAACTCTCAAGAACTAGGAAGTCATAAGACTCAAAGCTGTTGAGTTTACTCATGAGTTACTTTATTCAGCAACGTTGTGCAATCGTCCACAGGATCGATAAGAAACGGGGGTTGCAGGTACTTCCCAGCCTGAATGGCGGTCAAGCTACAGGCTCCTCTGAGGTCCATTTCGGCCCTTCCATTGTCCCTCAGGAAGTTCCTGCTTCCCAGTGCCTGACTCACCCGGCACCCCGCCCCTCCCTGTCTCAATGACAAAGCCACGTTCTTCAGATCTCCTCCAGGTCCCACCCCCAGAAACAACTAGGCAGTCCCCATACTTTAGTGGAGAGGACGTGGTTTGAGTCTTGGCTCTGCCACTTACCACGGGCATGTCACTTCACCCCTCTGTGGCTCTGTCCCTCCCCATCTGGGTAACAGGATCGACTTGATGCATCTGTGTCGAGACTTAAATCATTGTTTGAAACGAGATTGGTACGTGCTCAAATGCTTCACGACTGCCACGGCAGAGACCCTCTGGCCTTGAGGTGACAGGCTGGCACTGAGCCGGTCCCCTGAGGTCATTTCTAAACAGGTCTGGGTGGTCAGCAAGCTCTACCGCGTCATTTTCTGTTTGGGGAAATGAAGGGCTGGAGAGCCCAACATCTTGTCTCAAGTTACACTGCTTTCCAGCTGCGGATGGATCTCCGTGGTGATTCTGTAGAGTGGTCCGTTTGGTTTCGACTTTTCGTCCGGAGCAAGGGCTGCGGGGGCGGAGGGAGCTCGTATCGGAGGGCAGACCTCTGTTGCTGTGCTCCATGCTTGGGATGTTCCCCAGTTTATTCCTTGGTCTCACCCGCAGTGCAGGGTCACTGGACTCTCTTGTAGTTTTCTGTGGCACTGGGACCGGACATATACATATATATGTTGAATCCCCGGTGCGCATAAGGGACTGGACTCTCGGATAAGCCAATTATAGTCTTGAGAGGGAAACCTCTCGATCATTTTGCAGATGTGGAGACTGAGGCACGAACAGACAAGCCCTGCCCAAAGTTACACAGATACGAAAGGGTAGGACTTAGAAACACTGCACCGTGATC